>NC_134690.1:138711504-139026920 GCF_050947455.1 Rhinoderma darwinii
TTATTTACCGTGTACAAAAGGAGTTTATTTCCAACACCTAATTCCTTCTACTTGGGCAACTCCGTGATCTCCATTACTTTAGCTTTATCCTCCATGCACTACCCATGTACCTCTTTCCTCCCTTTTACCGCCGCCCTCACTTCCATCAGCAACTGTATACTCAATGTGCAGGATCTTGCTACAATTCTGACTATATAAACTACACAATTGCATCACTTGTATATCTACATTTTGCTGTAAAGTGGGCAGCAGGAGCACAGATCCTAATCCAGTAGCGGTCTCATTGTTTCACTGGCATTGCAGCACTGTATAATCTTGCAATGCTTTTTGGCTGTGATAGAAGTAATGACAGGGCACGCTCGTGCAATAGAAAGTGTTGCATGATAATAACCATTGAGGTCTATTTGAGACAGTTGGAAAGTCAAGTGTCTAAAGTATTTTCTGGCATAAACTGCTGTGTAGATCGTTCTTTTAGAAGAAGCGAAGCCCCTCAGCTGCCGGGCCCATAGCAGGTACCACATCTACTACATTGATACTTCTGCGAATGTTAGAGAACGGACACGGTTTTTCTGCAAAGGAAGTAGCAGCGGTAAGAAAACAGTCTAAAAAAGGCTGTGAAAGTACTAGTTACTAAACACAAAGATTACGCTGATGTTTTTATTAATCTTTCATACTCTTTTAGCATTATTAAGAAGTAAAAAAATTTTTTTTTTACATTTTAGCATCTATTCGCGAACACAATGTCAGGTTAAGCATTTATCTGTAGTGGGTCTAGACACAGATCTTTTTATGCGTTTTTGTGTTCAAGGATTATTTTAATGGCCCGGCTGGCAGCTTGATTTGGACTGGGTTCTTTAATAGAAAGGGTATGTGCGCACGCTTACTAAAAAACATCTGAAAATACGGAGCTGATTTTCAGAAGTCTTTTAAGCCACTCGCGTTTTTCACTGTTTTTTATGGCCATTTTTGGAGCAGTTTTTCTATAGAGTCAATGAAAAACGGCTAAAGAACTGACATGCACTTTTTTGCGGGCGGTTTTTTACGCGGCCGTTATTCAAATTGGCCACGTAAAAAAACGGCCCGTCGGAACAGAACGCCGTTTTTCCCATTGAAAACAATGGGCAGATGTTTGCAGGCGTTCTGCTTCCGATTTTTCTGCCGTTTTTCGGCTGTTTACGGCCTTGAAAAACGGCCGAAAATAAGCCGTGTGAAGATACAGTAAGGTATCGAGCAATGTTTGGGATCAGGATGTTCAGAATTTCTATGAAGATCTCTACAAATGGGCACAAGTTATGCATCATGCACTTTAGAAATGTATTGTATAGGACATAATCTTATTAAATGCTTAAATACAGTCCTACGAGGGAGAGAGCAGTAGACCAGCAGAGGTGGGGGGAACCCGTATACCGTCCAATCATTATTGCTGCGTTTTCCCTTTTAATTGGAATTGCCCTAGTTACAGATGTCACTGCCTCTGGACGTCTGGCCTTCCATCGGACACCCTGCTAGCTTGTGCTCGCATTAGGACGCCCTCCACTTGCAGTGCCCCATTGTTCTCCCAGACCACGGTAGGGTGATATTGCCAGTTATACAGCAGGCAACCCAGCTGGATTTGGAACATTAAACAACTGATTACACATTCACTGCACTCTGCTTTCTTCCTAAGACCTACAGAAGCAAGCAAAAGAACAAATAGAAAGCTTTCTAAGAAACATCATAAATAGGATTTCTTGTTAAGAAGAAACAGTATGACATCTCATTATTTTTAGTAAAGACCTATGGTTCGCAACATTAATTTTATGCTGGAAGCAAATGGAACTTGGTGTGCTGTGATTTATTCTAAATAATTTAACTCGGGAAGATATGCTTGCAATATGCCACTAGGCACCGCCAAGTAGAGGAGGAAGAAATAAGAAGCTTTTTCTTTGCTTGCCAACCAAAATACTTGCCACATTTTTTTCTAAGCTATACATTATGCCTGAATTCTACACAAGACAGATTGCATTTTGGGCTGATGCTCTAAATTATTCAAGTAATGAGGATATTGCCATTATTCACGACTATATGAAATTCAGATCTTAGGCAGAGCAGAAGCCAGGCCCAAGAAGTGTAATTTTACAAACAAGACACAACCGAAACAGAAATTAAGGGTAAGTTCACACTGAGTTTTTTTACACGTTTTTTGCACCTGAAATCGTGTCTGAAAACGCGAAAAAGAAACGGACAAAAATGCATCCCATTGATTTCAATGGGAGGCGGAGGCATTTTTTCCTGCAAGAGGAAAAACTGTCTCGCGGGAAAAAGAAGCAACATGCCCTATCCTCGGGCGTTTTAGTCTCTGACCTCCCATTGACATCAATGGGAGGCAGAGAAAGCGTATTTCGTGGAGTTTTTTGCTCAATGGCTGCAGACGAAAAACGCAACGAAAATCGGCATGCAGGCAGAGCAAAATCTGGCTAAAAATTCCAAACTGAATTCTGAGGCAGATTTTCTGCCTGCAAAAAACTCTGTGTGAACCCAGCCTTAATGGTAGTAAATTACTGCAAGATAGAAAAAAATTGAGAATATTAGATTAGAAAGTGCAGCAATCGGTTAGCTACTATGATTGATATAATAGAATAAATACATTCTAGTATAGGATTGATATACTAGATTGAGCTTTACCTTGTTAAAATCCAAAAAGTCAAGCATGAACTTTTTTTGTATTCATTATTTTTCAGTTCACTTTACTATGTGTAGTGTAAGAAAAAAAATTTTCACTACCTCAAAACAGACGACAAGCTGGCAACCTGCTTTTGCATGAACTTTTTTTTGTTAGTGATGGCATTTAGTGCTACATGCTGTTAATATGTGAAGCCTAGTTGACAAATTCATGACTAAGGGCCTGTTCACATCAGAGTTGGCTTTCCGTTCCGGGGTTCCGTCGGAGGTTTCCGTCGGGTGAACCCCGCAACGGAAAGTCAAACTGAAACCACAGCTTCCGTTTCCGTCACGATTGGTATCAATGGTGACGGAAACATTGCTAATGGTTTCTGTTCGTCACCATTCCGGCGGGTTTCCGTTTTAACAACGGAATCAATAGCGCAGTCGATTCCGTCGTTAAAACGGAAACCTGCCGGAATGGTGACAAACAGAAACCATTAGCAATGTTTCCGTCACCATTGATACCAATAGTAACTTGGTAAATAAGTTAAAGGCTACGTACACCTTTGAAACTTTTTTAAAAAAATCAATTTGTGCTTCAGTGTGATTGGTGCAACTTCCTAAATACATTTTATTGAAAATTATTTTTACTTTTTGAGATACAGCTGCTTTGTATACTGTATACAGAGCAACTGTATCTTGCGCTGAATCCTGTATCCATCAGGTCCATGGGACTGACTGGTTTAGGGTCAGCGGGTTCTGCGTTTCTCTGAGACGCAGGATCGAGCGGTTATCCATCACACCGAAGTTTATAACTTAGATGTGATCGAATGCAGGTGGATCCAGCGTGTCAAAGACACGCAGGACCCGCTTTCATGGAAACCCGTCAGGCCTGCGGACCTGACGGATTGAGGTCTTAGCGAACTGTACAGCTGCTCTGTATACAGAATACAAAGCAGCTGTATATCAAAAAGTAAAAATATTTTTAAATAAAATATATTTAGAAAGTTGCACATATCACACTGAAGCAATTTTTATTAAAAAAAAAAAAAAAGGAAAAAAAGATTTATAAAAGGTGTAAATCTAGCCTTTAACTCACAAAATAATAAATAAACACACATAAAAGAATCTGTAAACAACAGCTTGTCATCTTGCTGATGGCTTCCAGAAAGCAGCTGGAAATGAAAAATAAGAAAAGCAAACAAAAACAAATTAAAGGGGCTGTCTCACCAGGAAAACAGAAAACAACCCCTACCCCCATCAGCTGTTATCCCCTCTGGTGCTATATTTCCCTTGAAGCAGCCACTACAGGGGAAATGCATTAAAAGGGATTGTCTCATAAGAGTCTCAGCAATCAGCTGAATGGGACACCCGGAGAACAGCCATTTTTGCTGGAGAAAGCCTACTTTGTAAATGTAGCATTACATGCTGGCCATTCAGATTAAGTAGCGGGAGTGATTTAGAAAACGGCTGTCTGTACCCCTTCCCTTCTGACAACAACATGCCCTAATAGGGCAATGAGACGACCACTTTAGGGTAGATTCACACGTGGCAGATTTATTATGGCATGTTGATAAGTCTGATCGTTCACATGAACGATCCGACGTTTGATTGCTCTGCCCAATTGTTGCTGATCCAAATCTGGCCAGCTTTGGACAGAACTCCGAGTTTTTATATGTTGTTACCATGTTAAACCATTCACATATACGTCATTGATCAAGCAACAACTGTTCTTTATTACATATAATTTTACCTTTTTACATATATCTTTTGCAGTAGCCAGTGAAAAGTCAATTCTTTTTATCACAAAAGTGATTTACGGTGTTATTTGTTGCATTCAAGAACACTTGTGAGAAAACCGATAGTTGTAAAAGTCTACAATGGACTCAGCAATTTTTATTGTACATCACTGGAATGCCTGCAGGAATGGAACAGATAGACAAGAACTGTCGCATTCATTGCATCGCCTTGAGGCCAAGAAAAGTGGTAAAGTGGAACACATTTATTACAATGAGTGACCTTGTTGGTTATACCCTACCGGAACCTATAGACTTCACTTTACCCAACACAAGAACAGTATGGATGTAACAACTCCACTCCCTGTCACCAGCCAGTTGAGTTGAAAGAAGAGTTTGTGCACTAGCAGAGGAAAGCTACCCACACACGTTAGCTTGTTCTCCAGGGACACTGTAATGTCTATGGTAACTGTCCGGCACCTTCAGGCAATGATTGGGTGTGGGGGGGGGGGGATAGGCTATGTTGATGATTTGGAGAACAGGTTTTTGAGGCGGGAGTACCCAAGAAATGTTCTTACTGGTGCACACGATCATCCAGTGGCTTAGAATAGGATGGACTTACTGGTCCCACGTCCACGTGATAGAAATTATGGTATCCTTCGGATGATAGGTACCTTTGACTGTGAATCTAAATGTGTAATGTATGTTTTAAAATCATGTTAGGGAATATTGAAACTGGACCCAGATGTGAGTGAAGTGGTGACATCGAGAGCTACGGTGAAATACAGAGGAGGCCGAAATTTAAGGGATCACCTTGTTAGAAGCCATCTGGCACCCAGAGTAGTAATACTATGTGGCTGGGTTTTACCAATATCAAGGGTACTTATCGATGTGGCTTGTGTAAGGCCTGCCAATATATTATTACAGGGAAAACCTTTAAGAGTGTCACCACGGGAAAACAATACTCAAAATTGGGACTTTGTCAATTGCAAGTCATCAGGGGTGGTATACTTGGTTAATTGTCCTTGTCCCCTCAACTATGTGGGGAAGACAATCCACCAATTTATGCGACGTATCTTGGACCATGTAGGGAAGAAGATCGTCCCTTAGCCGGACAGGTTTGGCAATGTCATAGAGGAGATCCGAGTTGCCTCAAATCTCAAGGCATAGAGAAAATCTGCCTGTCACCGAGAGGTGGCAATTTAGACAATTATTTGTTGCGCAAAGGAGCCCAGTTGACTCATAGGCTTAAATGCATAAAACCACATATATCATATGTTCCACTTATAGTGTAGGGAGGACACTCTCCTCTACTGTTGTACCTTTTCCTATTCGCCCTTTGTGCTCTACTTTTCCCCTACAAAAATTCCCCCAATACCCTCCCACCGTCATCTTGTGTTGATGGGGAAAGTGGAGAATTTTATAATTATGATAGGGGCGTAGTGGGCTATATTTAATATAAATATAACTTAGGACTGTTTATATGTGTTCGTAAAAAATCCTGCCCTGACGGATGATTAGGGTTGGGGTGACATATTCTGCGGCTACCACGGCTAGAATTGTTCGGCGGTATGATACGACAGGGTGGCCATCATGTCTCTGGATTGGTGCCCACCATTGATAACGGCCGTGAATGGTTGCTAATTAGCCTGCATCATTATTACTGTTTGTTTTGGTTCTCTTCGTCCATCAAGTCAGCGTCTCCACTGCTATAACAACGTGTACACCCTCCTGGCCGCTTCGTCACCCGACACACCCACATGTGCGTCAGGCCTAGCAGAAGACCTGATGACGTGGGGCTTGGAGGTGTGTGTCTTAGTTTTTAAATAGTTGCCATTCAGGCCGCCGTGCGCGGCCTAACATCGAGCAGCTATAGTCCACCATCAGGGCTATAGCTCAGCAGTTTTAACTGCTTTAATGTTCTACCAATGCATTGAAATTTCCTGATGATCCCGCTCGCTAACATGGGCGGGAAACGTGTTGAGAATTAATGCCTATAGCAATTGCAACATTGTGTGTATAATTCAGACAACTGGGAGTAGAGATAGTGTATTGTTCTGGTGTACTAGCCAATTTAGCGGTAGGGTCCTGATAGCCCCTGCTCAGGGCTAAATTGTCACCGTACTGTACGCCACTTATCAGTCCTCCTATCATATAGCCTTGAGGTAGGGATTCAATGTTAGGCAGGACATCGAGTTGTCTGTGATTGAATATCATACAATTTTTAACACTGTGTGCCACTATTATTTTAACGCATACTTAATAAAAGATATTTACTATTTTTCATTCCACAGTTCATTCAGTGATAGGTGTATTATTTAGTGGATTTATAAAACCATTTTTTCAGTGATAGCTGCCTGACTGCATTGTGCCAACTGTAACGTTTGGTGAAGGAGCATAACGCCATGGGGTTGTTTTCAGAGACTGGCTCAGGCCTCTTAGTTCCAGTGAAGGGAAATATTAATACTTCAGAATGCCAAGACATTTTGGACAATTATATGCTTCCAACTTTGTGGGAACAGTTTGGGGAAGGCCCTTTTCTGTTCCAGCATGACTGTGCCCCAGTGCACAAAGCAAGACCGTTGTGGTTTTGCCGTGATTTTTACTAATCACAGCAAAACCAGGGCGTTTAAATACATCCTTAGGATACTAGTCTTAGACATATGAAAGTCAGATTACCTTTGGTCTGTTTATCATATGAAATGAACCTTTTAAAGACAGCAACTCCCACATGTGTCCCCATAGTGCAGGTGCATAGCACAGCCTTATAATGTAGTTTAAGCTGCAATCTAATTGCAGCCCTTCAGACAAGCAGAGAAGGAAAATATAATAATTAGAACTGTCGCTATGTACTTTCTCATGTAGTGCTTGCGTTAGACTATTTATAACTGCTCAGACTATCAGCGCCTACTATTGTGCTACACTATATGTACTGGAGAAACTGCCAGAAACATTTATTGGTTTCAAGTTCCAAAATATTTCAAAGGTGCGAGAAAGGCATGAAATGTTTTGGAATAAACCAGAAGGAGACCCTAGAACCACTAAAAAAAATATTTAAAAATAAATTGTCTGGTAGGTTGTGCCACACAGCCCCCTGGTAGGTCGTGCCGCACAGCCCCCTGGTAGGTCGTGCCGCATAGCCCCCTGGTAGGTCGTGCCGCACAGCCCCCTGGTAGGTCGTGCCGCACAGCCTCCTTGTTGGTAGTGCCACACAGCCCCCTTGTTGGTAGTGCCACACAGCCCACAGCCCCCTTGAAGATAGCACCCCTCCCTTCCTGTAGAAAGCACCACTGTAGCTCCCAGAAGAAGCGGAATCCCCCAGTGTCCGGGGATTCCACTCCTGGAACGCTCCGCTTGATGTCTCTGTCCATATATGGACAGTGGCATCAGGGGCAACTCCTGAAGCGGAATCCCCGTCCACAGCTTTGCCGACATCGTGACTGGGGATTCCACTCCAGGAGAAGCCCCTGTCGTCTGTGTCCATTTATGGACTGTGACGTCACTGGCTTCTCCTGGAGGGGAATCCCCGGTCACAGCGTCTGGTATTCCACTCCTGGACAGAGACATCAAGCTCTCCGTCCAGGAGCAGAATTCCCAGCCACACAGGGATTCCGCTCCTTCTGGGAGCTACAGTGGCGCTAGTAGATAGCAGAGCAGGAAGATACCTCCCTGCTCTGCTATAGTAGTGTCGCTACCGCTGTAGAAGCTGCAGCGGCTGGCAGCAGATGCTAGTGGCTGCGCCGCCCATGGGGGGCCCATTCCAGCGCCCCCTTCCACCTGCTGGAGTGATGCGCCCTGTGCCATGGCACAGGTCGCACACCCCCAAGGCCGGCCCTGCTAGTATCTACCAGTATATGGTGGTTAGCGTTCGGACACACCTCAATCATTGAATTCAGGTGTTTCATTAGATACCATTGCCAAAGGTGTTAAAAACCAAAACAGAAAAACAAGCACCTAGCCCTGCAGTATGCCTTTACAACATTTGTGAAAGAATGGGGAGTTTAAAGAGATCAGTGAATTAGAGCGTAGTACTGTAAGAAGATGCCAATGATATAACAAGTCAGTATGTGAAATTTCTTTCCTCTTAGATATTCCATAATCAAGTGTGATGTATGTTCACATGGCCTATTTTCAGACGCTTTTCTGGCCTTTCCGTTCCCAAAGGGTGTTTTTTACGCGGCCGTTTTTAAAAAAAATTCTGGATGAATGGGCAAAAGATCTCACAAATACACTCCAAAATCTTGCAGAAAGCCTTCCCAGAAAAGTGGAAGCTGTTTTAGCTGTAATTCTATATTAATGCCTATGGTTTTAAAATGGGTTGCCATAAAAACTACTGTACGTGTAATGTACAGGTGTCCCAATACTTTTGTCATATTACATACATTATATATACATATACACGCATAAATTACTGTGCATTAGTTTTAGGCAGTTGTGAAAAAATGTTGCAAAGTAAGAATGCTTTTAAAAGTAGGTGTTCGTTTTTTTTATCAATTAACAAAATGCAAATCAATATTTGGTGTGACCTCTCTTTGCATTCAAAACAGCAGCAATTTTTCTAGGTACACTTGCACACAGTTTTTGAAGAAACTCGGCACGGAGGTTTTTCCAAACATCTTGGAGAACTAACCACAGATCTTGTATGTATCATTGTATGCAGGCTTGCTCAAATCCTTTTGTTTTTTTCAAGTAATTCCAGACAGACTCGATGATGTTGAGATTAGGGCTCTCTGGGGCCATATCATCACTTCCAGGGCTCCTTGTTCTTCTTTACATGAAGTTAGTTCTTAACGACATTGGCATTGGCTGTATGTTTGTGGTCGTTGTCCTGCTGCAGAATAAATTTGGAGCCAATACTGATGGTATTGCATGATGGATAAGTATCTGCCTGTATTTCTAAGCATTGAGGACACCATTAAACGGACAGGAATAGGACCTGTTCTATTTTTGTGGGAAGAGCCACACGGTTCCATAAAAAGTAGACGTGTGCATAGAAATGACTGGGTCAGTGCGCTATCCGCTAAAAAAACAGATAGCAAACTTAAGCATTTCTCTGAAGTGTGCTTGAGGCCTAACTTTATTTTTTGTTTTGCAGGTTCCGCTGGACCTATTGGACTACGTCGTAGATTTGGTAGACTACTCTGGTGATCTACGTTTTTTTTGTTTGTTTTTTAAATAAAATGGTAAGGCCCCATGCACACGACCGTAAAAATTGTCCGTAATTGCACATTGTAATCAGGTCCACAATTACGAACCAATTTAGCTCTATTGGCCACGGACACCTTTCCGTATCGCTACGGATAGGTGTACCGCAAAAGGATAGAACATGTCCGATCTTTTGCTTTTTACGGGCCATGCTCCCATGCTTGTATGGGAGCACGGGCTGAAAATCCGGGCGGCTGTAAAAAATTATTTTTAAACGACGTGGGGTCCCCATCCCCTATGCCTTGTAGCTGCCATATTGCATCTGTGTATGTGTCGTGGACACATACACAGAAGCAATAAAAAATGGTCAGCCCCCATAAAAAACAAAAAAAAGTGTTAATAAAAAAAAAATTATGTGAAAAAATAAATAAAACATAATATTAAAACAAATAAAACCACATAATATAAAAATGTAAACATTTTTATGACACTTTTCCTTTAACAAAAAGCAAGCCTAAAAGAAAATAAGCACCTGGCAACTTTCAGGACACAAACTGTGCTTGAAAATATTTTAGGCCCACACTTGAAGAGGCATTTAGTTGCCAGAATGATTTAAGCCCCAAAAATGACCCTATTTTCAAAAATATACCCATAAAATGCATTCCTCTACGGGTATAGTGGGCATAATGATTTAAAAAAAATAAAAACAGGGAAAAATGTGGAATAGGTGTCAAAAATATAGATTCATATTTTTAGGACATATTTTACATGGAAAGTGCATAAAACTGAAGCGGACCTTAAAGAGGCTCTGTCACCAGATTATAAGTGCCCTATCTCCTACATAATCTGATTGGCGCTGTAATGTAGATAACAGCAGAGGTTTTTATTTTGAAAAACGATCATTTTTGAGCAAGTTATGAGCTAGTTTAGATTTATGCTAATGAGTTTCTCAATGGACAACTGGGCGTTTTTTTAATTTTTACCAACTGGTCTTTGTACAGAGGAGTGTCTGACGCTGACCAATCAGTGACCAATCAGTGTCATACACTTCTCATTGGAACAATGAGAAGTGTAGGACACTGATTGGACACTGATTGGTCAGCGTCATGCACTCCTCTATACAACGCCCAGTTGGTAAAAAGTAAAAAAACGCCCAGTTGTTCATTGAGAAACTCATTAGCATAAATCTAAACTAGCTCATAACTTGCTCAAAAATGATCGTTTTTCAAAATAAAAACCACTGCTGTTATCTACATTACAGCGGCAATCAGATTATGTAGGAGATAGTCAAGTTATAATCTGGTGACAGAGCCTCTTTAAAATGTATGCCTGTGTGTAGAAATATGCTGCATACTCATCATTGGGGGACAAACAGAAAAGGAGTGACATGTACTCCTAAGGGATACATGTCCCTAACAGTGCATGCATGTGTACATATGAAGTGCTAACAAAGCAAGCCGTCTAGAAATAATTTCAGTCCGAAGCCAATATGAACAGAAACCCACTGATATATATTAAATTAGATTGGGAATAATAAATTGTATTGAAGGTAAGGATAATATATCCAAAATATGGAGGGAAAATGTATCGAACTATGTGGAAAACTTAACATGTTCTCAGAATTCTCAGAATTGAAGAACACCTTTAGGGCTACTGTGACTATTTTTCAAAGTAACTGGCCGTACACATTGTCTATTTAGCCACATCAATCCCTTTAAAAGGGATGAAAGTGCCAAGCGACGTCGCCAAAACAAACAATCACTTGCATAAAGGCACAGTGTACAACACCGCCTGATAGGGACAGTAGAAGGATCACTAGGCCCTAAAATAATGTCAGCCTTCAGCATTATTCACACGGCCGTCTTCAGTTCGTGAGATACGGACCCAATGTCCTCCACATTTCCCGGACTGAACACAGCTCAGGGAGCCGTATTCCTAGCATCATAGTCATCCATAACGCTGTGAGTCACTGCCTCCCTGCGGGCTACTGTCCCATATTGAAAACAGGATTACAGTATGGAACAGTATTCCTACGGGGAGGAAGGGACATCTAGCATAGTTTATAACTATGATGGTAGGAACTTCGGCTCCCTGAACGGTGTTCAGTCCCGGAAATGGGGATGACATACGGTCCGTATCTCACTAAACGAACACGGACACATGAATAAGGCCTGACTAGAACTATTGATGAGCAGGTCCACCAAAAAAACAAACAAACCCCTAAAAAAGCCCATAGTGTATTTTTAGTTATAACAGCAAGAAAATAAAAAACTTTCAGGGAACAAACTTGGCTTGAATATATTTAAAGCCCAACTCCATTTTCTGTGACTATATTCCAAAATGTCAGAGAAAGGAACTACAGCACTCAAAGTTGCCAAAGATGTGTCGTTTCTTATTCACGGAGCATAAAACACTTGCAGCGTTTCAAACCAGATTGGGTCCTTATCAAGCATGATTTCAAAGAGTTAGTGTACACTTTATATAGTACATAGTATGTGACATCATTACCTGTGTACAATTCAGTATAAACAAAGCATTTAATACAATAAAAAGGTACATAACGAGACCTATAAATTTACCCAAATAACCCACAAACTTCTTAAATATGGGTAGATCGCCAAGGGATAAAACTGCACAAACTCTGTTTAGTCTGTAATGTATGTAGCGCCCGGGGATTACCTAACGCCCATGCCCCGGACATTCCCCACTTTGTTTTGCATACTTAGCATCTCCTGTTTGCATAGAGCGCAGAACGTGACACAAAGATCTGCGCATGCGCGTGTACAATTGTACCACGCATGCGTCCGCGTGTCAAATAACAGGGCCGATATTCTTCTTGTTACCTCACTCACTCAGTTACAAAGAGGCTACTGACGCTCATAAGGTGGATTGTGCATGCGCAAACGCACGATTAGTAACCTCCACCTCTGCAATAAGTTAGCAGAGTTAGTAGTTTTGACGGAATCAATAGCGTAGTCGACTACGCTATTTATTCCGTCAAAACGACAGAATCCTTGCACAACGGAGACAAACTGAAACCATTGGCACCGGATCCGTCACAATTGAAATCAATGGTGATGGAAACGGACAGGGCTCCATTCCGACGGAAAGTCGCAACGGGACACCCAACGCAGATGTGAATGAAGCCTTAGGCTTTTGTTTTTCTGTAGAAGTCCCATGTTCTTTGACTGCTGCAGTTTTATTCAAATGGATAGTGCTCATCATGTAGACATCATTGTGGTCACAAAATTTTAGTGCCAGCACCTCCTCACCTTTGAAAAGTGCATGAACCCTCCTTTGGTACCCTTTTGTCAACAAGTTGAAGGGGGAATCTCTTCCAATTTCTGCGCATTGTACGACAGGCTTTGGTGCTTGCAATATGCACACTGGTGTAAAAGCGGTCCATGAATATGATCGTATAGGAAAGGGCTCATTAAATCCCACATAATCTTACCAGTGGTACCAATGTTAGGAGAGCACCCTGGTGAATTCAATTCATGGTCCTTCCTTTCATAGAAAGCACGTGTATAGCCAGTGACTTTCACATAACATGTAGCTTTACTGAGCTTTTGGTTGGCATAAATTGGCAGAAAGAGAGACGCCCCATGAAATTCATTTATGATTAATCCACTGCCAAATTTTGTTCATGGTTTTATGCTTTAAAAAATAAAATAAAAAAAGCATCATTAACCCCTCCAAGACCGAGCCTAATTTGGCCTTCAGGACCAGCCCAATTTTTTAAATCCAACGTGTCACTCTATGTGGTAATAACTCTGGAATGTTTTTACTTATCCAAGTGATTCGGAGATTGTTTTTTGAAACAAATTGTACATTTGTTAGTAGTAAATTTCAAATTCAAAATATAAAAGAAACCTTGAAAAAATTAGACGATTTCAAATGTAGGAAAATGCCGATTCTAAAATGGAAACTACTCCTAAAATCTCCCCATTTTAAAAAATGCACCCCTGAACGTATTCAAAACAGCATTTAGGAGGTTTATTAACACTTTCACAGGAATTAAAGCAAATTGGAGGTGAAATTTACAAATGTAATTTTATTTTTGCAGATAATCAATTTTAATCCATTTATTTCAGTAACACAGAGAAACACAACTCAATATTTATTACCCAAATTCTGCAGTTTTCAGAAACATGCCATATGCGGTTTAGCGTGCTACGTGACAAACACAGGCCTCAGAAATTAAGCAGAACCTTGTGGATTTTGGGGCCTACTTTTCATTAGGATGTTTTCCAGGCATTATTTCATGTTTGAAGAGGCCTTCAGGGGCCAAAACATTATAAACACCGTTAAAAATCCTGCATTACACCCCTCAAGAAATGTATCTAGGGGTGTAGCAAGCATTTTGACCCCACAGGTATTTTGTAGAATCTATTAAAATTGGGCCGTGAAAATAAAAAATATGTCGTTTTAGCTCAACATTTTTAGCTTGTTTAAGAGCAGGAGTGCTTATTGAAATGCTCCCTCTGTTCTCAAGCAGTGATGCCAAAAAGACTTTACTGCTGACTGAGAACCTGATCCTCGTTAAAGGGTTAATAAAGAGGACATGGACAATTTTATACCCACTACCTAGTCGTGTTGTCTTTTTTATTAGAATCTGATAGGTTGGTTATTATAAGGTCATGGTAAGGTATGATTTGTAAGCCCATAATAAAAAACCCATTTGAATCCGCCATCCAGAAATACAACCAGTGATAAATCCAACCTGTCCTTTTACTGGATTGACAAAAACAAAAAAAAGTTAAGATATCCTCCAGGTAGACAAAAGGGTGCATCCGAAATACAATAATTGCAAAAAAAAAATTCTACCATCAGTTTTCCTTTTAATCAGAGGGATTGTTTAAATGGTTGTCTTCTTTAGTAGTCAGCTTTTGGTCTTAAAATCAGATGCTAGAAATTATACTACAATTTCCACCTATTCATTTTAGATACAAATACCAAAGCTGTAAAAAACAACAAATAATAAAAGAAAAAGATGCTAAATGGAACCTTATAAATTTAACATCTTAACCCCTTAATGACCAGCCTATTTTAGACTTTAATGACGAAGCCATTTTTTACGTTTTTACATCGTCTCATTCAAAGAGCTATACACTTTTGATTTTTGTGTCGACATAGCACTATAAGGTCTTGTTTTTTGCGGGACAAGTTGTAATTTTTAATAGCACCATTTGGGCTACATAAAATTTATTGATTAACTTTAACTTTTTTTGGGGGGGAATAGAAAAAAACCCAGCAATTTCGCCACACTTTTTTGCGTCCTAAATTGACGCCGTTTACCATGTGGTATAAATAACACAATAACTTTATTCAGCGGGTTGTTGCGATTGCAACGATACCAAATTGGTATCGTTTTTGTATGTTTTACTACTTTTACACAGTGAAAACGCTTTTTTTTCAAAATTATTTGTTTTTGTCTACATATTTGAAGAGCCGTAACGGTTTTATTTTTCGCCAATGCAATTGTAGGAGGGCTTTTCTTTGCGGGATGACTTGTAGTTTTTATCTGTACCATTTTGGAGTAAATGCGACTTTTTGATTACTTTTTATCACATTTTTTTTTAAGGCTGGATTCAAAGAAAACAGCAATTTTTGAATGTTTTTTTTATTTTATTTTTTACGACGTTCACCGTGCGGGTTAAATGATGTAATAAGTTTATAGTTGGGGTCGTTATGGACGCGGCGATACCAAATATGTGTTACTTCTTTACTTTATTTTGTTTGTTAATTATAAAGCAGTTAGTAAGGGGGAAAAAGTGGGTTTTTCATTTTTTTTTCACTTTTTTATTTTTCACTTTTTATTAAACTTTTTTTTAAACTATTTTTTACTAGTCCCACTAGGACTTCACTATGCGATAATCCGATCGCATTTATAATACACTGCAATACTTCTGTATTGCAGTGTATTATGCCTGTCCGTGTAAAACTGACCGGCATCTGCTAGGTCATGCCTCCGGCATGACCTAGCAGGCATTCACCACAGGCAGACCTGGGGGCCTTTATTAGGCCCCCGCTGCCATCGGAGAAACAGACACTCGGCGATCTTATCGCTGGGTGGCAGTGGGATGAGAGGGAGCTCCCTCCCTCTCTCCAAAACCACTCAGATGCAGTGCACGCTATTCAGCACAGCATCTGAGGGGTTAAATGGGTGAGATCGATACTAATATCGATCTCACCTGGCAGAGCAGGGACGCCCCCAGCCCTCAGATACCTCTGGCAGGTGAGAGCAGGGAGATTTGACAACTCCCTGCTCTGTTTACTTATTCCAATGTAGCGACGTAAAAAGTCTATGGCATCGGAATAAGGCCCGTTAGTGACCGACGTAGAAACACTATGGGCCGGTCACTAACGGGTTAAAGACCAGGCCAATTTGAGTTTTTCATTTTCGTTTTATCTTCCCCGCCTTCCAAAAGCCATAACTTTTCTATTTCTTCACCGACATAGCCGTATGAGGGCTTGTTTTTTGCGGGACTAGTTGTAGTTTTTCATGGCACCATTTATTGTACCGCATAATGTACTGGGAATCTGAAAAAAATATTTTTGGGGTGAAATGGGCAAAAAACTGTGATTACACCATTTTATTTGGGGGGGGTGGTTTGTTTTTACGCCATCCATCAGGCGGTAAAAACAACATATTTACCTTATTCTACAGGTTGATACCATTAAGGCCATACCAAATTTATATGTTTTGTTTTATGTTCTACCACTTTGAATAAACGATTTGCTAAAAAACTATTTGCTAAAAAAAAAAAAGTTGTGTCGCCATATTCTGAGAGCCATAACTTTTTTATTTTTCCATCAATTTAAAGGTGTGAGGGCTTAAATTTAGCGGGGCGAGCTTTAGTTTTCACCGATACCATTTTGGGGTATTTTCGACTTTTTGATTATTTTTTATTCCTTTTTTTTTTTTTTTAGAGATAGATGACCAAAAGACAGCAGTTTTATATATTATTTTTTTTACGTCGTTCACAGAGTGGGTTAAACAACGCTATATATTGATAGTTTGGACTTTTACGGATGCGGCGATACCAGTTATGTTAACTTTTAATTTTTTTTTAACATTGCTTTAGGGAAAAAATTAGAAAAGGGGGGTTTATAAAAAACTAACTGTTATTTACTTTTTTTTATTAGTCCCCCTAGTGGACTTGAAGCAGCGATCGCTTCAATGATCTACTGCAATACTAATGTATTGCAGTATATCGTGATTCTGAGTGTCTCCTTTGAAGCCCTACCGGAGGCAGAGCTTCAAAGCCGTACAAAGATGGCAGACCTGGCGGCTGCCATAACCACTTTAAACTTCATGCCGCGTGGGGGGGGGGGGCGTGATGGAATTTTTTAGGGGGCGTCCCCCTGATTCTACCAATTTGAATGCTGTGCTCGCGATTGACCATGGAATTAAACGGGCGGAATCAAAGTAATCTTTGATTCCGCCCGTTGCAGTGAGGTGTCGGCTGTGTAACACAGCCGTCACCCGCTATGTATGGAGCGAGCTCAGCCCGTGAGACCGCTCCATACTTCCCCTTAACGGCTGCTACGTGACATGTCGTTAAGGGGTTAAATTGCCCTGGGATACAACCAATCCAATTATCACCACAACATTTAAGTTCCCGATGGCCAAACAATTTTTATTTAAACAAGATCTAACCAAAATACACTTTTTTCCGTAGTAAAATTATAATTCCGACTAAAAGATAAGTGAAAAAGAAAACCCGAAAAGTCTCTAATCCATGAAGGCTTGGATAGTTTTACAATATGACTTACTTTTCACTGGCTGGATTCACATGAATGACCAAAGCTTCAAGGAGTTGCTTCAGTAGGGTATGTTCATTAAAATATCTTCATTCTTTATGGCTTTCTGCTTAGGGGGGGATGAAACCACATTTCACTTATATGGGGTTTCATTGAAAGGGTTGAGTAATAAATCTAATGCCACAAAACAAAGGGAAAAAAAAAACCCCAGTGAACTAAAATGCAGCCTTTCATCGAAAATAAGCTTTGTAGCTTTAAAGGGACTTTATAGCATTAACATATAGTTTTAGATAAAAGGGGCATTCCCATCTTCGTCATTCCACAGGACGCAACGGTGAAAGGACGGTCGCAAAAAGTCCACATCTGCTGGATCTATGATCGCAGATCCCAAATCGCACACAAATTTCCAGCAAAGACTAATGGATGTTGCGTGCGACTCATTTGATTTTTCTTTTTTGGGGATTTTGCAAAGATCAAAATAGTCCATCACACTAAACTAGTTGTACAACAGCAAATCGCATACAAATGAAATTTTTTTTGTCATGAGACTAAAGCGGTCATGTAGCCCTAACCTAACTGAGCATTGTGACCGTTTATTTACTCCGATATGCCCATCTAGAAGTTAATAGAAATGGCAAGTGCACAAAGCCTAACGTATACATTGTATCCCTGTACAATTCTATATGAACGTATGTAAGGACATATACACTGCAGCCATGGTCATCTAGATCAGCTCTCAGGGACAACATTTCAACATGATGTGGATAACAAACTTACAGCACATTTACAGTTATGTGAACTTATCCACTTATCCACTAAAATAGAACCCCTAAGGGAATGTTCTCACGAGCTAAATCCGCTACGGAATTTTCGACCTGATTTTCCATGCAGAAATTTGGCAGCATTTACAGTAGCAGCAAAGTGGATGAAATTTAATCAAATCTTATCTTAAGTTGACCTGTGGTGAGGATTATAAATCCAAAGCATGTTAATTTATGTTGTGAAAAGGCTGCGCATTTGTTGCAGTATATCCCATTTTATTCAATGGGTAAGTCAAATTCTGCAACAAATGCCAATAATAGCGGAGAATTTGCTTTGATTACGCTGCATATTAAAAAAAAAAAAAGCTCTTCCTGCCGCTCTGTGTACAGCGAGCCTCCTGTGATAACATTTCATTACATGTGACCAATCACAGGCTGCAGTGGTCACGCATGACGAAACGTCAACACAAAAGGATGGCTGTGCAGAGAGCAGCCGGGAGAGCAAGGACGTGTTGCTATGGCAGGGCCAGGAGAGGTGAGTACAGGTTGTTTTTTTCCATTCAGTCATCTTCCACAGCAGTCAGAGCAGCCAAATATCAGCACCAAATTGAAGCCCCATTTGGTGCAAATATTCATCCAGATTTCCCAGTGGGTTCTGGGCGAGAAACACTACAGACTTTTCCACAGCGTACACGACCGCATCTATTCACAAGTGGCAGATTTGTTGCAGAAATGTCTGACTGTCCCATTCATCTGAATGGGGCATGCAGAAAACCTCATCAATAGGGAAATATCACCCCATTTAGATGTATGGAATGGATTTTTCAGAAATTTCTGCAACGAATCTGCTAACTGTGAATAAACTCTTAAAGGGAAACTCCAACAGTTTTCTATGTGTTCCATTTAGTTACTCCACGTGTCAGTCTTTTACCTGTTCTTTCTCTTGCTGCTTTTACCACTATATATCACAATTGGGCCGTTGCAAAGCAGCAGACTGAAATAGAATTTGGTTGCATGCTTTTTTCTTTACTTATGTCTATGGGGATCTATGTGCCACTCATACAGGCACCAGGACTTCCTGTATAATTAAATTGCATGGACTGTTCCACACAAACTACTGTTACATAGTTCTATTATAGAAGATCACAGCTCAGTCTCCCTATCTCTTATAATCTCAGTTTATTTATGAGAATATTGATGGAAAGAAAATGACACTGTCCTCCCCAGCAGGCAGAGATGGTCCTGGCTCTAGCAGCTCATGTGATGCTTTACTTAGGCATCATGGGATTAATAGCAAAGCACAGAAGAAGAGAAAGCAGGGTGAAATCTAAAATTCAGGATAGGGTCTGATCAGAAGCAGAAAAGAGGCTGGATTGCAGAGTAGAATAGACCGACAAGAAGTCCAGAGCTGGATAGACAATCAGGTGGGTGGTGAATTGGTGTAAAATTGTGTTTTCGCAGGAGGTCTTCTTTAAATAAATGATAAAACTATTAGACCACAGTCTTTGCTGCACATTACACGTGACTGTCAAATTTATAGTGCACTTGCATTCAATTCACGGCTTTAGGCACTACACCACAACTGAGAGGCCATGCTGCTTTATGACTTGGCAGATGAATGGAGGTAAACTGTACTTGGGAAGACTTGCTGCATCAATTTTCTAATTCTTTTTATATGGTCGTTGTTTTCAAGCAAAGCCACTTTCATGCCATAAAAATAAAGGATTGTACTATTTACAGTGCTGGCAAACCATCAAGCGAGCTCAGACTAGCTGGTGATGGCTACATTACTGCAACTATTTAAAAAGAAGAAACACGTCTCAGCAAATATGATCCATTGTTACAAATTTCTCCAAATAAGAAAGGTTTACGATGTTTACTATCTACTGTACTTGAGACTTTCTTCCCAAGGTTTTAATCATTTAAATAACTATTGATTTAGGTTCAAATTACAGATTGTGAATCTGGCGAAATAGGGAAGAAAATACTAATCTGTCAGAATTGTAAATAACTAATGTATCTACTTAGGCTTGTCTATTTTATTTAATACTTGGATTCCTCATCAAATAATCTTTTCTTAGAACTCCACTTTGTGCCAGTCCTCCTAGACATATACAAATATACCTACACCAATCATTCCCCTTGTCTGACATTATCCAATGATGCACCCTATTGACGAGCGGAATGGTAACTCCCGTTTGTCAATTTATTCATACATTTCCAGGAGGAATAACAGAGGAATGGCATAATGCTGGGTTCTTAAAAAAAATGTTCCAGAATTTTCATTGCATGTGGAATACAATTATTTACATAAACAGACGTCAGGAGAGGTAACAGCTCCTTCTTTAGTAATTGTAAAGCTTAAAAAAACAATATCTTAAAACTGTGTGAACATCTCAATGTTTGGCTGTTTAGGTAATGTAGGACATCAATTCTTGAAATAAATCTACTAGCATAATGAAAACTGTATTTCAACACAGCTGGGAAGGAATGTTTGACTTACTGCAACTGGCCAGTTGGTACACAGCAAAACTTGCATTTACTTGACTATGTTCCTGATTAGATCTTGAGCAATAAAATACAGAGAAGTGAAAGCACTGAACTGCCATAGAACCCAGGATAAGATAAGATTAGATCAAGGGTCCTTTTACGGGAAGATATTATGAACGAGTGATGAAACGTAGCAATAAACACTAAAGATTTTCACTGTTAAGTCGTTACAGCGATTGGCGCTCGTGACAAAACCAATCTCCACCAAAAACAACACCTCATCACGGATCTGCTAACGACTGGAAAATTTCTGATTGGACGAGGGGATGTGACGGCAACAAAATCTTTCACTCAGGCAGATGTGGCCAATCCACGGAAACCCAACGATTTATCGTTTGTCGTTCAATCGTTTCACACCATTACATGTGGCGATTATCTCTTCCATTCAAACAATTATACGAAATTTGTATGATAATCACAGAGGCGTAGCTAGGTTCTCCTGCACCCGGGGCAAAGATTCAGATTGGCGCCCCCCCCCCTTCCCCCTCGCCATGTTTTCTTTCCCTACCAATCAATGAGATGTAATTTTTTGTTCACAATTTTTTTTAATGTAACTTGAGTATAAAAGCATTTCTACATTTTACTAACGATATAGTTCTATGATGTAATTAACATAAAAATAAATTAAAATAAAATAAATTAAAGAGGCCACACACAGGCCCCTGTAGATAGCGCCACACAGCCCCTCTCTTGTAGATAGTGCCACACACAGCCCCCCTTGTAAATAGTGCCACACACAGCCCCCCTTGTAAATAGTGCAACACACAGCCCGCTGCCCCTTTGTAAATAGCGCCACACTCCCACCCCTTTTAAATAGCGCCACACTCCCACCCCTTTTAAATAGCGCCACACTCCCACCCCTTTTAAATAGCGCCACACTGTGAACAGACCTGTGAGCGGTAGCCTACCGCTACCACTCTCCAATCTGCCTGGTGTGACTTACCGAAGGAGCCGAGGAGGTCATTTGGCGCAGGCAGCGGCAGAGTTTCTTCTGACTAGGGTTGGTGACAGCCAGGGCCGGCCTTAGGTTGGATGGCGCCCTGTGCGAGACTCTCTATTGGCGCCCCCTACACAAACCAAAAATGAACCACATATATGGACACGCTGGAACATATATACTGTACATACATAAAGACAAATATTTAGACATACAGGCAAATATACATACAGACATCTGGAATATATACATACAGGTAAATATATAGACATACAGACACATATACACACACACACACACACACACACACACACACACACACCACACACACAGGCAGATAAATACACAGACAGGAACATATACAAATACATAAAAGGCACAAATATACAAGCACAAAGACACATTCACAAACAGACTCATATATACCCACACAGGCACATATGTACACAGCACAGATAATGTAGTAGATGTTACCTGCAGTCCTATGTAACAACACAGATAACACAGTGATAACGCTCTAAATACAGATAGTAGTGTTACCTGCAGTCCTATGTAACACCACAGATAACACAGTGATAACTCTCTGAGTACAGATAATGTAGTAGCTGTTGCCTGCAGTCCTATGTAATACCACAGATAACACATTGTAGCAGAGCCGAGATTGTAATTTAGCACAATGTGTTATCTGTGGTGTTACATAGGACTGCAGGCATCTACTACATTATCTGTACAGTGTAGCAGAGCTGAGATTGTAATTTAGCATAGGACTGCGGGCAACAGCTACTACATTATCTGTAATCAGAGTTATCACTGTGTTATCTGTGGTGTTACATAGGACTGCAGGTAACACTACTACATTATCTGTACTCAGAGAGATATCACTGTGTTATCTGTGAAGTTACATAGGACTGCAGGTAACATCTACTACATTATCTATACTGTGTAGCAGAGCTGATTGTAATTTAGCACACAGTACAGATAATGTAGTAGATGTTCCCTGCAGTCCTATGTAACACCACAGATAACAGTCATATCTCTCTGAGTACAGATAATGTAGTAGTGTTATCTGCAGTCCTATGTAACACCACAGATAACACAGAGATAACTCTCTGAGTACAGATAATGTAGTAGATGTAAGAGACAAACACATGCAGAGACACAGACACACACACACACACACACACACACTAACATATACACATACAAACTCAGAGATACACATTACACACTACACATACACAGACACTCACCATGTCTCCTTGCTGACAGGTCAGGACGGGCTGTGGGCGGAGCTTCCTCTCTGCTTCTCGACAGAGCACAGAGTAGAGGCAGATGCAGGGAGGCTGCAGCACGGGAGTGGACCTGTCCCCTGACCTGAGTCATCTGACCTCATGTCACTGACGTGAGGTCAGGTGACTGGACTGGTCCACTCCCTGGCCGTCACAGACCCCGGTCAGAACGCCGTAATGTCCTGGCTCTTCCTAAGCTGCTGCAGGTGTCCTACATACGGGGTGCCTGTCAGCAGCGATCAGCTGCTCTTCGGCGCCCCCCCCTTCCCTATCCTCCGGGTTGTGCCCGGGGCACATGCCCCGCCTGCCCCCCCCTAGCTACGCCCCTGGATAATCGCTCTGTCTAATAGGTTCTTTAGTCACTGACCAACTGCTATTATAAAAGAGTAGAAAATGGCTAAAGGAACATCAAGATCAAGAGTCACAAAATAGATCTGTCAAGCTCATCTTCAGACAGATGATGTTTATAGGGAACCAGTCATTAACTTTAAAGCCACTAAACCACCAGCATGTTGTTATGAAGTTGGGGTTTAGCGGCCGTTTAAGCAATAGTGAAATAACTTACACGTTACGGAGATCAGTCTGAGAGCGGCATTAAAGCGACTCTGCTACATGCCATGGACTCCTCTCCCAGACGGATATCAGTAACGTGTAGATTATTTTACCAACTATTGGCTAAATGGCCGGTTTCGATCTGGGCAGGTTGGTTTGGAACACTAAACCCCAGCTACATAGCGGCATACTGGTGGTTTAGTGGCTTCTATCCTAGTGACAGTTTCCTTTACCACAATGTAAAAAGAGACATACAGACAGTAACTAATACAGCATTAGGACTAACATTAAGTTAAAGGGGTTGTCTCATGAAGATAACCCCTTTAAGACTTCTATGATTGGCTCTTAAAGAGGCTCTGTCACCAGATTTTGCAACCCCTATCAGCTATTGCAGCAGATAGGCGCTGCAACGTAGATAAGAGTAACGTTTTTATTTTTAAAAAACAAGCAAGTTATGACCATTTTCGTATTTATGCAAATGAGGCTTGCAAAAGTACAACTGGGCGTGTTGAAAAGTAAAAGTCCAACTGGGCGTGTATTATGTGTAACATCGGGGCGTGTTTACTACTTTTACTAGTTGGGCGTTCTGAGTGACGACACAGCGTGATCTCTCGAGAACACGGCTGTGTCTGCACTGCCAGAAGCTGGGCGTTCTGAAGAGAAGTGGATGATACTTCTCATCAGAACGCCCAGCTAGTAAAAGTAGTAAACACGCCCCGATGTACGCACATAATACACGCCCACTTGGACTTTTACTTTTAAACACGCCCACTTGGACTTTTGCAAGCCTCATTTGCATAAATACGAAAATGGTCATAACTTGGCCAAAAATGCTCGTTTTTTTAAAAATAAAAACGTTACTGTAATCTACATTGCAGCGCCTATCTGCTGCAATAGCAGATAGGGGTTGCAAAATCTGGTGACAGAGCCTCTTTAAGCTTTAAGACTACAGTACCATTGAGATAAGACCTCGAAAAATGAAGATGAACGGGACCACGCGGCAACATGCATTGCACTTTACATACTGACTGGTTACGCGACAAGCTCAAATTTACATAGGGGGTTGTTGTTTATTTAATTTCCTCAATATTTGTCTCATTGTTTGTTCATTTGCTTCGATTGCTTGTCATTTTAGGCTGAATTCACACTGCCTTTACAGGGTCTACTTGGCGTATGCCAAATGTAGCTGTAGTCCCCCACCCCCACCCCCATTCACCTGACGGAGGCCAAATCGAGAGTCCTTTTGAACTTCGTCTAGCTGGTATAAGTCCGTATACTTTTTTCAACTGTATGGAATAGCATAGTCTACCGCGCTATTCCATACAACACAGCAGACTACACTCCAGTTTCACCAGGGAGGAATGTCAGTATGGAGGACATGAATGTGTAGTTAAAACCATGTGGATATTGTATCACCTTGATATTGTAAAAGTGCGTGTAAACAATATGCAGTAATATATATAATATAGTATAGTATGTTAGTATATTAGTACAGTAATCTGTCCACCCCTGATGTAGAGTTTAGTAGCCACAATAGACAATAAGACCTTCCACAAACCTCAATAGAAAATGTAAAAAATAAATTAGACATCAGCACCAAATTTCTAGGCGCATTGACTACCTGGCTCCTAGGATAGGTTAAAGGGGTTTTCCAGTCCCAAAAAATGAAAGGCATATTTTAGGCCAACACTATATGAAATTGGTCGGGGTCCGACTACCGACACACCGCCGATCAGCTGTTTTGAAGGGGATGCAGTGCTCGTACGAGTCCTGCTTTCCCTTCATTCCTACTGCTCACGCTGTGAATCGCCGGCATACCTGTAGCAACGGTTCACAGTACTACAGCCTTCTCCCATTGTAGTGAATAGGAGAAGGTTGTAATACTGTGAACCGCCGCTACAAGTGTGTCACAATTCACAGCGTAAGCAGAGACCGTAATGAAGGGGAAGCAGCGCTCGTACGAGCACTGTGGCCCCTTCAAAACAGCTGATCGTCAGGGGTGCGGGGAGTCGGACCCCGACCGATCACATATTGATGGCCTATCCTGAAGATAGAGCATCAATTTTTGGGTACTGGAAAACCCCATTAAGCCCTGACATACATGCAACAACTTGAAAACAAAGAAATAAAAAGCTCAATTGGCACCTTTTTAGTAAATGATCACTCTCAATGCAACTACTACACCCTTGTATTTTATAGCAAAAACTTAAACAAGCCCAACATCCTTCCACACTAGCCAATCTAGAGAACCAGAGTGTGAAGGCCCCAATTTCTTTGTCAGATTTGATCAACTCTGTTTATTTTTGGAGCTGGTGGAAGCATTTGCGGACTACCAAATAAGTATTTTCTTGTCGATTTATTCCATTTATCTCAAAGTTTAGGGCCCCTTTAAAGATTTGCTTTCCAAATCTGTGCATAGCTTATGGCTGGAAAGATAGTCTGTTGGAGCATAATAAATGAATTTCAGAGAGAAAGTACCACATGTATCAAGTCCCACAGGCACAAGATTCAGATTATGAAAGATATAGGTCACGGCTATCATACCACCCAACATTTTAACAGCTAAATGTTCATAAAACTATAACACAGAAAACAACAAAGTAAACTTTAACATCTAAAAGAGAAAAAATACAGAAATGCATCATGAACGTCACTACGTTAAAGTGAATTCGAGTTATGCCTCAAAGTGCATTATTAAATGGCTTCTCCGGCATCAGGTTACTGGGCGACCAGGACCGCCAGAGGGTACATATGGGCAGAGGTTGTCTCCTGCACTCAATCAATTTAAGACACAAATGAATTTAACTTTATAAAAAGAAAATGTGACCCTTACCACACTATATAAAGCTGTTGGTCTGCCTTCTTCTGTTGAAAATAATGGAAACCCTGGCAAAAGAATTGCTGCCAGAAGCTTCCAGAACTGCGTTTTTGTTGATTTTCTGTTGCAGAAAGCCAAGTGTTGCGACTTTTGCAGCGGAATCACAGCGATTACGTCTGTGATGCGGCTTTCAAATCCGGAGCATTTTTATTTAAAGAGGCTCTGTCACCAGATTTTCAAACCCCTATCTCCTATTGCAGCAGATCGGCGCTGCAATGTAGATTACAGTAACGTTTTTCTTTCTCAAAAACGAGCATTTTTGGCCAAGTTATGAGCATTTTTATATTTATGCAAATGAGCCTTTCTTAAAGAGGCTCTGTCACCAGATTTTGCAACCCCTATCTGCTATTGCAGCAGATAGGCGCTGCAATGTAGATTACAGTAACGTTTTTATTTTTTAAAAACGAGCATTTTTGGCCAAGTTATGACCATTTTTGTAGTTATGCAAATGAGGCTTGCAAAAGTCCAAGTGGGTGTGTTTAAAAGTAAAAGTCCAAGTGGGCGTGTATTATGTGCGTACATCGGGGCGTTTTTAATACTTTTACTAGCTGGGCGCTCTGAAGAGAAGTAACATCCTCTTCTCTTCAGAACGCCCAGCTTCTGACAGTGCAGATCTGTGACATCACTCACAGGTCCTGCATCGTGTCAGACGAGCGAGGACACATCGGCACCAGAGGCTACAGATGATTCTGCAGCAGCATCAGCGTTTGCAGGTAAGTCGATCTTACCTGCAAACGCTGATGCTGAAGCAGAATCAACTGTAGCCTCTGGTGCCGATGTGTCCGACACGATGCAGGACCTGTGAGTGACGTCACAGATCTGCACTGTCAGAAGCTGGGCGTTCTGAAGAGAAGAGGATGTTACTTCTCTTCAGAGCGCCCAGCTAGTAAAAGTATTAAAAACGCCCCGATGTACGCACATAATACACGCCCACTTGGACTTTTAAACACACCCACTTGGACTTTTGCAAGCCTCATTTGCATAACTACAAAAATGGTCATAACTTGGCCAAAAATGCTCGTTTTTTAAAAATAAAAACGTTACTGTAATCTACATTGCAGCGCCGATCTGCTGCAATAGCAGATAGGGGTTGCAAAATCTGGTGACAGAGCCTCTTTAAGTACAACTGGGCGTGTTTAAAGTTATGTACAACTGGGCGTGTATAGTGTATGTACATCTGGGCGTTTTTACTTCTTTTACTAGCTGGGCGTTGTGAATAGAAGTATCATCCACTTCTCTTCGTTACCACCCAGCTTCTGGCAGTGCACATACACACAGCGTGTTCTCGAGAGATCACGCTGTGACACGTCACTTCCTGCCCCAGGTCCTGCATCGTGTCGGACGAGCGAGGACACATCGGCACCAGGCGACAGAGGCTACAGTTGATTCTGCAGCAGCATCGGCGTTTGCAGGTAAGTCGATGTAGCCTCTGTCGCCTGGTGCCGATGTGTCCTCGCTCGTCTGACACGATGCAGGACCTGGGGCAGGAAGTGACGTCACAGCGTGATCTCTCGAGAACACGCTGTGTGTCTGTGCACTTCCAGAAGCTGGGTGGTAACGAAGAGAAGTGGATGATGCTGATTCGTCAGCATCATACACTTCTATTCACAACGCCCAGCTAGTAAAACAAGTAAAAACGCCCAGATGTACACACATAATACACGCCCACGTGTACATAACTTTAAACACGCCCAGTTGTACTTAAGAAAGGCTCATTTGCATAAATATAAAAATGGTCATAACTTGGCCAAAAATGCTCGTTTTTGAAAAAAAAAACGTTACTGGAATCTACATTGCAGCGCCTATCTGCTGCAATACGAGATAGGGGTTTGAAAATCTGGTGACAGAGCCTCTTTAAGCTGCATATTCTGAGCGGAGATGCTGCGTGTTTGGGCCATAGACATGAACAGGTAGAATAAAGAGTTTTGATGCGGATTGTACGCTGTAAAAACCATTGGGATTCCGCAGGTGCACATATGTTTGCTATAATCAATGCTTCACACTAAATCGCAGGAAAAACCGTTGCGGATAATCTGCATCGATGTCCGCAGCCGTTTCTGCAGCAATATGTGCAGCAAAATCGCAGTATTTGCGGTTTTGTGTGACTGATTTATCAACGTTTTTTTCGTAGATTCCGCTGCAGATTTTCTGTTGCAGAAAATTTACAGCACATATTGTCTGTGAGAACATACCCTAAGGCGACATTCACACGTAGCAAATTTGTTGCAGATTTTCAGTCCAGATTTATGAACGGAAAATTTGCAGCAGAATACAATGGGGGACCAGACATATATTGCCATGAGAGCGCCAGGGAAGGGGAGTAGTGTGTTGTTTTGACACACGCTGCAAATTCGCAGCATATTCGCTATGTGTCGCCCCGGTCTAACACTGCAGTTTAGAGAAGAGAACTTTCCTGTGATGGTTTCTCCAACTGTTTTTGACAAGAATTAAATGAGCTTCACGCAAAGAAGAAATACGGAATTAGAGCAAGCTAATGGCACTTTCGGCTTCTGCCGTTATATGTACTTATTTATTAGGGGGGACAAATAGAAGATGTATGACTATTTAGATTGATAAAGAGGCATAGGAAGGTAAAGGCACGTCTGCTGCAGGGCCAAAGGCGCGAGCAAGGCAATTGTATGTATTCAGATTCTGAAAACCAGTCTTGACCTAGTGCTGCTCACACAGCTGGTGGGTCCTTACAATTCAGTCTAGGCAGTCCTCTGTAAGATAAACAGCAGGACGATACCGCTTAGGCTTTGTTCACATCTGCGTCAGGGTTCCGTTCCGCCAGAGCTTTCCGCCGGAACGGATCCCTGACTTACACAAACGGAAATCAGTGGTTTCCATCACTATTGATTTCAATGGTAACGGATCCGGTGCAAATGGTTTCCGTTTGTCTCAGTTGTGCAGGGGTTCCGCTGTCTTGACAAAATTAATAGAATAGTCGACAACGCTATTGATTCCGTCAAAATAAAACCCGATGGGACCCCTGCACAACTGAAACAAACGGAAACCATGGGCACCAGATCCGTCACCATTAAAATCAATGGTGATGGAAACCTCTGGTTTCCGTTTGTGTCAGTCAGGGCTCCGTTCCGACGGAAAGCTACGACGGAACTTTGGAACAGAGCCCTGACGCAGATGTCAACAAAGCCTTACTTAACCCCTTAGTGACCAACAGTACGCCTTTTTACGTTCCTCACTAATGGGCTTTAGGCTAATGCGACGCCTTTTAACGTGATCGCATTAGCCTAAAGTAGCGCCGAAATTAAAGATCGGGGCTCCGTTCTCTCAGCTACCGGAGGTAGCTGAGAGTTCGGGGCAACGACCAGAGACCATAACGAGTGGTCTCTGGTCACGTGATCGCCGTGAATCGCTATTTCACGGCGTTCACGCTAAACCGGCGGATAATCGCCATTTCTCTCTCCTCTCATGGAATAACTCCTTAGAGAGGAGAGAGAACGGGTAAATAGTGCGCCCCCCCCCCCCCCCCGTCCGATTCCCCTTCATGTCCGATCCCCCCCCCCCCGGTCCGATCCCCCCCCCACGGTCCGATTCCCCCCCCCCCCCCCAAAATGGCGCCCGAGTGCGCTTTGCATAACTTACCTGTGTCGTCATCTGGCACAGCAACAATCAGGGACTGTTGTGACTGGTCCCTGATCAGGTGATCTCTGTGATAAAACCTATCACAGAGATCACTGACAGTTATTTTCAAAACACAGCCAGGACATGGGCTGTGTTTCTCTCTCCTCCCATTGTAGTTGCTCTGAGAGAGAGAAATCAGTCTAAGTCCTGTGCTGTGAAGAAAGAAAAAAAGTGATAAAAAATCATCGTTCTTATACATACATATATATATATATATATATAATATATCAAATCTATATTAGCGTCAGCGCTAGATTAGCGTCAGCGCTAGTTTAGCGTTAGTGCTAGTTTAGCGTTAGTGCTAGTTTAGCGTTAGTGCTAGTTTACCGTTAGTTTAGCGTTACTTTAGGGTTAGGGCTAGTTTAGCGTTCGTGTTTAGGGCCGTTTAGAATTAATTTTACGTCTGTTATATAAAAAAAAAAAATATATAAAAAAAATATATATATAAAAAAAAATAAAAAAATTTGTGTCGTTTTTAGGATTTTAGGTTTACTTTAGGGTTAGGACTTATAGGGCATATATATATATATATATATATATATATATATACATACATACACATCTATAAATATGTCTCAGCGTATGTACAGCGCGGAGCAAGCCTACGCCTTGCTATGTTCCGACACTTCTGAAAGCGAAACAGACACCGCTTCAGAATTTGTTCCAGACAGTGACAGTGACGATTCTAATTCCACCGCTGAACCCCATAGTCCTATGGTGGTGGATACGTCAGTCGCTGTAGAGGTGTCAAGTGCAGGGCCGAGTGTTGCAGTCCCTCCCGTGATGTGGGATCCTGCACTATCATTTTCCCCCCAAGTACCCCAATTTGAAGCGACCCCAGGAATTAGTGTCGACGTCAAAAATTTTACCCCCTATAATTTTTTTAATTTATTTATATGTGATACGGTCCTAGACTTGATAGTCCAGCAGACTAATCTGTATGCTAGGCAGTTTGTTCTACAAAAGCCTGCATCTATGTACTCCAGAATGTGGAGCCCCACAAGTGTCCCAGAAATCAAAAATTTTTTAGGCATTACCCTCAATATGGGTTTGGTTAAAAAACCCTCTGTCCGGTCCTACTGGACTTGTAGTGCTGTCCACGCTACCCCTGTATTTGCAGCAGTGATGTCCAGAAACCGCTATGAGGCCCTAATGCGATTCATGCATTTTACTGATAATTCCCAAGTCCCCCCAAGAAGTGACCCAGCTTATGATCGGCTTAATAAATTAAGGCCATTAATCACCCTTCTAAATGATTTATTTTTAAAGTTGTACACCCCTGACAAAAATTTGTCAGTAGATGAATCGCTCATGAGCTTCAAAGGGCGTCTTTCCTTTCGTCAATTCATCCCTTCCAAACGAGCCAGATATGGGGTGAAATTGTACAAAGTTTGCGAGAGCACAACGGGTTACACCTGCGGTTTCAAAATCTATGAAGGCAGGGACTGCCAAATTTATACCCCAGGCTGCCCAGAAACTATTGGCACCTCTGGCAAAATTGTGTGGAACCTAATGGAGCCATTTCTGCACAAGGGGTACCACGTCTATACAGACAATTTTTATACCAGCGTTGCCCTTTATAAAGCCCTCCATGCTGCAAATACAGGGGCCTGTGGGACAGTACGGAAGAACAGAGTGGGACTCCCACAACAGTTGGTGTCCAGGCGTTTGGGAAAGGGAACATCCATGGCCCTTGCAAGTCAGGAATTGCTTGCAGTGAAGTGGGCCGACAAGAAGGATGTCTACATGCTGTCCACCGTACACACGGACACCACTGTGGCAATTACGGAGAGGGGGGCTACCACTGCAAAGCAGAAACCTGTCTGTGTAACAGACTACAACAAATTTATGGGGGGTGTAGACCTTTCCGACCAGGTGCTTCAGCCTTACCTGGTGAAGCGCAAAAATAAGGCCTGGTACAAAAAGGTAGCAATCTACCTCATCCAGGTTGCTACCTATAACAGTTTTGTTATTTTCAAAAAAGCCCAAGGAACGCTCACTTTCCTTCAATTTCAGGAGAAGGTCATTGAGCATCTCCTTTTTGAGTCCACTATACCGGCACAATCCTGCGAATCTGAGGATGTGTGCAGGCTTTCAGAGCGCCACTTTTTACACCCTATTCCCTCCACTGAGACCCAAAAATATCCCCAAAAAAGGTGTCGGGTATGTAGCAGGCATGGCAGGAGGAGGGATACCCGCTTTTATTGCCCCATGTGTCCATCAAAACCAGCCCTTTGTAACTATCCCTGTTTCGAAACCTTTCACACGGTTGCAAATTACTAGAATTTAACACAAAAAAAAATAATGGGTTGGGGGCCTTTTTAGGGAGTCAATTTCTTTATATTTTCTTTTTAGTTCGTGGGCTTTCCAAGTAGGGATTATTTCTTGTGGGAGAGGTTGTAGAGCACATTTTTTTCAGACCGTGAAACTAATTTTACCCCTTATGATTTTTTTTATTTATTTGTGGGTGATCAAGTGCTGGAATTAATTGTCCAGTACAAAATCCCACATCCACAATTTTTTTATTTTGACTGTTCTTATGACTATGTCCTGCCACATACAGCTGTTACATTCCTAATTCTGTACCGTGATACGGGCATGATCTTTTTTTTTTATTTGGAGGATCTCTAATAATTGAGCTGTTCCTTATCAATACACCATGGGCTTTGTTACGGTTCTTCTGGAAATACTGACATCATTTTGGGGATTAGTGATCCTTTACTGTTCCTATAGATGGTTTTGGACACTGTCCTTTTATATATTCTGTAGGTGATTGGTTGTTTTGTGCACATAGCGGTTCCTACCTTGCCGGGCAGGGGCCTGTTATGGTGTACCGCGTCACTTGGCACATTCGTCCCTCATAAGGATTGATGGAGCTAAAGAGACGTTGTACAACCAGTCACTGAAAAAAAAAATCCTTGTCATGACAGCCCTGCAGGTGTTCTTCTATCTAGTGAACAGACTCGAGTTTGCAACATAGTTGGATACATTTTCCTCCATTTGTTTGAAGATATTGCCCGTCACTCCAGTACAGTTTATTTTTTCCTCTCTGACTGATTTTATATTAGGACAGAATTCTGTCCACAATGACATCATAATGGCACCAACTGCTTCTTCAGCAAGACATAGTCATAAGTACAGGCAAATACGTCTATAGCGACATGTATCCATTATGAATACACGGCTTCACTTCTATTCTGTGCCGCACAAATTTATTAATGTGGCGTATTTCTAACAAAATAACCTTCTACCACGTCTCCTCTATTTCATGTGGAAACGTAATAAAAGCTTGAAGAAAACATTATATACCCATAGTGTCTGAAATGATACCCATTATTTCCTCATTTAAAAAATTTTTGGTCCGCATGCCCACTACACCACTAGATGAATACCTTTAGGGGTTTAGTTTTTAAAATGGGGTCATTTCTGCGTGGTTTTTTTTTGTTCAGGCAGCTCAATGCCTCTAAATGCATGATATGGGGCCTAGAATTTATTCAATTGTGCCCTGAAAGCCAAAGGGTGCTCCCTCTCTTTTTGGCCCAGCCACAGGTCTAATAAGCAGATTATGGCAACAATGAGAGTATTTTTGAAAACAGGAGAAACAGGGTGATAGATTTTGGGGTGTGTTTCTTCATTTTCATGTTCGCTTTACACAGAAATCGGTCTTCAAAGTGATACTTTTATGAAAAAAGTGAATTTTTATTTTTTTTTCACCTGCTATGCATTAAATTTAGCAAAAAACTGTGGGGTCAAAATACTCACTACACCCCTAGATAAATACCTTAAGGGGTCTAGTTTTCTAAATGGGGTCGTTTATGGGGAGTTTCTATCGTTCTGGTAGTTCAAAACCTCTCCAAATGTACAGTGGGGCCTAAAACATTTTCAAGCAAAATAGGAGTCCTGAAAGCCTCCGGGTGCTCCCTCCCTTTCGGGCCCTGTCGTGTGTCCAGGCAACGCATTAGGGTCACAATGGGGGCATTTTTGAAAACAGGAGAAACAGGGTGATAGATTTTTGGGTGTGTTTCTTCATTCTCATGGTCGCTTTACAAAGAAATCGGTCTTCAAAGTGATACTTTTATGAAAAAAGTTAAATTATATTTTTTTATGCCTGCTTTGCATGAATTCTTACAAAAAAACTGTGGGGTCAAAATACTTACAACACCCCTTAATAAATACCTTAAGGGGTCTAGTTTTCAAAATGGGGTCACTTGTGGGGGTTTCCACCATTCTGACACCTATGAGCCTATGAAAACCTGGCTTGGTGCAGGAAAACAAAATGTACTACAAAATTTATAAAATTATTACTTAACTTGTAAGTCCTCTAAATTGCTCAAAAATTATTTTTTTTTTTTCAAAAGTGCTGCCAAAATAGAGTAAAGAGATGGAAATATATATTTAATAAAAAAAATTGTACAGTATGTGTGTACATATGTGACATATTGCAGTTAAAAATAGGGAAAAATGATAATTTTTACAAAATTTCTTCAATTTTTCTATTTTTTAAGTTATTTCCGCAAATCGTATCAGTCTACTTTTACCACTAAAATAAAGTACAACATGTGACGAAAAAACAATGTCAGAATTACTTGGATATTCAAAACTTTCACAGAGTTATTCTCTGATAAAGTCACACATACCAGATTTGACAAATTTGGCTTGGTCATTAAGGTCCAAACAAGCTTGGTCACTAAGGGGTTAAGCATTAGAACACACAGAGCTGCATGAAAATAGGACTAGGTCAGCAGGGGTTTATAGCCTCTGAATATAAAATAAAAGGTTTCCATTCACTAAGGGTAAACAGAGATCTTGAAAATGGTGAGAAAATGAAATACAATTAAACAATAATTAAGGTTTGTTTACACAAGAATGGATAAACCCCTTAAATCATGAATAAGCATAATTTTCAATGATTGGGGGAATGTAAATGCCCCCAGGAAGCAACTTTTGGTCCCCGCAATGTGACTACGTCGGCTAATCTAGTGTGATCTGCACGTAATATATACAATAAATAACACCGTTATTACACAGTCATTACAATACGAAGAAAACCAGTGAATTATCTTCTTTGCCTGTGAACATTATGTATTATTTTACCCTTCAATGTGGATCTGCAGCTTTGCTGCCAAATACAACAGACGGTTTAAGGAATGTTCTGTATTTCTTGAATTTCATGTACCCTGCGCATTTGTCAATTACTAGTTTTTGAACATTTGTTTCCAAAATGAACTAAAATAAAACACAAATGAGGAAATATATATTCTAAAACTAAATGAAAAAAAAAATAAAAAAAAAATCTACAAATGTTACACAATACTCTTCATTGAATATACCAGACTGACCTAGATGGCATTGATATTGTATGTAACCAGATGCATGGGAAATCCACATATTTTATTTTATTATTATTGACTAATATCCCAGTATGACTAACCTGCTGTTATCACATCATATTTACCGGCAGCGCAGGAGCTAGAAGTGCTTCTCAGAACGATAAAATACTGGTTACATCCAACTAATCCCTCATACAAAACAAAATTTTAGTTATAGTTATAGTTGTTTTCCTCCCAAATGTATTTTTGATACAGTTTTAGTTTTGGCACAGTTTTGGAAACGTCTTTTTAGCGTAACCCCTTAATTACCGCCGATAGGCCTTTTCACTGCGGTCATTAGTGGGCTTTATTCTGATGCAATAGCCTTTTCACGGTGGCCACTAATGGGCTTTATTCTGATGCATACGCCTTTGTACGGTGCTGCATCAGAATAAACAAACAGAGCAGGGAGCCGTTAAATGTCCCTGCTCTCAGCTGCCAGAGGTAGCTGAGGGCATCCCTGCACGAACGGGCGAGATCGATATCAGTATCGATCTTACCCGTTTAACCCCTCAGATGCGGCGCTCAATAGCGAGTGCCGCATCTGAGTGGTTTTGGAGGGAGGATCCTCTCATCCCACTGACACCCGGCGGTAAAATCACCAACTGTCTGTGTCTCCGATGGCCTTTCATCTATGGAGTTCGCGGCCAGAGCATCGCAAGATCTCTGGCTGGGGACTCCTGTCTTGGGAAAGCACTTGACGTCACTGTCCATATATGGACAGCGATGTCAGGGGCTCCCTCTGACCCCCATGTAGATAAGACCCCCACATGTAGATAGCGGCACCCCCACTTGTAGATGGCGCCGCTGTAGCTCCCTGTAGGAGCGGAATCCCCGGCCAGAGCGGAAAGTGACGTCAGGGGCTTCATCTAAGAGCAGACGACGCTCTGGCTAGGGAAACCCAAAAGTATTCAAAGCAGCATTTAGAAAGTTTAGAAAGTAATATATCCAAGAATTCGGTAAAGCCACATCCCCTTCATCTTTTGGCAAATGTAGTTTCTCCAATTTTATTCTAGGCACCCCTCGTTTCCAGACCAGATCCTGAAAGAGATTATGCAATCTTCTCAACCAATGTTTGGGTATCCATACTGGGGAATTGTGAAGAATGTACAGTACCTGGGGCATAAAAATCATTTTAATTAGGTTAGTCCTCCCCAAAGCAGAGAAAGCAGAGAGAGGAAGTCTATTCCAAGTCTCCACCTTAGATTTAAGCTTGGGCAACAGTGGCAATACATTTAAAGACATACAATCGTTAACCTTAGAAGTCACCCTAACCCCTAAGTAGGTAAATTCTGAAACTACCGGAATACGGGGCCCTACTCCAGTGTCCGTACCATTAACCGGGTCAATCGACATGAGAGCGGACTTGTTCCAGTTAATATTCAAACCAGAAAAGACTCCAAATCTAGTGATCGTGTCTAGTACTAAAGCAAGAGTATTCTCAGTGTCTGTCAGATATATTAGAATATCGTCAGCATATAGAGATATTTTTTCCTCCACCGCCTCGTATTTCATACCCTTTATGCGCTCTTCTTGTCTTATTGCACAAGCTAACGGTTCCACTGCCAGAGCAAATAATAATGGTGACAATGGACACCCCTGACTCGTTCCCCTAGCCAACGGAAATTGTTCAGACAGCGCTCCATTCACCCGTATTCTAGCCGTAGGAGCCACGTAAAGCAACTGAACCCACTTCACAAAATTAGGACCAAATCCCATCTTACCCAAAACCTTCCATAAATACCCCGATTCCACACAATCAAACGCCTTAGTGGCGTCCAGCGTTAACACAGCTCTTCCCACAGGTTCATCCGGCACTACCTGAAGATTGAGGAATAACCTTCTAAGATTTACAGCCGTTGACTTGGATGGCAAGAACCCTGATTGGTCTTCATGCACAGCCCTCTGCACCACCTTATTTAGCTTTTGCGCTAAGACCTTCGCCAGTATTTTAATGTCCGATGTCAGCAAAGATATCGGTCTATAAGATTTCGGTAATTGGTTATCTTTCCCCTCCTTAGGTAAGACCACCATTGTTGCTTCATATAATGAATCAGGGAATTTGCCTCTTTCAAAACTATCCAGTAGAGTATCTAGAAATTTTGGAGCTAGTTCATCCCTATACTCCTTATAAATTTCCCCAGGCAGACCATCCAGACCCGGTGCCTTCTCATTTGCCATATTTCCTATCGGCCTTTCCAGTTCCTCCAGGGAAATAGTTCATTTTAAACTTTAATGTATTGGCATATCTATATGCCAGTACATTAGCCTGTGTACTGATAGTGAGGTATGCCTTAACAACAGGAAATATGGTCAGACAGCCCTGGGGTCCTTCAATGGACCCTGGGCTGTCTGCCCATATATGGTATGGCCCTCGATCGGTCACAGGGATTCCCTGTGACACGATCCAAAGGGTATCCCCCTTCTCATTTACCCCTTGAATGCTATGATCAGAGTCGATCGCAGCATTCAGGGGAATAACGACGGAGATGAGAGTTTTCTCTGATCTCCACCGTTACAGTGGGACTGCGGCTGTGTAATACAGCCTTTGCCCCGCTCCTGACAATAAGGCTGGGTTCACACACCCTATTTACGGACGTAATTCTGGTTTTTTAACCTCGAATTACGTCCGAAAATACGTCTCCAATGCGCCGGCAAACATCTGCCCATTCATTTGAATGGGCTTTACGATGTTCTGTGCCGACGGTAATTTTTTTACGTGCCGCAGTCAAAAGAGGGCGTGTAAAAAAGACGCCTGTCACTTCTTGGGACTTAATTGGAGCCGTTTTCCATTGGCACCATAGAAAATCAGCTCCAATTACATCCGTAATGGACGCAGCGAAAAACGCAGGCAACATGCCATTACGTCTGAAATTCAGGAGCTGTTTTGGCCTGAAAACAGCTCCGTGATTTCAACCGTAATGGATGCTGCCATGTGAACATGCCCTAAGTGAGCGCGCACGGTCAGCACAAGGTGATGCGGCCGGCGCTGCACTAATGAGCGGCGGCGCCGACACTGAAGACAGAACATGGGGGTGTTTTGTAGTGCGCCTGCCATGTTCTGTCTTCAGTGCCGGCAATCATTAGTGCAGCGCTTGTCGCATTACATCAAGCTGACTCAGGAGCGGGGCAATGGCTGTATTACACACCCGCAGCCCCGCTCCAACTACATTCATATGTTACTATACTTAGCTGTGCGGCCGCACAGCTTCGTATCGAAGTATTGAACCGTTTGAGGGTGCACGGTATCGAAACAGTATCAAAGTAACAATGCATCGTGCATCCCTACTACCAACATTAAAGGAGCTGCAGAACTTTCTGGCAGGTACTGGTTGTGTGGTACATGTGACAACAATTTCCCATTTTCTTCATATGTGTGGGCTGTGGGGTAGGGTGGCAAGACGGAAGCCTTTTCTAACAAAGAAGAACATCCAAGCCTGGCTATGTTTTGCCTGACCTACATCAAGTCTGCCAAAAGCATGTGGGAAAACGTGTTATGGTCTGATGAGACCAAGGTTGAACTTTTTGGACATAATTCCAAAAGGTATGTTTGGTACAAAGCCAACACTGCACATCACCAAAAGTACACCATACCCACAGTGAAGCATGGTGGAGGCAGCATTATGCTTTGGGTCTGTTTTTCTGCAGCTGGAACTGGGGCTTTAGTCAAGGTGGAGGGAGTTATGAACAGTTCCAAATATCAGTCAATATTGGAACAAAACCTGCAGGCCTCTGCTAAAAAGCTGAAAATGAAGAGGAATTTCACCTTTCAGCACGACAACAACCCAAAGCAGAACCTCCAAATCAACAAAAGAATGTCTTTACCAGAAGATCAAAGTTTTGGAATGGCCCAGCCAGAGCCCAGACCTGAATCCCATTGAAAACCTGTGGGGTGACATGAAGAGGGCTGTACACAGGAAATGCCCTCGCAATCTGACAGATTTGGAGCGCTTTTGCAAGGAAGAGTGGGCAACAATTGCCAAGTCAGGACGTGCCACGCTGATAGAATTCTACCCAAAAAGACTGAATGCTGTCATAAAGTCAAATGTTAATTCAATAAAGTATTAGTTTAAGGGAGTGCATATTTATGCAACCACATTATTTTCGTTCTTTATTTTTACACCCTGAAAGATTTCAGTTTGTTTTTCAATACAAAAGTTCTGAAATGATTCATCTTGGACTGATTTTTTTCTAAATGAGAAAAACCTAGCATTTTAACAGGGGTGTGTACACTTTTTATATCCACTATATATAGACAACGGGGGTTTCTAGACCCCCGTTTCGCCTAGTGCGGTTGCCGCAGAATCCAGGCGTCTCTCTCCATACTGTTGTATGTTAGGTGAGGGAAACCGCCAAGCAACGCTTGTTCAGCTGTTTCCGTAACTCCCATTAAAGAATGGAGAGAGTAACACGCAACCCTCCCTTCACTAGTCTCTGCGGCAAGCGGCCGCTGAACCAGGTGGATTGGGGATGGGGAGACCCCAGTTGCCAATATAGGTGCAGATCCCAGAGCTGGGACCCTTTTGCACCTTCAAAGTGGTAGACATGTTGTGTATAAGAAATGGTATAAAGTCCCCAAAAATCCATTTTAATTCAAGGTTGTAATGCCACAAAATAGGAAAAACAACAACAAGAGGGGTGAATGCATTCACAAGATACTGTATATATATATATATATATATATATATATATATATATAATAATTTTTTTTATTATTTTCCCCTCCATTTGTACATTGGTGATTCAGTGGGGTGCTGTGTGTCGAGATACTTACCGATCCGTGCATCTAGTCTTTTTCTGGGGCAAGTGCTGCTCATGTGATCTTGCCTCCAAGCGGTCTGGTATCGCTGTGCTTTTGAGAGAACCAGAACTTAGGCTCTTAATGCATTCCTATGGCAGCCAGAACGAGGCTCCCATAGGATCAATCATGATTCTGACCTTTCCAAATGAACGGCCCAGTACCACTTTGTAGATGTAAATAGAAAATGGACAGTTTCCACTCCCTAAAAATAATGTGACTATTTCTTTCCACTAAAGAAAATATATATTTTTTATTTACAGAATACATTTGTCTTATTATTCTTTTAGTTAAACCTGAAAAGCCCATCTGCTTGTGGTAAAGCTTCCCATTCATAAGTGGATATCAATGAATTTCAAAACACTCAAAATTTTAGCAAAAGAGCAGTTTCCATGGAAACCATTCAAATAAAATATAAAGCAGTGTTAGAAAAAAAATCAGGATCCTTGTTTCTTGGCCACAGTGGAGAGCAGTCACAAAGAGAATCTCTTGCTCAGGAGGACCTGTCCTGTATTACAGACAACCCATTGACCTAAATAGGCACTGTGTAATGCTTCATTTCCCCTGCAGTGGCACTGCAGGTAAATTGAACACCTACTGCCAGGATTCCTCACAGAGTGCTAGCGGATTAAGCAGGAGCAGAGTGAGTAGACACAGGCTGCTGGTAAGTCTTCTATGTCACCCCAGTGCTGAATTCTCAGCTACACTACTCATTACTGCTGTATAATCTCCATCATGTTGCTGTAGCAGATTCTATATATGTGACAGAGTAAAGTGAGCAGGAAACACCCCTTCTCTATGTGCAGTGTATAGAAGAAGTCATGATAGCAGTTAGGTACCGCTCACTAGCTCGGAGACAACTGAGAATTAGAGATAGAGCTGGGGAAAACTGCTAAAAAAAAAGCTAAATACAAGTTATAAAATGGCCAGAAATAGTGTTATTCCTCATGTATATACAGGACAGCTTATTCTAAAAAAAAAAAAAGTAACCTAAAATTTTAGGCGCGCTTTAAACATTGATAGCCTATCCTTAAATGTGCTGCTTGGAATGTGTCCTGGAAGCTGGACCCCCACCGATCAAATATTAATGGCCTAATCTAAGGACGTTAAAGACCCCTTTAACTGTTGTCTTAATTAAATATTAGAAAAGCAGTGACATAGTCTCCTTTTTACGGTCATGACAGCCTACAGTATTCCCTACAAAACTTTTGCTTAAAGTGATTGTCACCTGCTAATTTGACTGCGTAATATTTATCCTCTCCTTGTTCCCTTACATAATATACACAGCAGCATTTTCAGTCCCTTTAACAAGTATGCAATGGGTCCCATCATTTAAAATACCTTAAAGGGGTATTCCCATCTCAGACATTTATCGCTCTTTAGAGTTACGGAAAAAGCGTAGCAAAATGCTCTAGGTTGTTTCCGAAAAACCCAGCATGTTGTAAATTAGTGGCCAGGGGACCCCATTTTAGAGATAGGTACGGGTCCCATAACATGTAATACCCCTTTAATATTGGACAGGCTCTAGAGATGAAGCAATGTCTTCTTGCGAAGCTTCTCCTATAGTACTCTGTATTTCTATAGTGCCAAGATACTCTACAGACTTTTTCCACACCACAGTCTTTGAAAATTATCATAATAGTATGGCAACTCAATTTAAGGGGTTAAACGGGTTTTTCATAAACAAAATGTATCACCTATTCAAAGGGTAGGTGATAAATTTTGGATCGTTGGGGGTCCGACCCCCACGAGAACAGGCTTCCGAGTCCCCCATGTGAATGGAGCGGTACTGCACATGCTCGGCCACCACTCCATTTACTTTCTGAGATTGATGGAGATAGGCGAGAGTTGTCAGAAGGACCTCCATTGATCAGACATTTGTTACCTATTCTCTGGATAAGCGATAAATGTTCTTAGGTGGAAAACCACTTTAAAAATGATCCAGTCAAGCGACTCGCTAGGGATTTTTTTTTTTAATCACTCTGTGTGTAAACTCTTAATGAGACAGAATATATTAATATTAAAGGTGACAGATTTGCTTAGAAAAACATGGACAAAACATTAGGGGATATATACCAAATTAGCCATAACATTAAAAACACTGACCGATGAAGTGAATAGCATTGATTATCTCGTTACAATGGCAGATGTCAAGTGAGTCATATTCAGCAGCAGGTGAACAGTCAGCTCCCGAAGCGGATGTATTGGAAGCAAGAAAGACAGGCAAGCGTAATTGTATGGGCCACATTGTGATGGCTAGATGACTTGTCCAGGGCATTTCCAAAATGGCAAGTCTTGTGGGGTGTTTCCAGTATGCAGTGGTTAGTACCTACCAAAAGTGGTCTGGGAAAGGACAACCGGTGAACCAGCGACAGGGTCATGAGCGCGCAAGGCATGGGGAGCAAAGGCTAACCCGCCTGATTCAATCCTACTGAAGAGATACTGTAGAACAAATTGCTGAAAATGTTCATTCTGGCTATGATCGAAAGGTGTCAGAACACACAGTGTGTCACAGTTTGCTGCATTTGGGCCTATGTAGCCACAGACTGCTTAGAGTGCCCATGCTGAATCCTGTCAACCGCCAACAGCCCCTACAAGTGAACATCAGAGCTGGACCATGGAGCAATGGAAGAAGGTGACATGGTCTGAAGAGTCACATTTTCTTTCACATTATGTGGATAGTCGGGTGGGCAGCTTGGGGAAAGAGATGACACCAGGATGCACCATGGGAAGGCGGCAAGCCAGGGGAGGCAGTGTGATGCTCTGGGCAATGTTCTGCTGGTAAATCTTGGGTCCTGGCATTAATGTGGATGTTACTCTGACACGTACCAAACATTGCTGCATAGCATATACACCTATTCATGGCACCAGTATTCCCGAATAGCAGTGGCCTTCCTCAGCAGGATAATATGCCCTGCCACATTGTCATGATCCTCAAACAATTTCTGTTTTTTGTTTTTTTTTTCAAAGTGTCAAAGAATTCAAGGTGTTAACGTGGCCACCAAATCCCCAGATCTCAATCCAACGGAGCATTTGTGGGATTTGCTGGAAAAAAAAGTCCACTCAATGGAGGCCCGACCTGGCAACATAGAGGACTTAAAGAAGCACTACCAGCAAAAATGTTTTGGCCCCAGTTTGTAATAGAGGTGGCAGAAATTATACGATGGTTATAAAGCTCACCTGTAGCCTGTGATCCGGGTTGTCGTTATGTCACATGACCCACGCTCTAAATAACGAAATCTTACAGAATCTGCCGTGTGGACAGGAAGTCAGTCTCTCTATTCATTCCTATAAGACTCACATCCAGGCTCACATAGGAATGAATAGAGAACGACTCTAACGTGACAGACCGAACGGCAACCCAGAACAGAGGCTGAAACTACAAGAAAAAGACGTGGGAGAGTTTTCTAAGCACAGTATCATTTATGTCACCTCAATTACAAATAGAACATTTTAGCTGGGAATGCTTCTTTAACCCCTTAGAGAGACAGCCAATTCTTGCGTTTTCATTTTTATTTTTCCATCGTTGCATTTTAAGACCCATTCCTTTTTTATTTTTCCACAGACATAACATAAGATAATAAGGGCTTGTTTTTTTGCAGGGCTAGTTGTAGTTTTTAATGGATCATTTAATTTACCATATAATAGACTGGGAAACTAAAAAAACAAAATTCTGTGTGTAGTAGAATGGGTAAGGGCCTGTTCACATCAGCGTTGGCTTTCCGTTCCGGGGTTCCGTTGGAGGTTTCCGTCGGGTGAACCCCGCAAAGGAAAGTCAAACTGAAACCACAGCTTCCGTTTCCGTCCATTTTAACGACTAAATCAATAGCGGAGTCGACTGCGCTATTGATTCCGTCGGAAAAACGGAAACCTGCCGGAATGGTGACGAACGGAAACCATTAGCAATGTTTCCTTCACCATTGATGTCAATGGTGACGAAAACGGAAGCTGTGGTTTCAGTTTGACTTTCCGTTGCGGGGTTCACCCGACAGAAACCTCTGACGGAACCCCGGAACGGAAAGCAAACGGTGATGTGAACAGGCCCTAAACAAGACAGCGATTCCTCCAGTGTTCCTTGGGTTTCGTACATATGGCGTTCGCCATGCAGTAAAAACCACATGCTAAATTTATTCTTCAGGCCAATACGATTACGACAATATCAAATGTATATTGTATTTTCATAATGAACTACTTTTAAAAAAGAAAAACTATTTAAAAAAAAAAAAAAGATTTATGTCCCCATATTCTGGGAGCCATAACTTTTTATTTTTCTGTCGATGGACAGGCTTGTTTTTTGCGGGGCGAGCTGTAGTTTATATTGGTACTATTTTGGGGTACATACAACTTTTTGAACCTTTTTTTTGGGGGGGGGGAGGGAGAAGCGAGGTGACCAAAAAACTTCAATGCTTGCATTGTGATTTTTCCTTTTACCTACATTGTATCGCCAGTGTGTTAATTAATGTGATTTTTGTTAGTTAAGACTTTTATGGGCGCGGCGATACTGTATTGCTTTTAGAGGTTTTCCCACAAAGTACATTTATCACCTATCCACAGGATAAACGTATGATCGCTGGCTGCCCCATAACTGGGACCCAACCAATCTCTAGAACGGGGGTCCCGACCCCTGTTTCTACTCACTGCCTGAACGCAGTGAGAAAGAGTTTGAATTGAGCGGTGACCGCACATGTGCACTGCTGCTCTATTTATAGTATATGGGAATGATGGAAACAGCCGAGATTTGTACTCGCCTGTCTGCATCTCAGGCGCCATTGGTTTCGGTCATGTAATGAATCCGGAGCTTCCGTTTTTCTTGTTGTTCTGCACCTATGATGGAGCAGTACAACGGGAAACAGAAGGCAGATGTGAATATACATGTAGGCTGTAAAGGATCTGCCAGACACAGCTTCTGTGTCGACGCCCGTGGTTAGTCAGTCTGCACCTGCTCCTAAGTCTGATCGAGTGACCCCTCCTTCTACCAATCAGGCTGGGAGGCTGAGGAGTGGGAGAGCCTAACACAGCCTTGCCAGACGGAGCTAGCTCCCGCCCTCTGTCTATTTATACCTTCACTTCCTGCTCCTCCTTTGCCTGTGATTCTCCTGTTCCCTGGCTCTGCTGCTGCTGCTTGAACTATTTGTCCCTGCTTCATATTGACCCTGGCTTACTGACTACTCTCCTGCTCTGCGTTTGGTACCTCGTACACTCCTGGTTTGACTCGGCTCGTTCACTACTCTTGTTGCTCACGGTGTTGCCGTGGGCAACTGCCCCATTTCCCTTAGCTTCTGTGTACCCTTGTCTGTTTGTCTGTCGTGCACTTATTGAGCGTAGGGACCGTCGCCCAGTTGTACGCCGTCGCCTAGGACGGGCCGTTGCAAGTATGCAGGGACTGAGTGGCGGGTAGATTAGGGCTCACCTGTCTGTTTCCCTTCCCCGTCATTACATAGACCTAAATAAAATGGGTTGGTAACCCGGCCTACTTGACGTGTTTTCTCATTAATCCTTCAGCTCTGAATGAACGGATAACTTCTGAAAAAACTGCTTGAATCTTTGACAACATATGTAATAAGATACAGAGCATCACGGGTGGGGAAGATACAGATTATACTTTATGGAGGATTACCTAGCGATGTGGAAACAGTGTATAGAAATAATGCAAACATGTTCTAGATTGGAATGCAAATAGTTTTAATGCCAAGAAAATATGTTAAAGTTTCAACTTGCCTAAGGAGGACTCTAGGAAAACCTTGGATATAACAAAACAATCTCTCTACTCTCACACTGTTCGTATAGCAAATGGAAATCCTTCGTTCATCGTGGAAGTACATTTTAAATCTTACAAGAAGCGTTTTGACAAATTCGTTTGCTCCACTGATAACAATCCTACCAATACTCATACGTAGCGTGATTGATTTATTTATAGTGTGACTGTCAGGATATACGAGATCACTCATGGTACAAAGTTAAACAAGAAAATACTTACAGAAAGGAGTACACCGAAGAAGCAACAAAATACGACAACAGACAAAAACTTCAACAGAAGTGCTGTAGAATAGGTTCTACATAGCGGATACAAATTAATTTATAGCATGAGATATGGTGGACAAAAAAAAATACTGAAAAAGCCATTTGACATAACATTAGGAGACTATATTATGATCAATTATCTAATGTAATGATACATTGAACAGGGAGCTATGTCAGTAATAGGGCAGGGTAGTGGCACGATATCCTGGTTTCTTCCCAACAGATCTGGCACATGGAATACAGGCATTGTTTAATCACTGTTGTAATATGCTATTGGGCATCAAGACAGCATTTCTGCTTAAGGTATTCCATTTACAGAATACTGGTTGCTGTAAACTGCGCTCATATTCTGGACCTGCAAAGGAGCAATTTAAGGCTGTGTTCACATGTCGCGATTAATTTGTGTTTTCTTGCCACAATTTTCACTAAAACTGCCGCAAGATTGCAGGTTAAACAATTTACCAATGGGAGAGAAGCTTGTCGCTGGCTCCCTGATAGCAGGTGTGAGAACAAACACCTGAAGCCCCTGATATGGGTCAAGAATCAGGTCCAGATCATGACACTCCAATTTAAATAAAACCAAAGACTTCAGAGGCCATAGAAAAGTCAGTGTGAGGAGTTAAATTGTACAGAGTGGTTATGATCTGCACTTTGAATGACTCTACAGTAGCTTGCGGCACTCCTCTATATTCAGATTTAATAAAATGTGACTCATCAGAACTTCTTTATTAAAAGTCCTATTGAGAAAAGACTTTAATACTGCTCCTTAACTTACCTAACTGACCCTTGACCTCAAAATCTCAATCTACAGATATGAACTCCGTCTTGTGTGGGTATTGGATGCGGTTTATTACACAAGGTAAATGAGATGTTCTGTATGTGGTCTAAAACAGAAATGTTGAGGATTTATTCCTTCTAGCGTTCTATAGCCTCAGAGAAGGAATTTGGATATCGCAATATAGTAGATTTAGCATGTCCATGGAACACTATTAACTAGAAAGTCTTAATGCTTTCATATTCCAGGTTACATGCTGTTGTCCATGATGATCTAAACCAGACAAGATTCCATCAGCAATGACCAAATTCATCAGATGCATCCAATGGCTATGATTATCTGGGTCTATAAAGCCATGTGCTGGTTATGAGTAATACAAGAATAATAACTTTTCCATTTTTTTCAGTAATTCTGGCCAACTGTTTTAATGACTGACACTTTGTATAGAATTATTTGTATAGGTGGCCCTTGTGAATTCGAGCTACGTGAACATGGTCATTTCCATTCAAAAATATTTCAAAAGGGTTTATGTTCCAGTTGTAATGGAAAGAACAATACAGAACACGTGTTGTGTGTCATTGGATTATTAGCATCGCTTGGACTCATGGAGCACAAGGGACTGCTGTGAAACCCATGCTGAAATAATAAGGGAATCTATTGTAGCCCAACTGCAATCTGTACAGGCTTTAAATAAAAGTGCGAGATCGTGTTCTGATGTCACTTTCCTTTGTTCTGAACAAATAAGACACTGCAAGTCTTTTCAGCTCTATTGTTAACTGTGTTCTGTACATTGTTCAGCCAGGCTTTAAATTGAATGTTTTATAAAGATCACTTCTAAAATTACATAATATATTGTAATTTAGCATTTATTTTCAGTGGTAAAAATGTTTGCTCTGACAAGGCAGAAATTACAGCTCAACATGGCCTGTTGAAGAGGAGTCCATGGGTGCAACGAACGGAAGGAGGCTTTGTGAACCCTCTCGGGGGCTCATGGTTGCGCTCCTTCCGCATACCCAGATTCTTTTAAAAACTAGTGATTTCATACAGCAAATTCCCTTTAGCGGGCCTATAATAGAGCACTGTAAGGTGTCAGATGCTATTTAGGCTAAAAGAGCTGCATGCACATTACAATGCCATTAAAGTAAATGGGGGATTTCCAAGGACAGACAGAGTAGAGCCACAGCCCCTTTAATATAGAGATCCATGATGGTTCCAGGGCACAGGCTTCCAAGTACGACATCTTCTGAGATATGAGACATGTCTGAAGGTGAAGCTTCACTAACTCCATTCAAACCTGAACTCCTAAACTTGACTAAAGGAATGCTAAATCTCTGTTTTTGTGAAATGTAATAGATGGAATAAACAGATTTAAAAAAATGCAAAGCTAAGGACAACATTAATCTTTCTTTCATCATGTATCTTTTGACATCTTAGAAGAATTTGCAGAGGTATCTTACCTTGTAAACCTGTCCATATGTTCCATTTCCAACAAGTTCTACTAGTTCAAAAATTCCTGCAGGATCCTAAAAAAAATAATAATAAATAAAGTTAAAGAAAACATGCACTAAATATAGTAATGTCCATACAACCCCAGACATATCGTACTTCATAATAATGCAATACTCCAATATACTATGAATTAAATTGCTTATCCTGGGGGCTGGAGAGTTGCATGGGGGGATGGATTGTGTATATATTCTTCCATATAAAATATATACATAGTTTCCTATGGATACATGCAATGCTTATGGATATATGCTTTTGAACAATCCCCTCCCCTGTAGCCATGAACACCAGGCCGTCACTTGGGACTACATTTTGACACAAAGGGCAAAATTTATAAACAGCTTTACACCTTTTTTTTGGCGTTGAAAAGTCACAAATTAGGGCACACACCGAAAATAGGCAGAAGTTATAGTGCAATTCTACGTCTGCTCATAGTAGGCGTAGTATTCCATTTCTGGCACGCGGACAGTCAAAGATACTCCAAATTTATTAAGATGCAAGCAAAGCTCATTAAATTTGTCGCATTTTCCTCCGACCTTTTTTTGGTTTTAGACTGCCACATAAAATGATAAATAAATCTCCCACACGGTATATTACTAATGGATTACAGTTTGTTGCAGAATAGTCGAAACAAGAAATTGCTACTGCTGCCTGCCATGGAAATCATGCCAGATCAAGCCATGCCTCTTTAGATAATTCAACTCCATTTTAAGGCCCAGTTCACACTGAGTTTTTATTGGTGCTGATTTTGACGCGGAAACGGTGTTGGAATCAGCGCCAAAAAATGGACGAAATCGCCTCCCATTGATTTCAATGGGAGGCAGTGGCAGTATTTTTTTTTCCCTGGCAACTTTTTTCTTGCCTTTGACCTACCACTGAAATCAATGGGAGGCAGAAAAAGCGTTTTTTCACCACGGTTCTCAATGGCCACGGGCAAAAACCGCTGCGATAGACGCGTCAAAAAAGTGCAGGCAGGTCAAATTCTGCCTCAAAATTCCTGAACTAGACCTAACACTCCAGCCAAATATGGAAAGAACACACAATCAAATTGAAAAATCCCTGTTTCTCTGCCTGCCCCCCCATTCCGGAGCTGGTTTCTGACACACAAATGTACACATACACTACCGTTCAAAAGTTTGGGGTCACCCAGACAATTTAGTGTTTTCCATGAAAACTCACACTTATATTTATCAAATGAGTTGCAAAATGACTAGAAAATATAGTCAAGACATTGACAAGGTTAGAAATAATGATTTTTATTTGAAATAATAATTTTCTCCTTCAAACTTTGCTTTCGTCAAAGAATGCTCCATTTGCAGCAATTACAGCATTGCAGACCTTTGGCATTCTAGCTGTTAATTTGCTGAGGTAATCGGGAGAAATTTCACCCCATGCTTCCAGAAGGCCCTCCCACAAGTTGGATTGGCTTGATGGGTACTTCTTGCGTGCCATACGGTGAAGCTGCTCCCACAACAGCTCTATGGGGTTGAGATCTGGTGACTGCGCTGGCCACTCCATTACAGTTAGAATACCAGCTGCCTGCTTCTTCCCTAAATAGTTCTTGCATAATTTGGAGGTGTGCTTTGGGTCATTGTCCTGTTGTAGGATGAAATTGGCTCCAATCAAGCGCTGTCCACAGGGTATGGCATGGCGTTGCAAAATGGAGTGATAGCCTTCCTTATTCAAAATCCCTTTTACCTTGTACAAAGCTCCCACTTTACCAGCACCAAAGCAACCCCAGACCATCACATTACCTCCACCATGCTTGACAGATGGCGTCAGGCACTCTTCCAGCATCTTTTCAGTCGTTCTGCATCTCACAACTGTTCTTCTGTGTGATCCAAACACCTCAAACTTCGATTCGTCTGTCCATAACACTTTTTTCCAATCTTCCTCTGTCCAATGTCTGTGTGCTTTTGCCCATATTAATCTTTTCCTTTTATTAGCCAGTCTCAGATATGGCTTTTTCTTTGCCACTCTGTCCTGAAGGCCAGCATCCCGGAGTCGCCTCTTCACTGTAGACGTTGACACTGGCGTTTTGCGGGTACTATTTAATGAAGCTGCCAGTTGAGGACCTGTGAGGCGTCTATTTCTAAAACTAGAGACTCTAATGTACTTTTCTTGTTGCTCAGTTGTGCAGCGGGGCCTCCCACTTCTCTTTCTACTCTGGTTAGAGCCTGTTTGTGCTGTCCTCTGAAGGGAGTAGTACACACCGTTGTAGGAAATCTTCAGTTTCTTGGCAATTTCTCGCATGGAATAGCCTTCATTTCTAAGAACAAGAATAGACTGTCGAGTTTGAAAGCTCTCTTTTTATAGCCATTTTGAGAGTTTAATCGAACCCATAAATGTAATGCTCCAGATTCTCAACTAGCTCAAAGGAAGGTCAATTTTATAGCTCCTCTAAACAGCAAAACTGTTTACAGTGGTGCTAACATAATTGCACAAGGGTTTTCAAGTGTTTTCTAATCATCCATTAGCCTTCTAACACAGTTAGCAAACACAATGTACCATTAGAACACTGGAGTGATGGTTGCTGGAAATGGGCCTCTATACACCTATGTAGATATTGCATTAAAAACCAGACGTTTGCAGCTAGAATAGTCATTTAGCACATTAACAATGTATAGAGTGTATTTCTGATTAATTTAATGTTATCTTCATTGAAAAAAACTGTGCTTTTCTTTCAAAAATAAGGAAATGTCTAAGTGACCATAAACTTTTGAACGGTAGTGTATATAAAAAAAAAAAGGTAGCATGCAGGGATATAAAAAACACACACATATATACAAACTGCAGCCATTTTGTTCTGTATTGTCTCTTAAAGGGGTTGTCTATCGAAGAGTCCCAGTGGTGGGGCATTCAGCAATTAGCCATTTATCCCCTATCGTGTGGATAAATTACCATTAAAGTGGAACTACCAGAAGTAATAATTTAGTGTTGACACAAAATGGAAAAAAATAAAATGAAATGTATAAATTTAATCATGTCACGCTCAAGTGTATTCCCATATCAATATGTTCTTTTCGTTGTTCTACGGGTCTTGATTTTTAAACCATAATCTTTATCCACAACCCCATTCAACTCAAAATCCACATATACATGCCGTTATTAAAGCCAGATAGGATGAGAACACGGATGTGAATTGTGATTTGGATCTTTACAACACTGAAGTAAAAAATTAAAAGCTTTTTGTTGAAGACACAGGAGCCGAGATGCTGCCAGCTTTGGGCCTGTAACTTCCGTCATTAATAAATAAGGATTATATAAAAAAGAAAGAAAAAAAAAAAAAAAAGTCTTCACAAGGTTAATTAATTGGGCGTCATGGAGGAACCTGGTTTTGGCTTACAAACACTGATGCAAAATACGTTCGTTTGAAAGTGACCCTAAGCTGGATACATATGGCTTTAACGTAGCCGAATATTAGCGTCCGTATTATAGCCGCAATATCCGTATCTCCTGCAGCTCTTCTAAACCGTACTGAAGGTGGCTATATAAAAATCGGCCAAGGGTGCATGTTTTTCTCAATCAAGAAAGGGGAATAAGCAGCTGCCAGTACCCTCTGGCAGCAGCTTATCTTCAGTGGGAACAAAGGATCTGGCATGTTGAAATCCAACATGCCCGATCCCTCTTACCCCCCTGACATCTGCCATTGGGGAAGAGTCTGGTGACCTCATACAAATTTAATATAGTCAGCCGGTCCTGCCAAAATCATTCAATCATTCAACATTTCCATTTCCCTACACAATAAAAAAATAAAAATAAAAGGTGGTCAGTTTCAGGGCAGTTTGTGATTGCTGCGATTTCCCAATAAAATAATTGCACTGTATTTACCACCTAAAGAGATGAGGGAACACACTGCAGACATAAACAACACAGCTAGCATTTCAAAGCCTTTTTTCGAAAGATTCAAATGGGCAGAAGAGCAGCTGGCGATGCCTCTTGAGCAAAAAACAAAACATAATTCTTGCAAAGTGTGACAGCTCCTCTATAACAGAATAAAAAGAAATGGCAAGACTCCTAAAAGACCAAGACACGCAATGTAAACTTAGAATATTTATAAGGAGAGATATATCACTTGTTTAAGGGTAAGGGTATGTGCACACAACCTATTTTCAGGCGTAATGGAGGCGTTTTACGCCTCGAATTACGCCTGAAAAGACGGCTCCAATACGTCGGCAAACATCTGCCCATTGCTTGCAATGGGTATTACGATGTTCTGTGCAGACGAGCTGTAATTTTACGCGTCGATGTCAAAAGACGGCGCGTAAAATTATGCCCGCGTCAAAGAAGTGCAGGATACTTCTTGGGACGTAATTGGAGCCATTTTTCATTGACTCCATTGAAAAACAGCTCCAATTACGTCCGAAATGGACGCCGCAATAAACGGATGCACTTTAAAAACATCTGAAATTCAGGAGCTGTTTTCTCCTGAAAACAGCTCTGTAATTTCAGACGTATTTTACGCTGTCGTGTGAACATACACTAACTACACACGTGCCGAATGGCACAGTCTTTTTGTCGTGCGGCTAATTGCAACTCCGCAAGTTTTTAAAACTTTTTCCACCTAGTAGAAGCAATGCAGCTAAAATCTGCAGCTCAAAGAAGCAATTTGCGGTAAATTGCACACGGTTTTGCGGAGAGGTATTTAGCTGCTCTGGGAACAGACTGCCGTTTGGTGACTGTAAAGTTACCCTAAGGGTATGTTCACACGACCTATTTTCAGACGTAATGGAGGCGTTTTCCGATGTAATTCGAGGCGTAAAAGACGACTCCAATACGTCTGCAAACATCTGGCCATTGCTTGCAATGGGTGTTACGATGTTCTGTGCAGACAAGCTGTCATTTTACGCGTCACTGTCAAAATACGGCGCGTAAAATGACGGCTCGTCAAAAGAAGTGCAGTATTGAATACCGCTCCAAAAACGGCCGTGAAAAACGCAGCGAAAAACGTCTGAAAATCAGGAGCGGTTTTCCCTTGAAAACAGCTCCGTATTTTCAGATATTTTTTGTTAAGCGTGTGAACATACCCTAAAGCTTTAATTTTGAGGTTTAATTGCTTTCCATGGTCAAGCCTGGAATGGACTGAGTATTTTCTATATTATATTATGGTGGATTTTCCCGAAGTAACAGACTCTGTAGCAATTTGTTTATTTCACAATGGTTTTTGTGGAAGAGAAAATAGGAAGTTATACGGAGGTAACCGCTGAAATTCTGTAATCTACCCTGCCATAAAGTCTCAGACAAGAATTTAATTTTAGATTACATTTCGCCACTCAAGATAAATACAAATAATATGAATACCTATGAAGATACAGACCAAACGAGAACGTTTACAATAAACGTCCACACATATCAAAAACGAAATGAATAATGAATACCCATAACTGTACGTGTGGACCTATCACACATCCAAACCGGAATAAATACGACAACAAGTACAAATTTGTACCTTGTAATAATAACAATACTTTATTCAAATGCACATAAAAACATATTGGCCATCAAGACCTAAAATAAGACACACAATTTAAAAATGCATAGATATGGAGCACATAAAGGCTATTATAAATGGAATATACTCAGTAGATAACAAAATCGAAATATATAGAGGGTAACTCAGGAAGGCATATACAGATAAAATGATTCAAATACCACAGGTGTGTTACTTACACCCAAGCCTTCACAAGAGATCAATTAAGCCAGGACAAGTATAGATAGGGGAAGGCACACCACACGATGGTATACGTGTAAGGCTGGGTTCACACGAGCACATTAACGTCCGTAATGGACGGACGTATTTCGGCCGGAAGTCCCGGACCGAACTCCGTGCAGGGAGCCGGGCTCCTAGCATCATAGTTATGTACGATGCTAGGAGTCCCTGCCTCTCTGCAGGACAACTGTCCCGTACTGTAATCATGTTTTCAGTACGGGACAGTAGTTCCACGGAGAGGCAGGGACTCCTAGCATCGTACATAACTATGATGCTAGGAGCCCGGCTCCCTGCACTGAGTTCGGTCCAGGACTTCCGGCCGAAATACGTCCGTCCATTACGGACGTTAATGTGGTCGTGTGAACCCAGCCTAAGTGTAAAGATATCAACAAAGAGTAGCCATACCCCTTGATAAAGCTACCGCGAAACGTGCGTCGGGGCTCGCAGTGTGGTGTTCATTTCTAGGCTCAACATGACATATACTGGTTAGTATAGCTTTTTGGGATTAGGCTTTATTATGGCTACTCTTTGTTGATATTTTTATCTGTATATGCCTTCCTGAGTTACCCTCTATATATTTCGATTTTGTTATCTACTGAGTATATTCCATTTATAATAGCCTTTATGGGCTCCACATCTATGCATTTTTAAATTGTGTGTCTTATTTTAGGTCTTGATGGCCAATATGTTTTTATGTGCATTTGAATAAAGTATTATTATTACAAGGCACAAAATTTTACTTGTTGTCGTATTTATTCCGGTTTGGATGTGTGATAGGTCCACACGTACAGTTATGGGTATTCATAAATACAAATAAGGCCTTACATCTGTGTGGGAGGCTCCGTTGGGGGCCTCGATCGCAGATCTGGACGAAAGTACCGAAAACAGTAGCGCACAATGCTGCACTTTTGTTTCCGGTACACCATAGACACCCTGACGGAAACTTAAAGTCAATGCGTTCTGTCGGCTGCCAGTGTAGTCCGTGGTGTAACGGAACTAGCGCTTCCGTTTTTTTTTCTTGTTTTTGTCTTTTCTACACTTGTCTCAAACAAAGGTACTTTGCCTCCTAATATTATGATCAACTATAACATTTCTTTCTGGTCATGCTATATGGACCTGTATATATCCACCAAAAACATGTCCGCCGCTATTGTGCGGATGCGGGATCTCTTCCTGATCGCGTGATCCCGATGGGTGGTGTCCTTTCCCCTCATCGAGGTCACGTGGTCGGATGTGGGAACTGTCTTGTGCAGTGGCGAATAGGATCTACAATCTACTCGTATGATCATCTGATGGGGTCACGTGATTGCCCCAGATCACCCATCCTCTTCCTGTTCCTTCAAATGTAATTAGAATAATTATTTACACCTGGAAGTATCCACAATAACTTTCTATTGGCCCGAAGCCCCTATACCCACTTCCCCTTGTATCCTTCTAGCCACGCCTCCTCAGGAATACTTCGTGAAACATGCGTCGAGGCGCTGTACACATGCAGGAATCAGTTACATTGATAAGTACGTTTTTACATGAACTGACTAGTTCACAGCAAACTCTTGTCTGTTTTACTTTCCTTTTGATGCGAAATCTGAGGTCTGATACTCAACATCTGTTACACTATATTGAATACTTACCGGTTATGCGTTTGGAACGTATTTTTCTTATACTCACATTAATATATAGTTTTATTTGTATCTGAACACAGGTCATTGATGTAACCAATCACTATCACAGCATCAGATAGGTTACTTTTCCTTTTGGGTTACTGACACTCTTTGCATCTTACTAGAACGGACATGTATTTTTAGAGTAAGGTTACTCACTATTACTTACCACCAATTGCAGCGTTGTACTTGTTTTATGTTGACGTCATCTTTTATATTTATATATGTCTAACATTCATGTTTTTTAAGATGTGAAAATAAAATTTATCTGTTATACATATATAGAAACTTTTCTGGTCTTTATTCTCCCATTTTGGTCTTCTTTGGTTTGATCTTATTAAAAGGTGTTGCATCTTTCAGGCGGGCGCCACAATTGTGTCACAACATCCACGGCCATGCGCCATCCATTCCCCCCACATAGAACATAACATAAAAAATATTCTTACCTCACTGCTCCTCTTCTCCCCCTCTGGATCCTCTCAGCATTCCAGCGTGGCTCATACAAGGTCCTGTCGCCGAGCAGTGACAGGGCCTAATATGTGACGCATCACTTCAATGTCATCAGTGCTACGTCGCATACAACCTCCTAATGATATTGATAAAAAATAACATAGACAGCTCTTAATTATTTAAGGGGTTGTCTGCTTTAGGCAACTCCTATTTGTTAGAAGAGTCCCTTGACAAAAAGCAGATCACAAACTGTTTACCTGCTGTAACCACCAGCGATCAGACTATCTGTGGGGAAACCAGTTTCCCTGCAGCGCCACCACAGGGGAAATCAAGCATTACACAGTGCCTTTTGAAATAAATTTGTCACCCCTGTAATGCCAGACAGGACAGGTTTTCCAGAGCGAGAGATGCTCTTTGTAACTGCTCTCGATTCTGGCCAAGAGAGGAGCATCTTCCACTAGTAGCTAAGAATTTCTTAGAAAAGTAGAATATGGGTTTGTAAAACTGGACAACCCCTTTAATGATCTGATGCCTTTTATTATACCTTACTTGAACATACATAATTTATTCACGTTTCTGTTATTTATTTTAGTTCTAAGTTGCTTAAGTCAGCCATTTCTCATTCTTTTAAGATTCTATTAGTCATCTGCAAATGTGCCCGTTCTGCATCTTGTGATCTTCTGGGAGCAATTCATTAAGTAGAGATAGTTTTAGCCAGGGCTCTTCACTAGTGACTACTAATGATGAAGTCATTGATCTTCATTTGGCAACATTATAGCTTGTGTCTTGACTCATTGGCCATTCTATTACCCAAGTTAGCTAAATAGCTCCACATGGACTTTTCCTGATCTAAAAGTTTATTGCTGATCCTGAGGATGTTTTCATTTAAAATTACTGGAACTTTGGAACCCAAAAAACTGTTATATTCCTCCTTTAATATGTCAAGAATATGCTAAATCAGATCAAAAAATCACCAGGGTCCAACCGCTTGGCAGTTTCCGTCAGTGCCATAACACTGAGTGTAGCAGCAGGTCGCATGTTCGACCATGGCTCCATTCAACTCCTCCTGGCTGTAGCCTTGCAGCTGGTGGGGGGGGGGGGGGGACGGGAGATGCAAGTCCCCCATTACAGTGATCGGTGGAGCACCAGTGGTTAAGCCCCTACCCATTTAGCAGTTATCACCTTTCCAGTGGTGATTTTTTTTTTTTTAACTGGACTATCCCTTTAAGTTACATCCAACATGACGTCAATCCCCATGGATTCAATGGTCAATGGACAACATCCCCCTTAACCAATTTTCCCACCTCAAATACAAGGTATGTTATTACATTTATTGAAGTTTTGGGACAACTAGATCTAAACTAAGCTGACTAACCGAAGTCTGTGGTTACTCTTGTTTTTGTCCAGGACATAAGGGCAATAAAATCACAACCATTAGGGGTGGCCAATTCGGGTACCTCTAGAGGTTGATCGTCCGCTCTCCCAAACTAATAACGAATGAGGACAGCAAAGCTCCTAAGAATGCAGAAGCCCAAACATGGAGCAGTTTAAACTCTGTACCTTGCAGAAGTTTATTTTAGTCCTGAATCTAAAGCGGATCCTAAAAAAAAAAAAATTTTAATCCCCATCCACCTATCATACCCACATTGACAGTAAAACCATTTGATTTAATGCCATTAAAGAAACATATCTAATTTTTAACTACAAAGTGGCTATTACATTTTTGGCTTGAATGCGGAAATCCTTGTTGTAATGAGCCGAGTTTCTCGTGACAGTATGCAGACTGAGCCGGAGGACTTGGCTAGCCATTTCTTTAAACTTCCAAGTCTGAGCACATTTAGCTACTAAATTTACAGGAAAGAAATCATGCAGAAAACAGTGGGCATACATTCTACCGCACTGCTATTAAAGAGTTACCTAAGTAAGTCTAAATTGTCCCCGAAGAATTAAAAAATAGAATGGGAAATGACCGTTTTGGTAATCACTGCTGTAGACTTCCAAGAAATGCAAAGGTGCATTAGAAAGCTTCTTCAAAGTTTCAAAAGCAACTATCAATATTTATGACCTTTTACGTACATATGGAATGAAATGAATAAATTATTGGAGGTAATGGGAGTTCGTGCAAAAGGAAGAACAGTCACTAGTGGGAAAAACATGTTACATTAGTCTAAGCCACAAAACAGATCTAGGTGCTAGAGATTTAAAGAATTCATTACATTGTGTATTTAAAACGATGTCGTATAAGATCTAAAGGATCGATAACAAAATCAAATATTAGCCTGTTTTTGTCTGGAAAATAACAGACAATGATTCACCACAAAAGTGTTCTGTCTGTGACAATATACTGAATAGTATTGAACATCTATTGCCATTACCACAGTCACATTGTTCTGGTCTCATACCCTTAAAAGCAAGAGCTCTCATGACCAATGACCCATTGCTTAGTAATGTGTGACCAGTTTATGCAAATACACGGATAGATTTTTCCAGATTCCAAAATTCGAAACACCCATGGCATCGCTGTCATAACCAGTAATAGTCAAGGTATTGATCCTTAAAAATGTATTAACAGTTCTAATTTCTAGTGATTTCTCCAATTTCAGATATAATTCTACTCCGATTAGATATTCCATAAATGTCTGATTGGGGTTTGACTACTGGGACCCTCACCGATCCCAACAACAGGTTCACATTTGGTTGTTTCTATGATTTGAATTAACCAAAATGAACAATTTCTGCACATGGGCGGCCATCTCTCCTTTTCAAATGGGGAATGTGGAACACTTAATGTAAAGTGTAGCCCATGGATGAAGTCGTAGGCTGCATCTGAAGCCCCAATAGTATAATGGGTTGACCACCACTGGTATAGGGTAAGTTTCCAAGCAACTCTATTGAAGACTGCAGGCAGCCAGAGTTTTATCATTTAATACTAAAGTTATGCAGAGTATTTGGAGCAGATAGCGGAGCTCGGACCCGCCAAAAAATATATTCTAAAATGAAATCAGCAAAAACTGTTAGACCTTTTTAGATTAACATTTTCAAAATGGTGTTCCAGGCTAACATCTATGGCCACTTTAACATATATAGCAAGAAACTGTAAGAATTAAGTTGGAGAAAGCACTACACACACTGAACGTATTCTATGGGACCAAGTTGGTCTACCTTTGGCCATGCGGGAGCGGTGGTATGCCTTCTCAGACATTGCCCCACATTACAGCGGATATGCCAACTACCCTGCCAGTTATGTACTTATCAACTACAAACTATGAAGAAAAAAAATCTATTTCCGTCTCACCTTCTGCTTGTCATCTATTTATATATATATATATATATATATATATATATATAGCTTAAATACCACACTAACCTACCTGCAACATTCCCTGCATTATTGAAGGCAATCTAAAATACTTGATTTCCTGCTTTAACAACATTCTTCATAGATCAAGAGTTGTCAAAATGGTATTCTGTAGTTGTATATACTATTATCCAGGATATATAGACAACTGCCAAAATAAGCAGTTACTGAGACAAAGAAACAGGAAAGTGAGGCAAACAAGGAAGTTTATAATGGACATCGAAATATTTAAAAAAAAAAAATAAATAAATGGAACTGAAATCTGGTTAGTAACTGTAGATCGTAGAGCAGTCTAAAGTTATGAACCTACCTATGCAGATGTCATACATTTTCAACGTCAGCATACAAGAATAACACGAATATTGAATGTTTCAGCCCCCAGTCAAAACAGATCTCAGCCAGAATATAGCGCTGGGCAAGAATTATAGAATGCTTTACCCATCCAAACACCAAGTTTCTGTGAGGCAGAAATTGGAGTAGGGGTTCCCCAGGAGTGAAAAAAAAATTGTTAAAGCGGTTCTCCCACGGTAATAAGGTTGGGAATGGCTATCCTGTAATTTTTTTGGGAATCTTATAGATGGCATCTTCACAGGAGTAAAAATGAACAACAGGTCTGGCACCAATGGTTGACTAATGCAGGTTAATTATGTACGTTGAGACTAAACGTGCCCATAGACAAGAACTTGTCCAAACTCAGTGGGAACGCCAAATGATCTCTGTATAGAGGCCTTTCGACTCTTCCCCCAATGGCAGATGTCAGGGGAAAGAAGGATCAGACATGCTGGATGTCAATATGCCTGATCCTCTGTTTGGCGTCTGGCAGCAGCTTTTTCCCCTCTACCCATTGAAATTAAGATACATGCTCAGCCACGCTAGAGCATCCATGTTAATCTTGTAGTTGACAGTATTTTTATTAACTATTTTCCTTCTTATTTTTAGGACCTTTGTTGGATGACAGCACATTGGAGATGTATATATCCTTACTGCATTATCTGTAAATAAGCATCAGTAAATGAGTGCTCATGGTACTAAAATTGTGCCCCAGACTCAGTCAGTCACCTGGAGAAAGACCGGGAAGTGGCATTCTTAGGCTTCGTTCACATTTGCGCCAGGGCTCCGTTCAGAGGTTCCGTCTGAGCTTTTTTGTCAGGGAAACGCACGAACGGAACCCTGACTGAGAAACGGAAACCATAGGTTTCTGTTTGCATAACCATTGATTTCAATGGTGACGGATCCGGCGCAAGTGGTTTCTGTTTGTCTTCGTTGTGTAAGGGTCCTGTCATTTTGACAGAATGAATAGCACAGTCGACTATGGTATTAATACCGTCAAAATGACAGAACCCTTACACAACGAACACAAACGGAAACCATTTGTACTCTGTGCACTTATGTCAGCAGCTTCCAAAGTACTGGAGTCCCCGGGCAGAGCGACTGTCCAGAAGCTCCAGTAAGATACCAGTCCGTAAATGGACTGGTATGTCACTGGAGCATCCCAACAAATACATTTAGCGTAAACCTGTCATGGATGCCTAACACTGGCATTAGTCACCCATAGGCTTCCGTGTTAAAAAAAAAAAAGCGTAGTCTACTATATTATTTCATCCTTCCAAAAAAGGTATACTGACATATACCAGCCCAATAGAGGCCAAAGGGACAGTATTTTGGCCTCATTCGGACAAATGGAGCCCTATAGACACATTTATTGCCTACGTCGGGAGTGATGTATACAATAGAAATATTTTATAAAAGCGTTATGAAGAGGGCCTTACATGAAATGTAATACACAGTAGGAAGTTGGTTTTTTTTTGTCAGTTTTTTTGAGTTTTTGTAAGTCTGAGCAGAAGTATAACAAGTAGAATACAGAGACGTAATTGAAGCATCCATATGAGTTAGCACAAAATAAAATGATCAAATTTTAACATATGCATCAGTATGAAACTGGACCATACATATAATCTGTAATACATGAAATAAAAGTATGAACAAAGTATACAAGACATAGGGCATATGGAGTGTATCAGAATAAGTTCGGTCACCAAGGTTAGTTATAAGCTATAAATATACATTATGAAATGCAGCCGACTGTCTTGATCAGTGCCTAATAAAGTAGCATCACTATATATAATAGTGGTAATATTAAAAGACAAATATTTAAGCAGAAAAGAGAAATAGAAAAAGAGAGAAGAGGGGGGGGGGAACCAAAAAACACAGTAGGAAGTCTCTAGCTGTTTTTATGGTGAAAGAGGTCCCTCCTACCTGCTTGGCACCTTTGCAGTGGCCTAGGCTGACCATATAGTATGTCCGTTCCTGATCAGAATTGATTTTTATACATAAAGTCAAAAGAAAACAAAAAGCTGTAAAATGTAAAAAAAATATGTTCATAATTTTGTTTAAATCATTTTATAAAAAGTTATTTTTTGATGATGGATTCCCAGTAAAATGTTGATGTATTTTATTGGTTTTTATTTGCGACCAGAAGTAAAATTCAATATTCGTGGAGCTTTTTATGCATGTTAAGAAAGGCAACATTTAAAAGCCAGTTGTGCCCAAGTTCTTTTCTTGCATGAAAAGAAAGGATTCTGAATGTGTTAACTCCGCACGCTGTGTCATTATAAAACACTATTGGCCTGAATTTTTGTGGTTTACAAGACACTACAGTGGGTGAGCACTACACTATATAGCTAGAGAATTAATAACTTATAAAGCTTTCCTACTGTCATAAATTATGCTGCGGAGCGCTGCTTCTGTCAGAGGTAAAAATAGAGCAGGCTCTGCTAGGAAAGGATCCTTTCCACTTGTTTGCACATGTTTTAATACTTCAGAGGTGATTTCAGGTAATGAGGCGACTGTCCGCTTTCTAAAGTGCAAGTTCTGATGAGTTGCACCTAACAACTTACTGCTGAAGATACTCCTTAAGGCTGGGTTCACACGACCATGTTACGTCCGTAAAGTACGGAACGTATTTCGGCCGGAAGACCCGGACCGAACACACTGCAGGGGGCCGGGCTCCTAGCATCATAGTGATGTACGATGCTAGGAGTCCCGGCCTCGCTGCAGGACAACAGTCCCGTACTGTAATCATGATTACAGTACGGGACAGTAGTTCCACGAAGAGGCAGGGACTCCTAGCGTCGTACATCACTATGATGCTAGGAGCCCGGCCCCCTGCAGTGTGTTCGGTCCGGGTCTTCCGGCCGAAATACGTTCCGTACATTACGGACGTAACATGGTCGTGTGAACCCAGCCTAATGCAGAATACACTGCTAAAGAATGGCCGGTTACTAACATATCTTCTTTACTCTGAAAATGTCCTTAAAGAGGACCGGTCACCAGGTCATATAAGTTGAACTGGTTTACGGACCTGAACAGCGCTGTCTCCCTGATTCCAGCACGGTTTTCATTTTTTTCCTGGATTCCCGTTCCAGAGATATGGTCCACTTTTGTGTTGGCTCCCTGTATGCTAATTTGCTGGAACTGGGGAGGGGGTCAAGAGGAGAAAAACAAAAACACAGCGCTGGAATCAGGTCAACTTATAAGACCTAGTGACAAGTTCTCTTTAGATTTTTTTAATTTTGCCCTTATAGAAGTATTTAAACTGAAAATAGTATTCTTGTTTTGGCTTTTTATCTGCAGAGGGAATCTGGTCTCAATACTTTTCCGTATTTTAATGATTGATTGCTTGATTATATATATATATATATATATATATACACACATACATACACACACACACACACACACACACACACACACACACCCTTAAACTAATACTTTGCTGAATTACCCTTTGTCTTTATGACAGCATTTGGTCATTTTGGGTAAAGGTCTATCAGCATGGCACATCTTGACTTGGCAACGTTTGCCCACTCTTCCTTGCAAAAGCGTTCCAAATCTGTCAGATTGCGGGCGCATCTCTTGTGTACAGCCCTCTTTATGTCACCCCACAGGTTTTCAATGGGATTCAGGTCTGGGCTCTGGCTGGGCCATTCCAAAACTTTGATCTTCTTCTGGTGAAGTCATTCTTTTGTAGATATGGAGGTATGCTTTGGGTCGTTGTCGTGCTGAAAGGTGAAATTCATTTTCAGCTTTTTAGCAGAGGCCTGCAAGTTCTGCGCCAATATTGACTGATAATTGGAACAGTTCATAATTCCCTTCACCTTGACTAAACCCCCAGTTCCAGCTGAAGAAAAATAGCCCCAAAGCATAATGCTGCTGTAAAGGATCTGCCAGACACAGCTTCTGTGTCAACGCCCATAGGTAATCAGTCTGCACCTGCTTCTATGTCTGTGAGACTGGCTCCATCTTCCACCACTCAGGATGGCAGGCTTAGGAGTGGGAGAGCCTATCACAGCCTGGCCAGACGGAGCTAGCTCCCGCCCTCGGTCTATTTATACCTGCCTTTCCTGTTCCTCCTTTGCTTGGGATTCTTCTCCGCTGGTTTCCTGGCCCTGCTGCAGCTTCTTGAACTACTGACCCTCTGCTTGTTATTGACCTTGGCTTTACTGACCACTCTTCTGCTCTGCGTTTTGTACCTCGCTCATCTCCTGGTTTGACTCGTCTCGTTCACCTCGCTTGTTGCTCACGGTGTTCCCGTGGGCAACTTCCCCATTTCCCCGGCTTCTTTGTACCCTTGTCGGTTTGTCTGTTGTGCACCTATTGAGTGTAGGGACTGTCGCCCAGTTGTACCCAGTCGCCTAGGGCGGGTCGTTGCAAGTAGGCAGGGACTGAGTGGCGGGTAGATTAGGGCTCACCTGTCTGTCTCCCTACCCCATCATTACAGCTGCCTCCACCATGCTTCACTGTGGGTATGGTGTACTTTTGGTGATGTGCAGTGTTGGCTTTGCGCAAAACATACCTTTTGGATTTATGGCCAAAAAGTTCAACCTTGGTCTCATCAGACCATAACACGTTTTCCCACATGCATTTGGCAGACTTGATGTAGGTCTTTGCAATGCATAGCCGGCCTTGGATGTTTTTATTTGTTAGAAAAGGCTTCCGTCTTGCCACCCTACTCTACAGCCCAGACATATGAAGAATACGGGAGATTGTTGTCACATGCACCACACAACCAGTACCTGCCAGAAAGTCCTGCAGCTCTTTTAACACCTTCCCGCTTTAGCCACTTTTGACCTTCCTGACAGAGCCTCATTTTTCAAATGTGACATGTTTCACTTTGTGGCAATAACTTCGGAAAGCTTTCACCTATCCAAGCGATTCTATGATTGTTTTCTCGTGACACATTGGACTTTATGTTACTGGCAAAATTTGCTCAATACATTCAGTATTTAATTGTGAAAAACACATGTATCTGCTTGTAAGGACAGGCAGTTATGCCACACAAAATTGTTGCTAATTAACATCCCCATATGTCTACTTTAGATCGGCATTGTTTTTTGAATATCATTTTATTTTTCTAGGACGCCACAAGGCTTAGAACTTTAGCTGCAATTTCTCACATTTTCCCAAAAATTTCAAAAGGCTATTTTACAGGGGGCAGTTCAGTTGTGAAGTGGCTTTGAAAGCTTTATATATTATTAGAAACCCCGAATAAGTCACCCCATTTTTAAAAACTTCACCCCTCAAAGTATTCAAAACAGCATTTAGAAAGTTTCTTAACCCTTTAGACGTTTCACAGGAATTAAAGCAACATAGAGGTGAAATGTACAAATTTCCTTTTTTTTCATTTTTAATCGATTTTTTTTGTAACACAGAAGGTTTTACCAGAGAAATGCAACTCAATATTTATTATCCAGGTTCATGAGTTTTTAGAAATATCCCACACGTGGCCCTAATGTGCTGATGGACTGAAGCACTGGCCTCAGAAGCAAAGGAGTACCTAGTGAGTCTTGGGGCCTCCTTTTTATTAGAATATATTTTAGGCACCATGTCAGGTTTGAAGGGCTCTTGTGGTGTTAAAACAGTGGAAATCCCCCAAAAGTTACCCCATTTGGGAAACTCAAGGAAATCATCTAGGGGTATAGTGAGCATTTTGACCCCACAGGTTTATTGCAGAAATTATTAGAAGTAGGCCGTGAAAATTAAAATATATATTCTTTCAAAAAAAATGTAGGTTTAGCTAATTTTTTCTCATTTCACAAGGACTAAAAGGAGAAAAAGCACTGCCACATTTGTAAAGCAATTTCTCCCAATTAAAACAACACCCAACATGTAGTCCTAAATGGCTGTTTGGACACACGGTAGGGCTTAGAAGGGAAGGAGCGCCATTTGGCTTTTGGAGCTCAAATTTAGCAGGAATAGTTTGTGGAGGCCATGTCACACTTGCAAAGCCCCAGAAGGGACAAAACAGTGGAAACCTCCCACAAGTGACCCCATTTTGGAAACTACACCCCTTGAGGAATTCATCTACGGGTGTAGTGAGCATTTTGACCCCACAGGTGTTTTATAGATTTTATTAGGATTGGGCAGTGAAAATAAAAAAAAATCCTTTTTCTTCAATAAGATGTAGCTTTAGCTAAAAAAAAATTCATTTTCTCAAATAAAGGAAAAAAAGAACCACAATGTTTGTAAAGCAATTTCTCCTGAGTACGGCAATACCCGATATGTGGTCATATACTGCTGTTTGGGCACACGGCAGGGCTCCAAAGGGAAGGAGCGCCATTTGGCTTTTGGAGTGCAGATTTTGCTGGATTGGTTACTGGTTGCAATGTCCCATTTGCAAAGCCCCTGTGGGACTAAAACAGCGGAAACCCCACACAAGTGACCCCATTTTAGAAACTACACCCCTCAAGGTATTTACCTTGGGGTGTAGCAAGCATTTTAACCCCGCAGGTGTTTTGCAGAAATTAGTGTGCACTTGATGTTGCAGAGTGAAAATTTTATTTTTTCAATAGATATGCCAATATGTAGTGCCAACTTGTGCCACCTTAACAAGACAGCTCTCTAATTATTATGCTGTGTTTCCCAGTTTTAGAAACACCCTACATGTGGCCCTAATCTTTTGCCTGGACTATCGACTCCTGGCTCAGGAGTGAGAGAGTACCATGCGAAATTGAGGCCTAAGTTGGCAACTTACACAGTATTGGTTCACAATCGCAGAGGCTCTGATGGTAAATAATAAAAGAAACCGCTGAGAAGTGACCCCATTTTGGAAACTATACCCCTCAAGGCATTTATTAAGGGGTGTAGTGAGTATTTTCACCCCACAGGTCTTTTCCATAAATGATTGCGCTGCGGATGGTGCAAAGTAAAAAATTTTTTTTTTTCCTAGATGTGACATTTCAGTGGGAAATATATCATGCCCAGCTTGTGCCACTGGAGACACACACCACACAAATTGTTAAAAGGGTTCTCCCAGGTATGGTGATGCCATATATGTGGAAGTAATCTGCTGTTTGGGCACGCTGTAGGGCTCAGAAGGGAAGGAGCGCCATTTAGGTTTTGGAGTGTGGATTTTGCTTGGTAGTAGTTTTGTTTGGAGTTTTACTGGTGTTTCAGTTTATAATGTGGGGCATATGTAAGCTGGCCAGAGTATATTAGGGGCATAGTCAGGTGGTATAATAATGGGGTAAACAATAAAATAATCCATAAATATTTGTTACACTGTGAAGAATCCTTTCTGCACAGGCCGGTGTCGCACTGATAAATGGTGTCCTTACTTATCTCCCATTTGGTCCACACTCCGCACCTTTGCAGTTTGAGGAATTTTACTGGGAAAGTGTTTTCCTGGTATAATATGGGCACCCTCGCTTCCAGCGGATGTTTGGGCCCCATCCTTCCTGGTTCCCTAATTTTAGTGCCTTGATAAATCACATCTTGAAACAGAAGAAATGTTCCCCTCGGGGCTGGCACAACTGCATATTTCTCTTTCCTGACTTATTGGAGCCTTAACTAATTTTATTTTTTCATAGAAGTAGTGGTATGAGAGCTGTAGCTATTATTGGTACCATTTTGGGGTACATGCAACTTTTTGATCACTGGTTATCCTTTTTTTGGGAGGCAAGGTAATAAAAAAACAGCAATTCTGGCATAGTTTTTTTTTATGCAGCGTTCACCATGCGTTATAAACTACAGGTTACCTTCATTCTGCGGGTCAGTACGATTCCAGCGATACCTAGTTTATAGAACTTTTTTATGTTTTACAACTTTTTGCACAATAAAATTACTTTTGTAAAGAGAATGTATTTTTTCTGTAGCAAAGTTGTAAGAGCCATAACTTTTACATTTTTTCGTTTACGGAGCTGTCTTAGGGCTATTTTTTGGAGAGACGATTAATAGTTTTTATATGTATCATTTTTGGATACATGCGACTTTTTGATCACTTTTTATTTCAATTTTTGGAAGACAAAGTGACCAAAAAAAAAAAGCAATTCTTGCATTTTAGGTTGCAACTGGAGAAGATCCATAAGGTCTTGACGGATGAAATTAGCTGCAGAGCCAGAGTCCAGATAGGCAGAAACCGGATGGAGCCTCTCGCCAGCGATGATGGTCACGGCAATAAACAGTTTGGAAGAGAGTTCACGTCTCTCCAACCAAACCCAGGCGTTGGGGTTTTTTGGTTTCTGTTGACACAGACGCACGACATGGCCGGAGGTGCGCCTGCGCTGTTTCTCTTGTATAGACAATCTTAGGCGATCCACCTGCATCGGCACCTCGTGCGTAGCAGTAGATGAAGGCAAGAGGGGTTGATGAAAGTTGGGCGCCAATCTAGGAAGCCGTCTCTCCTGTTGCATCTCATGAGACCTCTCCCTGAACCTTATATCTACACTAGTAGCCAGCAGAATCAGGTCGTCCAAGGCAGGCGGTAGGTCTCGGGCAGCAAGTACGTCCTTGATCCTGGGCGACAGGCCATGCCAGAAGGATGCCACCAAGGCCTCATTGTTCCAGGACAGCTCTCCCGCCAGGGTCCGGAACTTTATGGTGTATTCGCCCACGGAGGAGTCCTCTTGGCGAAGGTTGAAGATAGCCGTGCCTGCCGACGAAACACGTCCTGGCTCCTCAAAAACAGTACGGAACAACCGCACGAACCCCTGGAAGTCTCGGGTCCCTGTCGTTCCCAGATTGGGTTCGCCCATGCCATGGCCTTGCCAGCAAGTAGGGACACGATGAAGGCGATCTTGGTTCTGTCCAACGGAAATGCTCAGGCGTGCAGAGAAAAATGGATATAGCACTGGTTCAGAAATCCCCTGCACGTACTTGGGTCTCCACGGAACCGAGAAGGTAATGGCAGCGAGAACCGGGAATCCGAACCGGAGGCGCCAGGAGGAGTAGCAGGGGGGGGGGGGGGGTCGGTCGGAGGAGCTTGTATAGAGGAAATGGAAGCAGTTAGCACCCCTAGCTGGTGCGCCATGGAGTCCACTGCTACAAGAAATTGATCCTGTCTTGTTCGGAGATCCTGCAGGTCCGCCTGCATGGCTTGGGAAGGTGACATGCCCTTAAATTGACCAGCGGGGTCCATGGCCTGAGCGTACTGTCACGAGGCGGGGTGGGGACCCACTGGGCCATACCGCGTAGCGGTATGGCAGCTGGCCAAACAGGTAAGGTATAGAGTCTATAGTCCAGAAAAGGGTACCTGAGGTAATGTAAACAGTAGCAAGGCAGGCTCGGCTAGGACCAGGAAGCAGGTAGACATCAGGTGTGGAGTAGTAGAACAGGCGTGGAGATGCAGCACAACACGACAACAGCTCAGCACGGCAGTAGACCAGGATGGTACAGATAGCACGGGAAACAGGATAAGGGAACGGGAAATACTGGGAAGCTGGAAGACACTTAGGAGACCATTTGCAAGACAGACTAAGGGAAACAACAACAACAACAACAACGCTCAGGTGAGGATAAGGGCGGTGACCCTCTTATAGTCCAGGAATTCATGAGTAGATGTTGATGATTTTCAGGTGCGCGCGCTGGCCCTCTAAGAGCGGGCACGAGTGCGTGTGCACCCTCCGAGAGACAGGCTCGATACCCGGAAATGAGTGCCGACGCCTCACAGGGGGACGACGCAGCACAGCAGCAGGACGTCCATGGCCGCGGTTATCAAGGGGTTAGAACGACAGACCGTGGCCATAGACGTTACAACTAGTAGTGCTAAAACAATGGGGTGACCAACATTTACTTTTTCATTATGACCATTACGTATTGTCATTGTGATCTCAAAAATTTACACATCATAGCAATAATTAAATGTATTTACATCTTTTATCTGCATTTATACTGGACAATTTATTGTAAGATAGTGACGTATCTAACTAGAATCTTGCGGTCTGATTAGTTATATAACCAATAAGTAACAATAGATAAATTGTTAGTTAATGGAATTATTGCTGCTTAAAAGTTGCCGTTCTGGCTTGTAAATATTTGGCCGGATCTCGTAAATGCTTGTCTTATGACCGGCTAGAATATCCTTAGATTGATCATGAAGACAGAAATTGGAAGTGTAGGCTAAAGCATCCGTTGCTTTACACCAAAACCATAACCCTATGCATTGATTAAATATATCCTATCGCTACTACAAGAAAATGAAATATGTTTTCAATACAAAGGATCTGATGACGCAAAGCTCAGTCATGAGAATTCAAGTGCTGTCATAACCTCTACCAAAAAGTGGAAACTGTGGGTAAACAGAAACATGGAAGTCTCATACAATACAACAATATATCTAGCACGCTGTAAAAATAAGATCAAACAATCATACTCAACCTAAAAGTAGTCTGATCATGCATCAGCAGTAAATAGTTTACTTCCATAAAAAATCCACCCAGACGTTTCGCCCGTTCCCATGTTTCAGTTCCACAATCACCGTCTAGCTTGTTCATACTGGACGACAACATATTTGGCAAGTTTAAATAGAGTTTGGTCATCAGTTTTTAGCCTCCCAAACTGCTAACATTGCTAGTTAGATACAGGATAAAGCAGTAAAAACATAACACTGTTAAATATCTTAGGGCCCTTTTACACGGGCCAATGATCAAGCAAATGTGTTCATATGAAAATTTGTTCCCGATCATTGCCCTGTGTAAAAAGGGCAACGATCAGTCGATGAATGAGCAAACGCTCGTTCATTGGCTGATCCACTGGTTTATAATAAAATGGTCTCTAGTCGACGTGATGGTAATGAATGGGGATCAACAATAGTAGTAACGATCACTTGTCCCCATACATCGCTCCTCGTGAAAGGAGCAAAGGAGCGCCGATCAACTCGTTAATCGGCGCTCATTTTGACGTCCCATATTGGGTTAAAGTCCTAGCCTCATGGTAAAACAGATTTTTTTATCCTGTCAAGCTTGTAAGCGAATTAAGTTTGCAGTATCTGCCGAATTGGGAAGTGTCCGGTATCTTCAGCTCCAAACCCTCCGTTCTGCAGATGACTGACTGCTCTACTTTTCCTCGATGTCATACGAGTGGAGGAGAGTGGTTGGAGATCAAGATGCCGGACACTCCCGGGGTTGGGCAGATACTGCAAACTTAATTTGCATATGGCACTTGGCAGGATAAAACTTATTTTTTTTATCCTGATGCAAGGACTAAGATCTTCAACAGTGGTATGTTTCTACTGCTTTATCCTATAGCTAACTAGTGGTGTAGACACTTTGGGATGCTAAAACTTGAAAACAGACTCCCATTCAATCATACGCCACATATTTACTCATATTACAAACACAGATTATAAAATGTTTTATTGATTATCTGTAAAAAAAAAATCATCTATATAATCAGCTGTCTATTTGCAAAACAATGAAAAGTTGCATGCAGAATTTCCGACCGCTCATTGCATACATACAATTGACTTATGTAAGGTGTATATTCCATGCAAATGCCTTTGTATTAAGCTCACACGCTGTACGTTCACAGGTTTTTGTGGCAAAACAATTAATTTATAAGAAAAAGAGTATTTCAACCAGTCACTATTATGGCAGATCCACAGAAAATGCTATAAATCTCCATGTATGCGCCTCTCTATATTATAAATCGAAGAAAGCATTTAAATTTGCATTTCTGTGTCGCTAAAATCCTACAGGATATTATGGAAAGAGGCCATGTCTCCCCACTGCTCTTAGTAGCAGATGCCCGTCAGTTTGTATTGCAAAATAGGGCCCTCTCTATCTGTAGGTGGGTATTCTAGAAGTGGTACCCCCGCCTATTAGGGCTTATTCACACGAACGGGATATACGTGTGATTTTCACGCGCGTCGCACGGACCTATGTTAATGAATGGGGCCGTTCAGACTGTCAGTGAATTTCACGCAGCGTATGTGCGCTGCGTAAAACTCACGACATGTCCTATATTTGCCCGTGTTTCGCGCAGCACGCACCCATTGAAGTCAATGGATGCGTGCAAATCGCGCTCGGCACACGGAAGCACCTGCGTGATGCGCGCTACAGTAATAAAAACAATGAATGAAAACAGAAAAGCACCACGTGCTTTTCTGTTTGTAAACCTAAAAACAGAGCGTCATAATGATGCCGGCTGTGCACCATATGCCGATGCCACACGGACCTTTTGCGCACGCAAAAAGCAGCGTTTTCTGCACGCGCAAAACGCACACGCTAGTGTGAATCCGGTATTTATGGACTATCCTGTGGATGTGCCATATATGTGGCTAGCCAAAACACCCTTTTAAGCTACTTCTCATTTCTGCCTACAAAGACCACAGAAATATCAGCTATGGCCACATCGAACACCAACTGCAGCGTTCCAAAGTTCTTGCGTGAAACAAAAGTTACGTGATATAAAAAAGGACATTTGAGTGTGCCAGAAAAAAATGTGAGATTCTTTACTGTATTATCAATACTTGACGTTACAGGCCCAATTCCTGCAGCTCCTCCGCAGTGTTCCTATGATGACACTTCTTGATCTGTGCTCTGGAGGTTCAGTTTTGTCAAAAGGAACATTGTAAGCCATTCAAGAGGGCAGAGAAGGATCACAGGCGAGGGGGTGTGCAGTTTTTAATGATATGGGTTAACTTTTTCTAGCTCCCTGGTTGACAGCTTAGTGGCTGCTTAAAGGATACAACTGTGCCAACGAGTTTAGCTGTAAAGTGGTCACAACATAAAGGGAACTTGTCCTGGAGAGAAATTCCTTTTATTAATTCAGTTTATCCAAAATAGATTTTATACTATTTCTGCTTTAATGAATCCAACAATCTAATGATTCTTTCACACTAGCGTTCGTGTACGTTTAGCTCTCCTCTGTCAGAGGAAGAGAGGATCGAAACATTAAACGGAAAGCAACGGTTCCGTTAGAATTACCATGGATTTCAATGGTAATTCTTTCACTTGTCTTTGTTCGATAGGTTTCCGTTTTTTTGAACGAAAACAAAAGTTCTGCAGACTGCACTTTTGTTTTCGTTCAAAAAAACTGAAACCTGGCGAACGGAAACAAACAGAAAGCAACGGAAACATAAGAATTACCATTTAAATCAATGGTAATTCTAACGGAACCGTTGCTTTCCATTTAATGTTTCGATCCTCTCTTCCTCGGACGGGAAGAGGGGTAAACGTATACTGAAAACATGTTTCAGTATTCCCACGGGGAGGCAGGGACACCTAGCGTCATACACAACTACGATGCTAGGAGCCTGGCTCCCTGAACTGTGTTAGGTTCGGGAAATGCGGCCTACATGCAGTCCGTATATCAGGGACCGGAACACGGCCGTTTGGATAAGGCCAATGACAAAGATGAATAATTTATTATCATAAAATAATGAATGTGATTGTGCTAGACCATATAAGCATGCTTCTAATACCATATGTGTAAATGTGAAGCGCCCAATAATAACCCTACAATAGTGGCACTGTGACAACGGAAGGCAGGGGTCTTCGCTACTCAGGGAATGTAAAACAGAATAGCTAGGGGGGAGTGTGAAATATTTAGCAGCTTCCTCCAATTGCTAATTACATTTCTCTACTTCCTCCATCAGAGTCTTGTATTTCCTAATGCTTTCCAGCAATTTATGCTCAAGAAACATTCACAAGAGCTTTAAATGCCAGCTGTGACATGAGGACAGCATTGCAATTACCGCAGAGAAACGATTTAAGTATATTTGGGTAGCATGTTTTTGTTAGTTATGTAACCATCTGTGCTATCAATTCTGTATTAAAAGATTAAAGGAGAAGTCCAACATAAAGAACACAGCTACGGTCCTTAAAGACAACTTACGTAACCATCATTGACGGTGTGTATGTCTTTCTGTGGGACACAGGGAATTAACCTATATAAATGAATTCTACATAGTTATTATATAGTCATAATCACTATGTGTAATTGGATATATTAATCAGTACCTAATAAATGGGTATTTGACCTGCCCCCACCTTAAGACATATCTAACTTTTCAATTGACTTTCAGAATAAGCTATCATATCTGTGTACTTGAGGAATAACAAATTTTTGGCCATTTTATGACTTATATCCTACAATTTTTAGCAGTTTTCCCCTCTGCAGGCCTAACTGCTATCATGTTTTCTATACACTGCACACATAGAAGAGGATCCTGCTCTCCGATCTCTATCCATTACATATACAGGCAGCAGCATGGAGGAGATTATACAGCAGTAATGAGCAGTGTAGCTGAGAATCCAGTATGGTGTGAGACATAACACTTACCAATAAGCAGCAGCATCTCGGTATGTATCTTTCACATTGTGCTTCCCTCTCCCTAGACTTCTATAGGCAGCACATCTGTGTCTCTTCTCCTGCTTCCTCCTACACTTCCCCTCCCTTCTCCATGGACTTCTATGGGCGTGTTTTTTGTCGATCTCTTTTTCTCTCATTGCTCCCTTCTCCTGCTTTCCCCCATCCCCTCTCCACAGTCATGTATAGGCAGGCAGTAAGACACACCCACACTTCTGTAGTCCGTCTCTTCTGTAACTAGGGACAAATTTTGCTTAACAAAAGGGTGTTTATAGCACATTACAAACGGGAAAGGAGACACGAAGTGGAAGTAACTTCACACAGAATTTGCGTGGATAAATCAAATAAATGTTAACAGTAAGTAAATAACAAATTTGATATACAATAGGTATACTATTAGATTAGCATAACTTAATTGAAAAGCTGGTGTCCACCTAAGCCGTAGTGCTGTAAAAACAGTGATCAGACTGAAAACCTCATAATAGACATTTTGCTGCAATAAACATTAGGGTATGTTCACATGGCTTATTTTCAAGCATTTTTCTGAGCGGAAAATGCATGTATTATGCTCTAAAATACACTTGAAATATGCCTGCAAACAACGTACCATTGACTTCAATGGGAAATACAATGTGTAGTTCATCGGAGGATTTTTATGCTGTTGAACCACTTAAATGCTATTGACATTTAGGGGTTAAATGCTCAGTTTCTCTAATGTTGAACATTGCAGCGAGTGCCTGGCCATCAGTCACAGCCGAGTACAGTTTCTGGGCCCACGCAATCACCATCACATACATGCACATCAGAATGCGGGCTGGGGACCCATCCTGAGACATGCAGGTATGTGATAATGCGTTAAGGGGTTAAAGGGAATCCGCCACCAGGTTTATGCTGCTATATCGGACGGCAGTATAAAGTAATGCCAGAGACCCTGACTCCAGCGCTGGGTCAGTTACTTTACAATAATCAGAAGTTTTCATGAAATCACAATTTATCTCCTGCAGCACTAGCCAAGCGCATATATGAGATGCGGTTCATCCCGCTGATCGACAGCTTTATTCCCATACTGTGCATAGGAAAAAGCTGTCAGTCAGCGGGCGGCAAGCACCACAGCTCATTAATATTGGCTGCTTTTTTTCGCTGTTCACACGCTCATGTTTTTCTAATTTCTCTGTATAACCCCTTTAACTATTGCAGTAGATAAATCCTTATTAATTATGCTTATTTATGGTTTAAACACCCTAAAATAAAAAACTCAAACAAAAACTAAACTAACTGCACAAAATCACATATGAAAAATCTAGAAGAACAAAAACTGAACCATCTAAGATTTTTCTGTATAACACCTTTAACTATTGCAGTAGATAAATCCTTATTAATCATCCATGACATAGGACATTATATCCGCAAAAGTCAATAGTCTGGTGGTTGGTTTCTACTGGTGTGATTCCATTCTATCCCTTTGAGATAGATAGTGCAAGAGGTCCCTGGCAGCCGCTTATCCCGTCCATAAAAATAACACACACATTAAGCTGCAGAAAATAGAGTCTGGAAACTGTTGGCTAAACAATGGTTCAACCAACAATTATCTCATGTCCAAATGAAGGTTGCAGTTTCAGCTAATAACCAAGCATACCCAAACAAGCCATGATAAAGGGCACCCATCACAAGACAGAGCACCTGTTAGTACACCTCATACAGTCCCTTGATCCTTCACGTATTAATAAAAATCCTCTACCAAACAGATGCACCAAGGGTGCTCATGCGGCGGTAACGTAAGCCTACGTAGACTCACAGCACCCAGTCATATACAAAACACGTGACCACCTAAATTGATCCTAAAATTTTTTTATTCGAAAATAAGTATAGTTATTTAGAAACACAACATTTAGAGCTGGCCTCACGTTACAATAGACTAGGTGTGACATCCTGTATTATAACACTGCACAAGTTGTGCTAGAAATGGTTTTCGTTCTGGATGCCGTTTCACCAGGCACGGATGATCTACCGTCATTAGGTTTTGAATGACCTAGGGTTGCTATTGGAAACAGTTATTTATATATCTAATTATTGCAGCATATTTATTGGTGTGGACTCTTTTTAATTAATTACATTAAAAGTTAGGGATTGATGGTTTGACATTCAGTGATAGTGATATTTATAAAAAAGAAAATCTGATACAAAACAAGCCCTCAAGTCTTCTAGGTGCTAATCTTAAAAATCTCCCAAACAGTATGGAGAAAGCAAATTCGGATGGGGGGGGGGGGTCCCAGATAAAATAGGAACAGGCTTATATTTAACAAGGTCCGTTTTCACGTACCAATTTTTCAAACCAACGATCGGTGGTCAGAAAAAGCCGTTACAAGTATCTGATTGACAGTGCCATCACTACAATTACGTATGTTGCCATTTGCGAATGTAAGTTTTCAACTTAGCGGCATACGTTTTGCAAATGTAGATTTCGGACAATCAACAGTTAAAGGAAACGTATGATAAGCTGAGAATTTGTTAATTTATAGATCACTTATTGGCTTAGCTGTATAGACTGGGGCAGGGTCAGTAGAGGGCGGGGGATTTAATGACCGATTACTGCTCTATTGGACTGCTGGAGTCCTGGATAAGGCAGGGTAGCAACAATATACATACACAAAAGGCTCTGTATCCCCTGTCACTCCCTTGTCTCTGGGGAGAGAGTTAAAGTTCCGGGAGAACACAATTTTCTTTAAAAATTCTTTGTCAATTAAATCTTAGGCTACATTCACACGAGCGTATCAGATTCACGCGAGTGAAAAACGCACGTGTATCTGGTCCGTTATGCATCAGTGTGCTTTGCGAGGGGCATGTGTTATTCACGCACTCGCAAAGCACATCATTTAAAAAATATATACTTTCAATTGAATTGATGCATAAATCACGCACAGCACACGGATGTGCATCTGTGTGCTGTGCGTGATTTTCACGCACCTATTGACTTCAATGGGCGAGAGGTGCGTGAAAAATGCACCAATATAGGACAGTGAGTTTTACGCAACGGATACACGCTGCGTGAAAACTCCTGCGGGTCTGAACGGCGCCATTTAACTCAATGGGTATATGTGCTGCGCGTGATTTCCCTGCGCAGCACACGGACGTTATTCACGTTTGTCTCAATGAGCCCTTATTCATTTCAGCTTCCATAAGGCGCATACACCCTGCTGCGCTGTCTATACAGGAAGGAAATGTGTGTCTCCAATAAGACCACCCCAGGGAAATTTTTAGAACAAATAAATAGCTACATTAAAAAAAATAAGATTATATATATATATATACACACACATACACACACATCACAGAATTTCTCTTTCATGTAAATAAATTAAATTATTAAACCGATAAATACGAGACATTTCTTTTAAATTTACCACGAACGATAATTTTTTTGTCACCATGATAAATGACCAATGAAAAGCGATAGGGCACTTTAGCACATTTTTAGGGTACATGCACACGACCATTATTTTCTTCAGTGTGCCATCCGTTTTATTACCGGATAGCACACTGACCCATTCGTTCCTATGGTCCCATGCACACTACCGTGTATTATACATATCTGCGTAGGGGTCGTGAAACCGGGCCACAAAACTCAGAACAGGTTCTATTCCTGTCAGTGTTTTCCCCTAGGTCTCACCGATTCAAGATATAGAGATCATAGGATCTTCACAGGGGATTGGGTCAAGCTATTGACATCATTTCCTGCTTTCCGCTTTTTTGAATACGGAAGACATACAAATGCAATGCGGACCATGATTGCGGACAAATGGAACAGATGTGGAGGACACACTGATGACACACGGACCGCAAAAATGGACAACGGATACATTGTTGACAGGTCGCAAAATATAAAAACAGTCGTGTGCATGTAGCTTATACGAGGCAATAATTGTAATTGTTTGGGTAAATATTGTAAACGCAGCTGCAGCTTCATACAGCTGACCCATGATCCCCAATTCGTCAGGTATGTTTTGGCTTTCATACAGTCACCCAGAACGTGTTAAAAAATAGAAATCCTTTTTTTTTATCAGAACCCTTTAAGGGTATGTTCACACGGCAACGCAAAATACGCCTGAAATTACGGAGCTGTTTTCAGGCGAAAACGCTCCTGAATTTCAGACGTTTTTACAAGTGCACGCGTTTTTCACGGTGTCCATTACGGACGTAATTGGAGCTGTTTTTCAATGGAGTCAATGAAAAACGGCTCCAATTACGTTTACAGGAAGTGTCCTGCACTTCTTTGACGCGGGTGTAATTTTACGCGCCGTCTTTTGACAGCGACGCGTAAAATGACAGCTCGTCTGAACAGAACATAGTAAGATCCATTGCAAGCAATGGGCAGATGTTTGCCGACGTATTGGAGCCGTCTTTTCAGGCGTAAATCGAGGCATAAAACGCCTCCATTACGTCTGAAAATAGGCTGTGTGCACATACCCTAAAAGTGACTGTGCTCCATAGAACGATTTATTTTAAGAATGATTATTTTGGTCAGACTAGTTTAAAAACTTTTCCAGCCATTAATGTCAAAAACGTGTACTTTCCAGGTCAAGGAATATAATGAACACCATTGAAATTATTCACTAGCAGAGTTACATGCACAGAATTAATTGCAGCATTTCATTGAGGAAGCGCAACATGTCGGCTGCAGAGAAGTAACAATTTGAATAATACAGAAGTCAAAGGAAAAAAAAATAAATAAATCTTATGTAACATGTACATTTTTAGCATTAGCAAGGTTACCAGAGTGCACCTACTATATACATCATATTAAAGCGCAGAAATCTTCCTTCTCTAAATCAGCCAACTCATAAATGTGACGTTATTGGCTACGTATCTCGGGCTAAAAATTATTTTCTAATATATCTTTATTAAGAAAGTTGATTCATTTTGACTGACAGATTCGGGTTAAAGAGACTCTGTCACCACATTATAAGTGCCCTATCTCCTACATAAGGAGATCGGCGCTATAATGTAGGTGACAGCAGTGCTTTTTATTTAAAAAACGATCCGTTTTCACCACTTTATTAGCGATATTAGATTTATGCTAATGAGTTGCTTAATGCCCAAGTGGGCGTGTTTTTTTACTTTAGACCAAGTGGGCGTTGTACAGAGGAGTGTATGATGCTGACCAATCAGCGTCATGCACTCCTCTCCATTCATTTAGGCAGCACATAGGGATCCTTTTAGATCCTTATGTGCTGTCTTAAACTAACACATTATCGATACTGAAGCGTTTAGACAGTGAATAGACATTCCACGGGATGTCTATTCACAATCCCTGCACTTCGTTACTCTGTCTGTGGTAGTTACAGCAGAGGAAGCGTGATCTCGAGAGATCTCGCTGTAAATGACAGGTTACAACGAGATCACGCTTCCTCTGCTGTAACTACCATAGAAACAGTAACGAAGTACAGAGATTGTGAATAGACATCCCGTGGAATGTCTAAACACTTCAGTATTGTTAAAGAGGCTCTGTCACCAGATTTCGCAACCCCTATCTGCTATTGCAGCAGATAGGCGCTGCAATGTAGATTACAGTAACGTTTTTATTTTTAAAAAACGAGCATTTTTGGCCAAGTTATGGCCATTTTTGTATTTATGCAAATGAGGCTTGCAAAAGTACAACTGGGCGTGTTGAAAAGTAAAAGTACAACTGGGCGTGTATTATGTGCGTACATCGGGGCGTTTTTACTACTTTTACTAGCTGGGCGTTCTGACGAGAAGTATCATCCACTTCTCTTCAGAACGCCCAGCTTCTGGCAGTGCAGATCTGTGACGTCACTTCCCCAGGTCCTGCATCGTGTCAGACGAGCGAGGACACATCGGCACCAGAGGCTACAGATGATTCTGCAGCAGCATCGGCGTTTGCAGGTAAATCGATGTAGCTACTTACCTGCAAACGCTGATGCTGCTGCAGAATCAACTGTAGCCTCTGGTGCCGACACGATGCAGGACCTGTGAGTGACGTCACAGATCTGCAATGCCAGAAGCTGGGCGTTCTGAAGAGAAGTGGATGATACTTCTCGTCAGAACGCCCAGCTAGTAAAAGTAGTAAACACGCCCCGATGTAACACACATAATACACGCCCAGTTGGACTTTTACTTCTCAACACACCCACTTGGACTTTTGCAAGCCTCATTTGCATAAATACAAAAATGGCCATAACTTGGCCAAAAATGCTCGTTTTTTAAAAATAAAAACGTTACTGTAATCTACATTGCAGCACCTATCTGCTGCAATAGGAGATAGGGCTTGCAAAATCTGGTGACAGAGCCTCTTTAATGTGTTAGTATAAGACAGCACATAAGGGTCTAGCAGGATCCCTATGCGCTGCCTAAATGAATGGAGAGGAGTGCATGACGCTGATTGGTCAGCGTCATACACTCCTCTGTACAACGCCCACTTAGTCTAAAGTAAAAACACGCCCACTTGGGCATTAAGCAACTCATTAGCATAAATCTGAAATCGCTAATAAAGCGGTGAAAACAGATCGTTTTTTTTAAATAAAAAACACTGCTGTCACCTACATTATAGCGCCGATCTCCTTATGTAGGAGATAGGGCACTTATAATGTGGTGACAGAGCCTCTTTAAAGAAGATGCAGCTTCTTTGCAATGTGGATGCAGAGCATAGTGACCCTTGTTGTATGGCCGCAGTCACAATGGGCAGTAATGCAGCGTTATATCAATGTAAATGGGAATCAGTGCACAGTTTGTAGTTTTAGACTTCTTTGGTTCGTTTTTAATATAATGCAGTTTTAGAAACTCTCTCTCAATCTGCAAAGAAAAGCGGCTTCATGTGTCAATGCACACATAAGTTTTAGTACATGGCGGCCATTCATATGAAAGTCGAGTCCTAGTGCTATTTTTTGCTATGGCTAATAGATGGGGTGGTCCTGGGCAGGGGGACCCCCGCTATGATGGTAGTCCCTTTTCATCACATGGGTGGAATGGAAGTTTTATAGCTTTGTTCCTTTCATAGATGCTGAAGTAATTCAACGACTGTGATGTTTTGGCTAATATTCAAAAACCCATCAGTGTGACAAATATGCAGTAATACCTTTTCACGGCACTGATGAGATTTTTGCCTGCACAGTAGAGTTGTGTATGCAAATCAACAAAAATTTCCACAGGACAGCGAGCAAAATCCAGCAAATATAATCTGAGCTCCTCCATGTTGGGAGGAAATGGTCAATTATAGATTATAAAGGCCTAGAGAATATATAAGCTGAAATGACTCATTGACAGAAAGCGTACATTCTGGCGAACAAGGATAAAGCTCCACTCCGAGAACGAGTGGGAGCACACAGCAAATGAGGTTTCATAGCAGGTGTTAAACAATGAAAACACATGGACTCTTCCCACCCACAGAGCACTTACAAAACGTACATTCAAAATCACCACAAGTTGAAATACTTGTCGGAAGACATAGCATTAAAGATCACAGCGTGCGCACACTGCAGCCGAATGCATCCTCTTTATAGAACTCATTCAAGGGATTGATAAGGATGTATCATAATGTCCAGAAACAAACAACCACCAATTATATGGGCGGCAGAGACAGGAGGGGAAAAAAAAAAAAAAAATCGATAGCTAGATACAACAAATTTGGTGGAAGTTTCTTTGATGCAAGCGGTAAGAATCCCGTGGACACCAAGACCATCTCTAGGAACTTGACAAACACATTGGCAATGGAGGGCAAAAATTTTCTGACCACACATGTTACAAAAAGATTATATCAGAACTGCTACAAGCTATTTCCAAATACAGCGCCAAACATTGTTAAATCGATACAGCTAAACTAGCCATGATGAATCCATGGGGAAAGGTAGCGTGATATCAAATGTTACATGAAACCCACTATTTTCTGTGGTTGGAACTGTAACTGAAGTGGGACTGAAGATGGTAATACTGTACCCATCATTGTCCCTTCATACAACAGCAAGCAATGGCCAGCACACTCATTTACCTATTCAAGGAGCGTTGGACATGTACGGAAGTGGCGTAACTACCACTATAGCAGTCGTAGCGGCTGCTACGTCGCCCGCGGCATGAGGGGGCCCGTGTCGCCCGCCTGCACGGGCCGCCACCATGGCCGGAGGCTCCGCTAGCAGCCGCTATGGCTGCTACAGCGGGACGCCACTGAACACTACGGCAGAGCAGGGCGGTATCTCCCCGCTCTGCCATTAAACAAAAGACATGTATCCCCTATCCACAGGATAGGGGATACATGTGTGATTGCTGGCATTGATAGGGAGAACGGGGGACCGAAAGACCCCTGAAGTTCTCCATCACAAACCTCAGACTTCCGGGGTCTGTGTCGGCAGCTCCGTAGAAATGAATGGAGCGCGGGGTCGCGCTTGTGCGCATGCGTGACCAGCGCTCCTTTCATTTTTATTGAGCTGCGCAGACGCCGGAAGTCAGAGGTTAGTCATGGAGAACTTGGGGAACTTTCGGTCCCCCGTTCTCCCTATCGCTGCCAGCGATCACACATGTATCCCCTATCCTGTGGATAGGGGATACATGTCTTTTGTCTTTTCACACTGTAGGTCTCATTTTTTGGGGGGTTGGGGACGCTGTATGGCATTCCCTACAGGGGGGGGCTGTATGCCGTTCCCTACAGGGGGGGGGCTGTATGGCGTTCCCTACAGGGGGGGCTGTTTGGCGTTCCCTACAGGGGGGGGCTGTATGGCGTTCCCTACAGGGGGGGGGCTGTATGGCGTTCCCTACAGGGGGGGGGCTGTATGGCGTTCCCTACAGGGGGGGGGCTGTATGGCGTTCCCTACAGGTGGGGGGCTGTATGGCGTTCCCTACAGGGGGGGGCTGTATGGCGTTCCCTACAGGGGGGGGGGCTGTATGGCGTTCCCTACAGGGGGGGGCTGTATGGCGTTCCCTACAGGGGGGGGCTGTATGGCGTTCCCTACAGGGGGGGGCTGTATGGCGTTCCCTACAGGGGGGGGCTGTATGGCGTTCCCTACAGGGGGGGCTGTATGGTGTTCCCTGCAGGGGGGCTGTATGGTGTTCCCTACAGGGGGGGCTGTATGGCGTTCCCTACAGACCCCCCCTGTAGGGAACGCCATACAGTCCCCCTGTAGTTAGCGCCATACAAACCCCCTGTAGATAACGCCATACAGTCCCCCTGTAGATAACGCCATACAGCCCCCTCTGTGGATAGCGCCATACAGCCCCCTCTGTGGATAGCGCCATGCAGTGCCCCTGTGGATAGCGCCATGCAGTCCCCCTGTGGATAGCGCCATGCAGTCCCCCTGTGGATAGCGCCATGCAGTCCCCCTGTGGATAGCGCCATACAGCCCCCCTGTAGATAGCGCCATACAGTCCCCCTGTAGATAGCGCCATACAGTCCCCCTGTAGATAGCGCCATACAGTCCCCCTGTAGATAGCGCCATACAGTCCCCCTGTAGATAGCTCCATACAGCCCCCCTGTAGATGGCGCCATACAGCCCCCTTTGTAGATATCTACAGGGGGACTGTATGGCGCTATCTACAGGGGGACTGTATGGCGCTATCTACAGGGGGACTGTATGGCGCTATCTACAGGGGGGACTGTATGGCGCTATCTACAGGGGGGACTGTATGGCGCTATCTACAGGGGGGACTGTATGGCGCTATCTACAGAGGGGGCTGTATGGAGTTATCTACAGGGGGGGGCTGTAAAAAAGGCACTATCTACAAGGGGGAGGGTTGTGTGACACCCAGGGGAGGGGGGGCCCCAGTCAAAAGTTTGCTATGGGGCCCAGTCTTTCCTAGTTACGCCCCTGATGTAAGGTGTTCTGCCATGAGGTGCCTCCATGAAGCACGGTATTCTCCCCTAGCAGCAATGCTTCTGAAGCAGAATGCCTCCGTAATATGGAAGGTAATGGAGAATGCCGCCATTTTCTTTCCTCGTGCAATCTGAGACTAAAAAATCTCTTAGGATAACTGCACACAGGTCGGATTTGTTGCAGAAATGAGCCAGAATCGTGTTTATTTTGGTGCAGATTTTTGTTGCGGATCTTCCGCTGTAAGGAGTAAAAAACAAAAAAACTATACTCCCCTCTCCTGGCAACGTGTTCCTGCTTCTTCGGTTGGTATCCGTACAGACGACCACGTGTGATGACATTTACAGTCCGTAATTGGCTGCAGAAGTCACATGGTGCAAAGAGTCATTATAGGAGGCCGGCTATACAGAGACCAGCCGTGGGATAAAAGGAAGTGCTGCTACAGGAGCGCCAGCGGAGGGGAAAACAGTAAAAAAAAATTTTAACCCCTTAAAGACACAGCCAATTTTGGGCTCTGAGGACAGAACAATTTGTTTATATTTCCCTCTTTGCATGTTGGCACTCATAACCTTTTTATTTTTTGTTCGACGTAGCTGTTGAACAGGTTTTTACGGACGCGGCGATACCAAATATGTGTATATTTTTCCATGTTTTGGGACTTATATTTTGCAAAGTTTATTAATTGTGAAAAATTAGCATTTCATTACTTTAAAAATATATATATATATATATTAACTTTTTGTTTTTTTAATCCCATAGGGGGATTTTTAATTTATATTTTGTTGTATTTTTTATCTTTAATGTGCTGGCATATATCTATAGATAGGCTAGTACATTAGCATGTGTACGGATTGTACACAGGCAGTTGTTAGGGCATACCTAAGTATGCCCTAACAGCAGGAAATATGGTGAGATCTTCAATGGACCCTGGGCTGTTTGTCCAAATATTGCATGTCCCTCGATTGCATCACATGGAATCCCCTTGCTCATTTTTCCTTCAAATTTGACTGCAGCATTCAAGGGGTTAACGGTGAAGAGAAGAGGTTTCTCTCATTTCCGCCGTTAGAGTGGGGCTGCGGCTGTCTTGGGATAGCACTTGACGTCACTGTCCATATGTGGACAGTGACGTCAGCAGCTCCTCCAAGTGTTGCCGACGCTCTGGCCGGGGATTCCGGCATCTCAAAGCCCCTAACATCCCTGTCCATATATGGACAGTGACGTCAGGGGCTCCTCCTGGAGCTGAATCCCCGGCCAGAGCGTTGCAGACACTCTAGCCGGGGATTCCGCACCTGGAGTAGCCCCTGGCGTCACTATCCATATAAATAGAAGATAAATGCCACAATGACCACTGATTTAGGACTCGTTCACATCTGCGTTGGAGCCTCGTTTAGGGGTGTCCTTTGCAGATCCGGCCGAGATTACCGGTAACAAAACTGCAGCACGCTGCGTTATTGTTTCCCGTAAAACCACAGACACTCGACAGAACCATCGCTTCCGGTTTTCCTTTGTTCTGCTCCTCTGATGGAGCAGAACAATGAAAACCCCGGACGCAGATGTGAACATAGCCTTACTCAATTTGTTATTTTGGGTTTACTATATTGTATGGAAAGTAATCACAGCTTACATTTTTTTCTATTAAACGCATTCCCATTTCTTATGTCTTGTTAAAAAAAGTGACTTTTTTTTGTGGGGTGGATCCTGAATAGAAGAAAAATATATTTCTCCGCTCTTTGCATCCACCCTTGGTTTTAGCTGAAATAAATGCACTAAACTGCAATGTGTGAATAAGGTATTTTCCGGACCATTGTAACCATAGAAGATTGTTAATGCTCATTAATAATACCGTTTAATAAGAACAATCTATGCATTTATATCAAATCCTGTGCCCCAATACCCCTACATACAAAATTTTATTTTTTTTACATTGCAGTGCATGCCTCAGCCCTCACCACTGGTTACTGTTGTTTCCAATCTTTATTTCCCCAAGGACACTCATCTTAAGATTTCCAGTGGTGCATAACCATTTGATAAAGCATACACTTTCTTAGGTTTTCTGGAACTAATGTCTTTCTATTGATTTATTCCAACCGCTTCACATCCAGCTTTTCAACACTTCTATTCCATAAAGAAATTCCAGCCTCTGACCAGCATTTAAGTAGAAAAATGCCTCGTCCTTAACATGTTCATTGAGACGATCTATTGGTCTTTGCCTTTGGTAACTAGACAATAACCTTCTTGTATTCCACTTTTAATGAATTCAACTGATAGCAAATGTCCCAGAATGGTTACTTTGTGAGATATAGCCGGCAAATGGTTCTCAGATTAATTATTTTGGTGCAGAAGCGGGTATCATTTAGTTTAATGGAAATGTCAAACATAATGCAAAAGGTCTTTATGGTTCATCAAAGACATGATGAGACACGAAAAACAGTCAATATGGCAGTGAGGTAGACTTCACGGTGGAAAAAGAAGCCGGAGACCAGAAGAGAGCGGATTACAGATCATCTAAAAGGACAAATATTGAGACTGTGTCTAACGAGTGTCAAATCAGCAATGAAAAAAAACTTTGCACCCGTTTTCACGGATCCCTCATAGACTTAAGACTATTGAGGGATCTGGGAAAACTGGCAAAAACAACGGCTGTATGAATAGCCCCGTAGAAGTGCATTGATATTAATGCGGCCATGTGACGGCCGTTAAAAAAATGGCAGTCACATGGCCTATTATCCCTGTGGAAGAGCCCTTACCCGCAAGATGTGGACATTACTGATCTTGGATAATCTCAATTAAGAATATATTTAATAAAAAATGCAGATATACCAAACAAGGAATTAACAGATGGCAAGATACGGATTTCTTTGTTTTTTTATGATCTTCTAAAAATACCTGATACACCACAGGTTGAGAAACTAGGTGGTAGAGGAGCCAGGGGTGGTCATACCAAATGTGCAACAAGTGCAGCTGCCCAGAGGCAATGCAGGCGGGCAGGCCAAATACAAAATTTAAAGGGGTTGTCCAGCGTATAAGAATAATTTTGTAAACATCTCACAATCATGTACAAACATAAGAAAGTCATACTCACCTTCCTCATCCCCGGTCACCTGCCAGTCTCTACTTCCTGCTGCAGTGATGTTGTGTCAATACTGAGACACGTGACTGCTGCAGCCAATCAGGGTCATCACCGCAGCAGGAAGTAGAGACCAGCGGGGGTTCAAACAAGTGTGGCACGGGAGCAGCGGGGGGCGGGGAAGGGATCAGTAAGGTGAGTGCGGCTTTTTTATGTTTGTACAGCATTGTGAGCTGTTTAAAATAATAATTTATACGCTGGAGAATCCCTTTAAAACCATAATAACAACAGTCTTGTCCATTATGTTGCAAGGAAGGAACTATGCTAATGACTTCCATCCATGGTTCACAACTACTAGTAGATACGCAGACTGGTAAGAGATTTTCTGGGGAGAGATGAAGATGGTGATCTATGACCAGCACTCATCAAATAAGCAGAAAGAAAGATAGGGGCCCCCATATGCTGTTCTGAATAGGGGCCCTGTGTGGTCTGTGTCCGCCCCTGATAGGAGATTATACCGGTCACTGTAGAAGAGATTTGGATTTCGCATAATGTGCTCCCTTGTGATATTACAGTAGGAAAGCTATTTTGATAGATGTAAGATTAGAATTATTTTTACGGCTTTGTTAATTTGATGCCAGCTGTTTATGGTCAAATCCCTTTGGACAAAACATTTCTAGTGAAAAACAAAATCTTGTGCTTCTAATGGAGACGGCATGAACAACCCTACGCGCTTTCATATGATTTCACTTTATTACGTGACAATAAACACTTTGTAGTCAAACATTTTTTAGCTGGTTTTATCTCAATTATTTTATATCTAACTTATTAACATTTGGTTTGTTTGGTTGTTTTTACTTCGTTCTCTTGCTTAGACACATCAACCAACTTGAAACGCTCTGTCTAGGCAGATTTTCCATCATGGAGAAGTTCTGCTACTTACTATATATTTCAATCTTCCTGTATCTCAATAATGAAAACTAAGAGGTCGGCTGAGGTTAGACGTCTCGTGTTCTTCTACAGAATAGTTAATTGGTCAGTTCTTCTAATGCAGTGAAGATGCTTCATGTCCTGATTTCTTAACATGGTCAGTGCCGTTATTGCAGAGAATTGCTTCGGAATATTTTTGCCCTGTACTAAATACTTAACCCCTTAGTGGCCAGCCCATTTTAGGCCCTAATGACCAAGCTATTTTATTCGTTTTTCAAAGAGCTATAACTTTTTTATTTTTTAGTCTACATAGCTGTATGAGGACTTGTTTTTTGCGGGATTAGTTGTACTTTTTAATAGCACCATTTTTGGGTACATATAATTTTTTTATTAACTTTTATTAACTTTTTTGGGGGGGATTATAAAAAAAACTGAAATTCCGCCATTGTTCTATGCGTTTTTAAATTGACGCCGTTCCCTATGCAACGTAAATAACACATTACCTTTATTCTATGGGTCGGTACGATTACGGCGATACCACATATGTAGAGGTTTTTTATGTTTTACGACTTTTGCACAATAAAAACACTTTTGAACTAAAATTATTTGTTTTTGCATCGTCGCTTTCCAAGAGCCGTAACTTTTTTATTTTTCCATCAATGTAGTGATTTTTTGGGCTTATTTTCTGCGGGACGAGACGTAGTTTTGATTGGTACTGTTTTGGGGTGCATGGGACTTATTGATTCATTTTTATTATGACTTTTGGGGGAGCAATGGAAAAAAATTGCAATTTCGCCATTGTTTTTTGCGTTTTTTTTTATGGTGTTCACCTTGCGGTTTAAATTACATATTAACTTTATTAATGGAGTCATTACGGTCGCGGCGATACCATATATGCGTACTTTTATTTATTTTTTACACTTTGACTAAATAAAACCACTTTTTATGGAAAAAAATGGTTATTTACTGTACTTTTATTAATAATCTTTATTTCACATTTATTACTTATTTCATTAGTCCCACTAGGGGACTTTACTGTGCGATCTTCAGATCGCTGCTATAATGCTTTGGTATACTTCGTATACCAGAGCATTATTGCCTGTCAGTGTAAATCTGACAGGCAATCTGTTAGGACGTGCCTCCGGCGCGTCCTAACAGGCATATGTCCAGGGCAGACCTGGGGGCTTTTATCAAGCCCCCGGCTGCCATGACACCCCATCGGAGACCTGCGATTGCATTCGCGGGCCGCCGATGGGTGACAGAGGCAGCTCACTCCCTCTGTAAACAAAGTTAAATGCCGCGGTCGCTATTGACGGCGGCATTTAACGGGTTAAACGGCCGCGATCGAAGTAAACTTCGATCGTGGGCGTTGGAGCAGGAGCTCAGCTGTCATCAGACAGCTGAGCCCCGGCTCCAGCCTGCACGGGAGACCCGTGCAGGACTTAGACTAGGCTCACGTGAAAAGGCGTCAGCCTAGACTAAGGCCCCTTAGTGACCAACGTAAAAAGGCGTATTGGTGGTCACTAAGGGGTTTGTGACAAAGCTTCTCGTTTCTGTGGTCACTACAAGGGTCATTTAATTAAAAGTTATTAAACTTCTTATTTCCTTCCAGGCAAGGCTCGTCATAAGCCGTATTACAATATGTTTCAATAGATTGCCATCTCTTAGCGCATCCATTGACCGTGGACATCCACAGTGAAGACCAATGATATGTTCACACTTTATAATAAAAAAAATAGAAAGTTATATATGCAGAAAAAACACTTCTCAATGTTTATTACCCAGTTTCTGCAGTATTTAGAAATATGCCATATGTGGCCCTAATGTGATATTTGACTCAACCACAGTCCTCAGAACAAAAGCATCTTGTGGATTTTGGGGCCTCCGTATTATTAGGGAGGTCTTCCAGACATCATTTCATGGTTGAAGAGGCCTCAAATTGCCAAAACATAGGAAACAACCTCAAAAAGCCCTCATTTAGAAAACTACACCCCTCAAGGAATTCATCAAGGGATGTGGTGAGCATTTTGACCCCACAGGTGCTCCAGCAATTTTTTTAAATTGGTATGTAATATGTAAAATTAGGTTTTTCTTCAATAATATGTAGATTTAGCTCAAACTTTTCATTTTCACAAAAACGAAAGAAGAAAGAGCACCCTAACATTTGTCACGCAACTTCTCCCGAGCATGGCAATATCCTATATGTGGCCATAAACTGCTGTTTGGGTACACAGCAGGGCTCAAAATTAAAGGAGATCTATTGTGCTTTTGGAGCACAGATTTTGCTGAAATGGCGACACCAATTATGTAATGTTTGCTTTTTTCATTTTTTACAATAATAAAGAGGACTTGATCAGGGGGGGGGGGGGGGGAGGTGAATTTTGCTTTTATTACTTGAAACTTTATTTTTCTAAATCATTTACTTTTTAACTCCCTCCCCCCCCCCCCCTCACTAGGGGACCTGTTGGCCTGATCCTCTGATTACTGGCATAATACATTGCCCCGCTTATGTAGTGCAATGTATTATAACTAAGTCTTAGAAAGCCTACTAGAGGCAGGGCCTAATAGGATTCCATACATGGCAAACAAAGAGGCCATAACCTATCGGCACCCCGCAATCACAGTCGCTGTTGACCGCGGCATCTAAGGGCTTAAACTGACAGGATCGGAGATGGCTGTATTACACAGTTTAAACCTTGCTCTAACAGCCAGGGTTGAAGCCAACACCCGTTCCTGTGCTACATCCTCACCATGACATATTTTTACATCAGTTCGCGGGACCGACCCATTTACCATGATGTAATCGTATGTAACAGGGAAGGGGGTGTTAAATTTATGGTTTTCCCTACCCTGAATAGCTGACCTGGGGTTTCCAGCAGCAAAAGAAAATCATCCCTTTTTGGAAGGGAGACCTGCAATGTAAAACTGAGAAAGATAAAAAAAAAGCCTAATTCTAGAGCAGACGAAAGTTTGTTCCACATTTTAGCGCTCACAACTTCTCTGAATGAAACCCTTTTTTTGGGGGAGGGAATGCTGTTTTTTTAAAGGGCGGCATTTTGAGGTACATAAATAATTAGCAAATTTATATGACATGGAGAAAAATAATAGAAATTGTGGCCATATAAGCATCAATAAGTGCAAACACCATGTACACATCTATTCTATTAGTTGCTACAGTTAAAATGATACGAAATATGTATATTACAAGTTGCCATGAGGACATGTGGCAAATAAACTTTATTTATGAATACAATGCATGTACTTGTGGGTGTCTTTTTCAGGGTTTTTTTTTGTTAACACTTAAAGGCTATGCAAACCATTGAGGATATTGGTTTGTTTGTTTTTTCTTATAAAACATCATATTAGAGAATTTTAGAAATTTGAATTTGTATTTCTTTAAAAAAACCAAAAACTTTTTGGAGATGCAACCTGCGCTGAACCCCGAATCTGTAAGGTCAGCGGGACCGATGGCTTTTGTGACAGTGGGTCCTGCATGACTCTGACACGGAGGATCCAGCTGTTAACGATCACATCTAAGTCATGAACTTAGCCTCTCTCATAAAACATCAATTCCGGAGCATCTTTTTTTTTTTTTAGAGATCTTTGTTGTGCCATTTCTCTTTTATTCCTACTGGAAAATGTATGAATAAATTGACAATTGGATGCTATCATTCCCCTTGTCAAAAGTGGTGTGTCCTTACATGCTGTCCAATCAGTGCTAACAGTGTCACCGTGTAAAGACACCCCCTATTGCTAAAGGGGAACGGGAACGCCCAGTTTTCAATTTACTCACGCATTTCCAATAGAAATAACAGAATGGCACAAGAGAGAAATAAGAAAAGGTGCGCCAGAAATGTTATTGAATAGGGGATGCAAGTAATTAGTAAGGCCTCATGCACACGACCTTAAGGGTTTTTACTTTCCGCAAATAACGATCGGACGGCTACACATCTGTAGCCATCCGCAATTGCGGAAGCGCCCATAGACTTCTATGGGCAAGCCTGTGCCGCAATTGCGGACAAGAATAGGACATGTTCTATATTTTACGGATCATTTCCTACAGTCCAGACACACATCCGTAAATATACGGAAAGTTGTTTGTGGCCAAAAGAAATGAATGGGTTCGCAATTTCATCTGTAATTAGAGATGAAACTTACGGTCGTGTGCATGGTGCCTAAAGCATACATGTCAGAAAAGCCTTTTTTGGGGGTCATTAAAGTTTTTTTCACTTTATGGCATAGTTTAATATTACATTGCATGTCATTACATTGACAACGGAGAATCCTGGGTTCCTGTCTAGGATGATGTCACTGGCATTTCCTCAATTTAGGTCTTGGATGAACCGGTTATCTTTCGTAGTCACATAACCTACCTTCTTCTGACCTCCGCTGTTACACAACATCCACATGACCGTTTGTATTTTGGGGCCTGTAAACAACGGATGCCCAAAACACAGACGACACACAGGTGGCATCTGTGTACCGTCCGTTGTTTTCATAATCGCCATACACTTGAACGGTGGAGACGGAGCAACAAACATGGACAGGAATGGGACCTGCTAGGAGTTCTGCGTCCTGGTCCCACACGAATCCGTATAAAACACTGTAGTGTGCATGAGGCCATAGAAATGAATGTCAGTGGGATATCCGTTTAAAAAACAAACAAAAAAAAAAACAAAGGATAGCACGCAACGGTCATATGCATTTAGCCTTAAACAGGAGGTTGGGTTGTGTATGAGATACAAATTTTCTGTCTTACTTGAGTGGGCATGATTAATGTGCCCATGCAAAACACAGGCTCCGAATGTTGTAGCAGAGCACAAACCATGAAGTACATGTACACTTATTTGTGTAAAAGGGTTAACGTCAAAAGGAGGGATGAATGAGGAGTAAAAATTTGTAAAACTGGCGTTTTTGTACGGTAACTTAAGACAAATATGAGGCAAAGGAAAAATCACTGACGTTACTGGTTTTCAGAAGTCACAATTCTGCACACCTTACCATGAAGTCTGGACTACATCTAGAAATCAGCTTTTAGAGTTTTACCAATAAGCCAATTAGGATGTTTTCCAGCTGGTAAGGAATCTAACCAGTGCATTTCATCTTCAAGGTGTGATCTCACCCTAAAATGTATAACGGACACGCTAGCCGCATGACTCCAGACACGGGTAGAAAGGGGAGCCATTTTGAAAGGTACTATCACTTTTCAGAATGCTAATAGGCGTTTATGAAAAATTGTGAATTCAAAATGCAGCAGATACAATACAACTATTCACAAGGATGTTAATGGATACATTGAGATTATGTTCACAACAAGGGTCGCTATGAGGCCCAGCACTGGTTGTTCCATTCTCTTTGATACTGGGTGTTGAGAACCTGGGCAGGACGCCCCTCTCCAGAGGTACTAAATTGTTAGAACAAAGAAAATAGCAAATTGGCCGTATTCACACGAACAAGTGTCAAATCGGCCGTGAAAAACGGCCGTTTTTTTAAGGCCGATTTGCACCCGCGAGGAGCCCGTTTTCATGGATCCCTCATGGATTTGATTCTATTGTGGGATCTGGGAAAACATGCAAAAATAGGACATGTAATATTTTTTCACCGGTCAGTCGCACAGTCTTTTAAAAAACGGCCGCGTGAATAGCCCCATAGATGTGCATTGACGTGTTTTTAGTGGCCATCACACGGCTGCATTAAAATCAATGCACGTGTGACCGCCATCAATCGTTGTAGTGTCCATAAGCCTTAAGGGTCATGGTGTGGAAGGGAAAACCAACATCAGACCCTTCTGCCTTGGATGGTAAAACCCAAAACCACAATTTTGGCCCATTTTAGTCTTTACTTTGGGGCACTTTCTCTTCTATGTATAACACTGGTCAACACCTTGTAGAACATAATTTTTTTTTCCTAAAGAAAATATTTTCTTTCCTAGGGAAATATTTATAGAACGGTTTCTATAGTAAATCGTAAAACTTGACAGTTTTTACCTGCATCTTTTTTTCTGCTATGTTTTTGATGTCAATAGAGAAAGCACACAAAAAAGGATAGCACAAGAACCCTAGAAATCGCTTCGCTTTCAAATACAAAATGTGAAATCACATTTTTATTTTATTTTTTTTAAATCATTATTTAGCGCAAGTTATCTACACTGAAAAAAAACAAAAAACTGCGAGAAACTGAAAGTGTGAATATGGCCTACTCCGATTCTAATGAGCCATACGCTTACATACTTTCACTAAGGGCTGATTCAGACGTGCGTAGCGTTTCTGCTCACGCAAAACGCGCAGCGTTTTGCCTGCGCAAAAGCCACTTGCCTGCTCCGTGAGGCAGCATCATATGATGCGTGGCTGTGTGCTTTTCGCGCAGCCGCCATCATTATGACACGCTATTTGGATGTTTGTAAACAGAAAAGCACGTGGTGCTTTTCTGTTTACATTCATCCTTTTGATAGCTGGTGCGCGAAACAGGCAGTTCGCACGGAAGTGCTTCCGTGCGACCTGCGTGGTTTTCACGCAACCATTGACTTCAATGGGTGCGTGATGCGCGAAATACGCGGAGATATTGACCATGTCGCGCTTTTTGCACAGCGAACAAACGCTGCGAAAAAGCACGGACTGTCTGTACTGACCCATAGACTTGTATTGGTCTGTGTGGGGCGCGTAAAAAGCACGCGGCCCGCACGGACGCAATACACGTTCGTGTGAATCCACCCTAAGGTGCACGATACTTGACCTCCAGTAGATGTCTGACCTTTAAGGATCTGTTCATCTGAAGTATGCTAGCCCTCAATGGCGGATTTGAAAATGAGTTTATCATTATTAATAAATTAGCAGCATTTTACTCCAACTTTCTTTAGGACTGGCTTATGAAGAGTCAGTTTTAATACATTCCCCCACTAAATTTAGTGGATTCCATCGGGTTTCCGTAAAAACATTTTTTCTGGTATTTTGGACCGGATCTGCAATGGAGGCTCCAACACAGATCTGAACAGAGCCTATATTATTACTAATACAAAAAACACAAATCAGTTTTTGTTACTTTACTTTCATTGTAAGTCACTAATTGGTAATTTTTCTTGGAACAAGATTCATATTAGGTAACCAGGTAACAATAAAACAACCACATGTTACAAACAGCTGTATTTGATATATAAGCTTCACTAGGTCTAGTATCTAGGTTCCAGAACTACCAACTGCCTGGAATCCAGTCAAAATACTCAGTCTGGTTGCATGATGACCCTGGCCTTGCTAAATTAAGTGCATTGTGCTATAAGTGGAGTTACTAAACCGGAGTTAAAAAGAGGAGTTAAAGTCCCTGTAAGTACTTGTCTCTTCTTTTACTTTAACAATTGTTCACTGTTTTTTGTAAATGGGATAATGGATAGCAAGATTGGAGGTTTTCTTCAGTGCACAGTTTGCCATATGTATACACGACTGGAGCCGGAGTTCCAGGGTAAATACCTCTGTGGCAGATGTGAGCATGTTGTTCACCTGGAAGCTCACATTAGAGATCTGGAGGAGCAAAATGCAACACTGAGGGCGATAGACAATCTTGAGCGGAGCATGCTGCTCACTGAGCAAGCAGTTAGTGGGGTAGAACTGGAGGGTGAAGATATGGTTCAGCAGGATCAGGCATGTAGTATGTTAATGTAGTTAGGGGCAGTAGAAAGGGGTCCAAGAAAAGGAAGGCCAATCCTGTTTCTGATGGGGTGATGATGCAAGGGTGTCGGTCTCAGAAATGGCAGCCCTAGTGGATACTGATCTTCCTAACAGCTGGGAGAACAGCCCAGCTAGTAGTCGGTGGGATGGTAATGCAGGTGAGGCAAGACAATTAGTAGTTGTAGGGGATTCTAGAATCAGGAAGATGGAAAGAATAATTTGTCGCCAAGACCGCCTCAACCGAATTGTCTCCCTGGTGCCAGGGTTTACGGCATGTGGTGGAACGGGTGGATAAATTACTGGTAGGGGCTGGTGATGATCCAGCTGTCGTGGTCCATGTGGGTACCAACGACAGAATACATGGTAGGTGGAGGAGTCTTAAGAATAATTTTAAAGAACTAGGCTATAAGCTGGAGGGAAGGATCTCCAAAGTTGTATTCTCAGGAATAATGCCTGTACAATGCACATCACAGGAAAGACAGCGGGAGCTCAGGGAGTTAAATGCATGGCTTAAGTCTTGGTGTAGAGGAGAAGGCTTTGGGTTCCTAGAGCATTGGGCTGACTTTTCATTGGGGTACAAACTGTATTCTGCAGATGATTTGCACCTAAATGGAAGGGAGTCCGCTGTGCTGGGGGAGAGAATTCTAGCTGGGGTGGTGGAGTATTTAAACTAGGGCTGAGGAGGGAGGTCAATGTAGAAAATACAGGGGTAGTCAGGTTAGAGAGGGGTCAGACTATATTGGTGGGGGGAGAAACAGAATGTGGGGAGAGTACTAGACAACAAGATAGGGAGATCCATTTGTTACAAAATGGCAATGAAAATAAAAATGCCCAAATAATCACATTTCTGATACTGAAAGAGAAAAATTGAAAGGCAAGTTAAAGTATGTTCACAAATGCCAGAAGTCTAGCAAGCAAAACGGGGAGCTGGAGGCCTTGGTACTAGAGGAACATATATATATAGTTGGTGTAGCTGAAACATGGCTAGACTCTTCACATGACTGGGCTGTAAATCTACAGGGTTTTACACTGTTTCGGAAAGACAGGACAAATAGGAAAGGTGGTGGTGTATGTCTGTATGTGAGAAGTGATATGAAGGGGAGTGTGAAAGAGACATTAGAGGGTGAATACTGTGAGGAGGTTGAAAGCTTGTAGGTGGAATTACAAAGGGAGGGAAACCATGAAAATACTACTTTTAGTGTAATCTATGGACCCCCCCCCAATATAACGGAGATGGAAGATCAGCTATATAAACAGATGGAGCAGGCTGCACAGGCTGGTACTGTAGTGATAATGGGAGATTTTAATTACCGGAATATTAATTGGTGTCATGGTTCGGCTTCAACTGCAAAGGGGAGACATTTCCTCAACCTGTTGCAGGAAAATATTATGGGCCAGTTTGTGGAAGACCCGAATAGTGGTGAAGTTCTGTTGGATCTGGTCATTTCTAATAATGCAGAGCTTGTTGAGAACGTCAATGTTCGTGAAAACCTCGGTAAGGGCCTGTTCACATCACCGTTCTTTTCCGTTCCGGGGTTCTGTCGGAGGTTTCCGTCGGGAGAACCCCGCAACAGAAAGTGAAAGCACAGCTTCTGTTTCAGTCACCATTGATCTCAATGGTGACGGAAACATCGCTAATGCTTTCCGTTCGTCACCATTCCGGCAGGTTTCCGGTTTTCCGACTGAATCAATAGCGGAGTTGACTGCGCTATTGATTCCGTTGGAAAACCGTAAACCTTCCGGAATGGTGACGAACGGAAAGCATTAGCGATGTTTCCGTCACCATTGAGATCAATGGTGACTGAAACGGAAGCTGTGCTTGCACTTTCACTTTCCGTTGCGGGGTTCACCCGATGGAAACCTCCGACGGAACCCCGGAACGGAAAGCGAACGGTGATGTGAACAGGCCCTAACAGTGATCATAATATAGTTATATTTTACATATACTGTAAAAAACAAACACAGGCTGCGAGGGCAAAAACACTTAATTTTAGGCTGAGTTCACACAGAGTTTTTTTGCAGGCAGAAAATTCTGCCTCAAAATTCTGTTTGGAATTTTGAGGCAGATATTGATCTGCCTGCACGCCGTTTGCCGCGTATTTTGCTAGCGCCACGGGCAAAAAACGCCGCGAAATACGCTTTCTCTGCCTCCCATCGATGTCAATGGGAGGTCGGAGGTGTAAACGCGGGAAAAAAACCCGTCCGCCACCCATTGAAATCAAAGAGGCATTTTCGGCCGTTTTTTGGCGCGTTTTCTGACGCGATTTCCGCGTCAAAAAACTATGTGTGAACTGGGCCCAAAGGAGGCCAATTTCCCCAGGATGAGGGCTGCAACTCAGGATATAAATTGGGAAGAACTAATGTCAAATAATGGTAAAAATGATAAATTGGAGATTTTCAAATCTACTTTGGGTAATTATAGTGCAAAATGTATTCCTATAGGTAACAAGTATAAACGACTAAAATTAAACCCCACATGGCTTACACCTTCTGTAAAAAGGGCAATACATGACAAAAAAAGGGCATTTGAAAAATACAAATCTGAGGGTAGAGCTGTAGCCAGTTTAAATTATAAATCTGAAAAAAGGTAATAAAATCAGCAAAAACACAAAATGAAAGGCAGGTGGCCAATGATCGTAAAACAAATCTCAAAAAATTCCTCAAGTATGTAAATGCAAAAAAGCCAAGGTCTGAACATGTAGGACCCCTAGATAGTGGTAATGGGGAGTTGGTCACAGGGGATCAAGAGAAGGCAGAGTTACTAAATGGGTTCTTTAGCTCTATACATACACAACAGAAGAAAGAGCAGCTGATGTAGCCAGTGCCAGTGCTGTTAATATATCAGTTGATATATTGAATTGGCTGAGTGCAGATATGGTCCAAGCTAAATCAAATAAATGTACACAAGGTCCCGGGACCAGATGGGTTACACCTTAGAGTTCTTAAGGAGCTTAGTTCAGTTATTTCTGTCCCCCTTTTCATAATATTCAGAGATTCCCTAGTGACTGGTATAGTGCCAAGGGACTGGCACAGCGCAAATGTGGTGCCTATTTTCAAAAAGTGCTCTACGTCTTCCCCGGGTAATTATAGACCAGGAAGCTTAACATCCATCATGGGGAAAATGTTTGAGGGGCTATCGAGGGACTATATACAGAATAATGTGACAATAAATAGTATTATAAGTGACAGCCAGCACGGTTTTACTAAGGACAGAAGCTGTCAACCCAACCGGATTTGTTTTTATGAAGAGGTGAGCAGAAGCCTAGACAGAAGGGCCGCTGTGGATATAGTGTTTTTGGTCATTGCAAAGGCATTTGACACGGTCCCTCATAGACGTCTAATGGGTAAATAAAGGACTATAGGTTTAGAGAGTATAGTTTGTAATTGGATTGAGAATTGGATCAAGGACCATATCCAGAGAGTTGTGGTCAATGATTCCTACTCTGAATGGTCCCCGGTTATAAGTGGTGTACCCCAGGGTTCAGTGCTGGGACCACTATTATTCAACTTATTTATTAATGATATAGAGGATGGGATTAATAGCACTATTCCTATTTTTGCAGATGACACCAAGCTATGTAGCAATGTTCAGTCTATGGAAGATGTTTGTGAATTGCAAGCGGATTTAAACAAACTGAGTGTTTGGGCATCCAGTTGGCAAATGAAGTTTAATGTATATAAATGTAAAGTTATGTATCTGGGTACCAACAACCTGCATGCATCATATGTCCTAGCGGGCGCTACACTGGGGGAGTCACTTGTTGAGAAGGACCTGGGTGTACTTGTAAATCATAAACTAAATAACAGCATGCAATGTCAATCAGCTGCTTCAAAGGCCAGCAAGATATTGTCGTGCATTAAAAGAGGCATGGACTCGCGGGACAGGGATGTAATATTACCACTTTACAAAGCATTAGTGAGGCCTCATCTAGAATATGCAGTTCAGTTATGGGCTCCAGTTCATAGAAAGGATGCCCTGGAGTTGGAAAAAATACAAAGAAGAGCAACGGAGCTAATAAGGGGCATGGATAACCTAAGTTATGAGGAGAGATTAAAATAATTATACCTATTTAGCCTTGAAAAAAGACGACTAAGGGGGAACATGATTAACTTATATAAATATATGAATGGCACATACAAAAAATATGGTGAAATCCTGTTCCATGTAAAACCTCCTCAAAAAACAAGGGGGCACTCGCTCCGTCTGGAGAAAAAAAGGTTCAACCTGCAGAGTTGACAAGCCTTCTTTACCGTGAGAACTGTGAATCTATGGAATAGTCACCGCAGGAGCCGTCACAGCAGGAACCGTAGATGGCTTTAAAAAAGGGTTAGATAATTTCCTACAACGAAAAAGTATTAGCTCCTATGTGTAGAAATTTTTCCCTTCCCTTTTACCATCTCTTGGTTGAACTTGATGGAGATGTGTCTTTTTAAACTGTACTATGTAACTATGTGCATGAGGCCTTAGGTGAAAATCTATTTTATATGTAGAAGTATAGGTAAGGGATCTCCGCTTGTGTTTATTCATCCACAGCCAGCAGAACATAACATGAACCCTTGTAAAATCATATTAAAAGGGGTTGTCCACATTCTGACAACTGATGACCTATCCACCAGATAGGTCATCAGTATATCATCGGTGCGGGTCCGACACCCGGACCCCGCACCGATAAGCCGCTCCAGTGGCACATAATTCTATGTACGGAGCTGGAAGCAGTTGGCTCCGTACATAGAATAGCGGCCGTGCTGCAGAATCTGATTCAATGAAAAAGGGTTCCTTAAAAAAGCACTTCAGCTATTTTTTTCCCGCTACCCCCCACATTTGCAAATGTGATGTAGTGTCATTTAGTTACGTCTATCAGCTTACCTGGTGCTGTATTTCACGGGTAGCCACACCATTCCGTGTCACCGTTGGGCACATGATCTTCCTACAGCGTCTGCTGTAGGGACCGGAAGTCAGTCTCAATGCAAGTCTAGGGCCCTTGATGTGAGTCTCATAGACTTACCTTGAGAGACTGACCTCCAGTTTGTACAGTAGACACAGAAGGATACAGGGATTCAGACTGATCATCACGTGACACCACGGTGGCTCGGAACAGAGCAGCTTCTCGTGAAATACAGCACCAGGCAAGCCAATACACATCACATTTGCAAACGGGGAGGGGAAAGAAAAGCCGGAATGCTTCTTTAAAGGGAACCTGTCACCAGCATTTCACCTATTAAACCAGCAATACCTGGTGGTAGTGGGTGAAAAATCATTTCTATATAACCTATAATTGTCTTCTTAGTCGGCTCTATAGCTTTAGTATTCAGTGTTTTAGTGTTCCCACACCGTATGCTAATGAGCAGAAAAGAGTCAGATCTTCTCTTGAAAAAGAGTCAAATCTTCGTTTGAAAAAAGTCATATTTTCATTCCTCAAGTCTTTCCGCGCTTCCCCGGCCTCCTTACTTTTGATTGACAGCTCGTCACCTTCCCCCAGCACACAAAATCCTGCGCTTGTGCATTGATGTCCTCTTCTGGTGTGTGCGCACAAAGGGACGCCGGATTATTACGATAAAAAGCGCAAAATGTTTGCAGACCATTATTTACAGTCGGGGGAGGAGTTTAGGAGAGGGGATAACGGCAATGAACTTTTGATAGCAGCGGCCAGTGAGGAATAAGTAAAGTTCAATAGGTGAAATTCTGGTGACAGGTTCCCTTTAAATATAATTTTTATTTTTTTTTTAAAGCTCAATCCCTTTTTATATATTGCAGTATGGGTAAGGGCTCTCGACACCAGAACAGCAAGTATATATTTGTGCTACCGGTTTGTTTAATTAATCCTTTCATGACAAAGGGTCATTGATGCCCCTGTGTCCAGGTCAAATTTTCCATTTTTGATATGCACTTCTTTAAACGATAATATATTTGGATCCGCTTGAATATCAAAATTATTTCTACTTCGTTTTTTTACAAAACTTATGAGGCTTTTCATTTTCTAGATTAGTTTAATTAATTCAGTGTTTTCCATGCAGAATCTGCAAGAATAATGAACATGCTCATTATTCTTGTTTTTTTTTCTGTGGCATGTACAAAAATCTGCACACACTTTTTCCTGCGCATGTGAGTGGGATTTAATGAAGATTTAGGCGTGGAATCCGCAACTAAATCCTTAGCAAATCCTCAATGTGTGAACATAACCTAATAGTATCAAAGGGATAATCACCTCCTAAAGACTACAGTTCTGCTCTTCCCTGGCCTACACTGATACATTCTAACAATTGATCAGCTGTGAGCAGGACAAGGACAGAATGGATGTATCCTGTTCAAAACAAAAAGTTGCAATTTATAAGGCCTAATACAAACCAATATTCTGACATTTAAATATCCCTGGAACTCCATTACCTCTGTAAAAATAGAATATAATTCAACAGGTAATATATTATCCCATAAAAACCAACTAGTTATGCAAAGATGTGTCCTTTCTAACCCTTCCTCTTATATCAACATCTCCTGGTGCGAGATGAACAGCTTTTAAAATAAAAGAAATAATCATTTTTTGCGATACTCTGTCACGAGATGTCTATGCCCTAGGTCTCTTTGTGTGCCCACCCAGTGGTTGTGACGTGTATTGTAGCCTATGAAGAGTTTTGCTAGCATATCGCAATATGGTATTAAATATTTGTTATAAGAAATTGCACTCCTGTACCAAATTTAAGCCAACGTAAGAATGGACACGTGTAGTAGGGTCTCCCACATTAGCGGTCATGTAAAATATTGTGCAATGGCAAAAGCGGTCTACATAAAGAAGCCACATCTACTGGTTCATTTGTTATTGCCAGTCCAGCCGGCCCTGAGCAAGTCAAGAGTGCATAAAGCCCTGCTGGACCCGGTTTATTTTGACACAGGTATCACGCCCAATTTCCTTTTTCACAGAGAAGTGAGGGTTAAATTAGCGAAAGCCCATACAGGGGAATTGTAAGAGAATCTTTATCATCTGTTTAGGGAGAAAATTCACTATTGATCCCAAATCACAGAGTGTGAAATAAGTGGAAGCCATCAAACCATCACTGTGGATCCTGACCTTCTACAGTCCTCATAAATTCTATTCCAGTCCTACAGAGCAAACAAGAGCGTGGGCTGTAGTACTGATATTAGGTATTATCCTCAGCCGAAAAATGCAAATATCCTTATAAATATGCACATTCTGGATCCAGATGATTCTTGCAATTCAAAACGAAAAAAAAAATATATATATAAAAAAAACCATAATACTCTTCGGTGCTCAGAAACTGAGAAAAATGGGCCTTTTGTGATTATATTCAATGAATGCACCCCCCAAAAACACCTTAATGGTACATAATGTGACTACTGGGTGTGCAACGGAGCAGAGCTAAGCCTTCCATTGAAGCAATCTGACTAGCCAGGTCCATGTATGACATATAAAGACATACAGTACAAAGAGGCTCTTTTCTTACAGACCATGTGAGCAGGACATGTACGACACTGCTGCAATCTCATTAGCATAGGTCATTTTAGGAGGGCCTGGGGTTATAATTCATTGACCGCTGTCAGCAGCATCTATAGGGCAAATACAGAGCACTATTTATACACACAGGGAATTTGCACGTCACATAAAATGAACATGGCAGCCACATAGTAACAATGGATGGCGTGCTGTAGGAAATGATGGATGCAAAAAAAAAAAGGAAAGGCTGGGATCAGCATCCATGTGCTAGAAACATGACAAAATCTTATAGTCTGTTCTAACAGCAGATCCCCTGACCTCAGGGCACAGCACAAATGTCTGCTCCTCCTGCGATCAACCTCATTGTCTCAGGCAGGCAAGCACTGGTCATGGAATGCAAACTACATTCTCTCTATAGGAAAAGTAAACTGGATCTCCAATCCCTGGAATTCACCCACAGCCAGGAGAACAGAGCAAGAAACCAGGAGCTCGAACACGATCATGAGAATCAATGAAAACCAAGGAGCAATGGAGTTCCAAGTGACTGCTGCCATACAAAGAGAGAGCACAGTGGTGTGGCTCCATTCACACTGCAGGCGCAGATAACGTGCTGCCTCACCTATAAAGGAAGAAATGGCAGAGCAGCCTGTAACATTCATTCATCAGCAGCCATCAATGTGCAGACTGTATGGCAATAATGGACAGGAGCACCAGGATCTATATACCAGGATTATACATTAATTACCGATAGACTGAGGGACAAGGTTACTAGGTGTCATCAGGCACAGACCATACACAACAATGCAATAATCGCACTATAGATGACATAGAATTGCTGGAGCGAACATCACATACAGAAGGCTCCAGCAATGGAAGATGATGAGGATGATCCAATGACCCTGCCCCTTGTGGTACATGAGGCGCTATGTACGGATGGATGCCATCTCTTACCCTCAGCGCTGACAGGTCTATCTCATCCAGGCTGCGGGCTGGGGAGTCGCTCGCCATATTTCCTCGTCTCTGCTATTCTCTCACCACCAGGGTTATGATTCCAGCGGTCGGCTGTGCTTCCCTGAGCCCGGGAGGTGAGCGGCAGGAGGGGCGACTAGATCAGCGGGGAGGACTGACACAGGGCATGCTGAAGCTGGATGGACTGTATACACAGCACTGGGATGGAGAGCGGCTGCTACTGCTGAGAGCCGCCTGTCACAGCTTCCTGGGAGGAACCAGACATGGGAGGTGTGTCCCTCTCTACTGCTGCTGAGAAATGTAGCAGAGCCGGCCCGTGCCTGTCACTGCTACATGGTGGTGGGTAGAGGAGGATAGTGCTGTACATTGCACACTGGGTACTGGACACATGGGCACTGCCACATTCAGCCCCCCAAATCCAGCCAGCACATCCTCCCAGGTAGGTACCAATGTCACCAGGATGATCAGGATTATACACACATATAAGCTCTCTGTCAGGGACACATGCACTTACCAGTCATAGTCTGTGCCCTGATAACAATGCCCCCATAACAATGTCAACCACGTACCCTTTTAAAGGAATTGCCTCATGAAGACATCCTCTTCTCTTAAAAAAACCTCTACACTGATCCTGGTGATCAGCTGTTATCGGCAGGGGAAGTGTCATCAGTCTACACATTTCCCCTGCAGCTGCAGACTTATTCTAGTATAACATGAGGCCATTGAAAAGAATGAGCGAACGTGTAGTATGTGGCGGGGCCGAGTCTACCAGAGCAGCAGCGACAGTTAGGCCGCATTCACACAGCAGTATTATGGTCAGTATTGGCATCAGTACTAGGAGTGGGACCGACACAGAGAAAAAGTATAAGGCCTTATTCACACGAACTTGTTAAACGTCCGTGTGATGGACATTGAAACAACGCCCGTCCGTCGCACGGACCTATATAATTCAATGTGGCCGTTCACACGGCTGTTGTTTCAACGGACCGTGTGAAGGGTCCGTGAGAAAATAGGACATATCCTATTTTTTCACGCATCCCCCATAGACTCTAGTCTATGGGGGATGTATGATATCGCATCCCGCAGCGCAGAGCACGGATGCACCTCGGACTTGAAAAATGGCAGTTTTTCACGTCCAAGATGCGCATCGCCCATGTGAATTAAACCTAAGGCCTCATGCCCACTTCAGTTTTTTTCGTCAGGGTGCTATCCGTTTTTTTAAGTGAAAGCACCCTGACACATTCATTTCAATAGGGCCATGCACACTTCTGTTGTTTTAACGGAACCATGCGGGCATTCCGTAACAAATAGGACAGGTCCTACTCCTGTCTCTTTTTGACGGAACAGTCTCTGCCTTTTCATTGATTTGGTCCGTGAAATAACGGACGAAAGCCATCCGTGTGCGGTCCATGTTTCACGGAACAGTCATTAGCGGCCGTACAACGGCCGACAGAGGTGTGCATGCAGCCTTATGGAAAGGTCTGCATGTCTTCTGTGTTTTGGACCCCCTTCTGGTTTTGGCTTCTAAATACTGATGCAAAATACTGACCAGAAAACTGTTGTATGAAAGTAACCTTACTGAGTAGCATTCTGCTCTGGCTAATAGAAGAAGTTCCCAAGCGAGGGACACCCCTCCATATACACAGTGTAGCCCTTGCCCCATAACAGTGATAACCTTATTCCCTCATAACAATGACAGCCATGTGCCCTTTTAACACTGGCAACTGTCAGACGACCCATAACAGTGACAGCTACATGCCCCTGGTTGGTGCTACTCCTCCTGTCTTACGCCCCATGCACACGACCGTAAAAATCGTCAGTAATTGCAGACCGCAATTACGGACACATTCACTTGTATTGTCCACGGACACCTTCCCCTTTATTTACAGGAAGGTGGCCGGGCCGTAGAAGTGTACCGCAAAACATAGGTCATGCCCTGTCTTTTGCTTTTTTACGGTCCGTTTTCCCATACTTTGTATGGGAGCACGGTGCAAAAATTAGGCGGCTGTCCGTGGTCGGCGGTGGCCGGCCGTGCCCACAATCGCAGCCCGTGATTACTGGCACGGTCGTGTGCATGAGGCCTTAGCAGGCATGATTGTGCACACCGATCAGCCATAGCATTAAAACTAGCCACCTAATATTGTATTGTCCCCCTCATGCCGCCAAAACAGCACTGAGGCATGGACTCCACAAGACCTCTGACCTTGCCCCATAGTATCTGACACCAAGATGATCCTTTAAAGAGAACCCGTCACCTCTCCTGACATGTCTGTTTTAGTAAATCATTTTATTCTCATAAACTAACAATTCTGTAGCATATTTTCTTAGAACTCTGCATTGCACAGTTCCTCTGTTATCCCTCATAGTATTTCTTTAATAAAATGTCCAATCGGTGTTGACAGAGTGAGACAAGGGAAATGGTAACCAGTTGTCAATTTATTTATACATTTCTAGGAGGAACAACAGAGGAATGACAACGGAGAGTTCTAAAATTGTTGTCTCTAAATATTGTCTCATGGGGAATACAAGCATTTTCAAAAATAGTCATGTCAGGAGGGATGACATGTTCTCTCTAAGTCCTGTAAGCTGCTAAGTAGGGCCTCCATGTATCGGACTTGGTTTTCCAGCACATTCCACAGATACATGATCAAAATAAGATCTTGGGAATTTAAAGTCAACACCTTGAACTCTTTGTCATATTCCTCAAACCATTCCTAAACTATTTTTGCAGGGTGGCAGGGCATATTATCCTGCCACACTTCAAAGAGGCCACTGTGTTAACACTCACCAGAGCCATCAGACCTGAAGGATTCGGCTTAGATGGCAATATACAGCTTCTATGTATACAGGGTACATAAAAACTGTGTCACTATTGTTTTTTTTAATAAAAACCTTTATTTAAAAGTTGTTCAAAATCACATTATACACAGTTTTTTTTATTTTTATATACATATATATATATATATATATATATATATATATATATATATATATAAATTGTCTTCAAAGGTTTACATTGCCTTTAAGAGGTTCTCGACCAGTGGCTATGTTTTTACAGCCGGCAGTCAGGATCTCTGAAGTCCGCTGTATAGACTAATTGCGGTGGCACTTCAAAGAGTGTGCATGCGCGATCGCATGCACACTGCCCTGCGTCCTGACTGTTGGGCACTAGGCAGAGTATCAGGGACCAATCTGTTGGTCCCTGATCATGTGATCGTTGTGAGAACCAATCACAGCGTTCACATACATTTCTATAGAAACTATAGTATGCACGCGATCATGTGCACACAGCCCTGTGCCCACGCTGTTACCAATAGCTCTGGGGACTGGGCAGAGTATCAGGGACCAATCTGTTGGTGCCTGATCATGTGAACGCTGTGAAAACCACAGCGATCACAATCTATCCATCTATCTTTTGATCTATCTATATAGCAGGGGTCGGGAACCTATGGCTCGCGAGCCAGATATGGCTCTTTTGATGGCCGTATCTGGCTCGCAGACAGGGCTCCTACCTGTCTATGGGAGGGATGCACGTTGCAGCCGCACAGCTCAGTATAGTACACATGACTATGAGAGCGGGGCTGCGGCTGTGTAATTCAGCCACAGCCCCGCTCCTGAGTCCTGACATATGCGCGCGGGGTCAGCATCATGTGATGCGGCCGGCGCTGCACTAATGATCTGCGGCATTGAAGACAGAACATGGCGGGCGCGCTACAAAGCACCCCCATGTTGTCTTCAGTGCCTGAACTGCCGCTCATTAGTGCAGCGCCGGCCGCATCTCCTCATGCTGACCGCGCGCGCACTTCCTGTCAGGAGCGGGGCAATGGCTGTATTACACAGCCGCAGCCCCGCTCTATAACGCCGGAGATCAGAGAACCTCTCATCTCCGCCGTTATTCCCGTGAATGCTGCGATCACAGCTGACTGCAGCATTCAGGGGAAAGTGAGAAGGGGGGATGCCCCTGGATCGCATCACAGGGAATTCCTGTGACGCGATCGAGGGCCATACCATATATGGGCAGACAGCCCAGGGTCTATTGACGGACCCCAGGGCTGTCTGACCATATCTCTTGTTGTTAGGATATACCCAAGTATGTCCTAACAACAGCCTGTGTGCTATCTGTCCACAGGCTAATGTACTGGCACATATCTGATATATGTCAGTACATTAAAGTTTAAAAATAAAGTAAAAACAAAGTATGGTTACATTTTAAAAAAAATATACACATTCACCTTTTTTACAATAAACATTAAAATAAGTCTCAATACATAAAATACACACATTCAGTAATGGCGCGGACAACAATGTTTTAGCATCATTTATGATGTGTACGCTGTAAAAAAATGAAATAAACACGGCTTTCATTCACTTATTAATGTGAGGCGCGAGGTGCGATGAATTTACCCTCCATGTTCCTCACATTAATAGTAATTAACCCCATCATGTACCTCGCCTATCTGCGCATGCGCGAGTTCAAAGAGACAGAGAGTCCTGGGTCCTGCCGCCGATGGCCATAGTGAAGCGCTTCTGCACGAAATGGTGAGTATATCTTAAATTCTATATTTTAAGGGTAAAAGTTGGGGGTCGTCTTATACGCCCAGTCGTCTTATACGCCGACATATACGGTAGTTCTTTGATGGCCTGATAAGCATTGGCGGCAGTGGTGAGCGGCAGGGAGCATGGACTACATTTCCCATAACTCCCTGCATAGCCGCGCCGTCTGCAAGCACGCACCTGCGTCCCCTAGTGAAGCGGCATCTGCCTCCTCCCTTGTGTCTCCCTTGGACGTTCCAGAAACCCCTGGCTGTGCTGCTGCTTTGAAGGTGAACATTATAACATGGAAATTGTTACACAGCCTCATGGTCAGCAGCAGTGAGCTGCATCAATAAAGGGGCTGTGTAATACAGTGTGTCCCACCAACCCCCCCTTCCCACTTCACCCCTGAAAATAATCCCACATAATCCATAATATAGCCCCCCCCCCCAAAAAAAATAAAAATATGGCCTTAAAAAACATCTGCCACCCATATTACACTCTTGGGGGCTTTAAATTAATCTCTTGTGGGCATAAGAAACTGATTTAAAGGACCACTATCAGGTAAAAATTCTGTTCTGAGCGCTTTATTACAGCTCTGGAGGTCTCCCAGATGGGTCTGAGCCTCTCTTTTTTGTTCATTTTCTGTAAGACCAACACTTTTAAAAGGGCCACTGACAGATACAATTGCTCCAGCGGTCACTTAGTACACAAAGGAGTGTTCCTCTCTGCTGCACTAAGCCACCGCTGGACCTAAACAATAATTCGCTGTAAAATAATAAAATAGATAATTGACATAACTGACAATGCGTTGTGTGACATGTCCAACATTCCAGCTTCTTTCTTCTGCGAATGCCTCAAAGCTGGCATTCTCTCAACATCAGGTGGGAAGAATGCCAGCTTCCAGTCATGCGCAGGAAAAAGAAGAAGCCAGACTGCTGGACTGATGTCATGCATCGCAAGCTCACAATGTAAGTTATTTATTTAATTTTTTTACTGCTAATTACCATTGTTTCAGTCCAGTTGTGGCTTTATACAGCAGGGAGGAGCATTCCTTGCTGTACTAAGTGAACATTGGAGCGATTGATCTGTCAATGGCCCTTTAAACATATTGTACGGCTCTCGCGGAATTATATTTCAAAATATGTGGCGTTTACGGCTCTCTTAGCCAAAAAGGTTCCTGACCCCTGCTATATAGCTTTCTGTCTTTACTAGAGCATTAGAATAGGCAGGTAGGAAATATACAATTATATATATATCAACATACATATAATATATATATCAATAGCGGCTTATTTCTTTGTTAGCGCTAGTGTAGATATATAGTCTGTTCGATCATATATAATTATGTATGTATATATATATATATATATATATATATATATATATATATACACTACCGTTCAAAAGTTTAGGGTCACTTAGAAATTTCCTTATTTTTGAAAGAAAAGCACAGTTTTTTTCAATGAAGATAACATTAAATGAATCAGAAATACACTCTATACATTGTTAATGTGCTAAATGAGTATTCTAGCTGCAAACGTGTTTTTTAATGCAATATCTACATAGGTGTATAGAGGCCCATTTCCAGCAACCATCACTCCAGTGTTCTAATGGTACATTGTGTTTGCTAACTGTGTTAGAAGGCTAATGGATGATTAGAAAACACTTGAAAACCCTTGTGCAATTATGTTAGCACCGCTGTAAACAGTTTTGCTGTTTAGAGGAGCTATAAAACTGACCTTCCTTTGAGCTAGTTGAGAATCTGGAGCATTACATTTGTGGGTTCGATTAAATTCTCAAAATGGCTATAAAAAGAGAGCTTTCATGTGAAACTCCACAGTCTATTCTTGTTCTTAGAAATGAAGGCTATTCCATGCGAGAAATTGCCAAGAAATTGAAGATTTCCTACAACGGTGTGTACTACTCCCTTCAGAGGACAGCACAAATAGGCTCTAACCAGAGTAGAAAGAGAAGTGGGAGGCCCCGCTGCACAACTGAGCAACAACACAAGTACATTAGAGTCTCTAGTTTGAGAAATAGACGCCTCACAGGTCCTCAACTGGCAGCTTAATTAAATAGTACCCGCAAAACACCAGTGTCAACGTCTACAGTGAAGAGGTGACTCCGGGATGCTGGCCTTCAGGACAGAGTGGCAGAGAAAAAGCCATATCTGAGACTGGCTAATAAAAGGAAAAGATTAATATCGGCACAAGCACACAGACATTGGACAGAGGAAGATTGGAAAAAAGTGTTATGGACAGACGAATCGAAGTTTGAGGTGTTTGGATCACACAGAAGAACATTTGTGAGACGCAGAACAACTGAAAAGATGCTGGAAGAGTGCCTGACGCCATCTGTCAAGCATGGTGGAGGTAATGTGATGGTCTGGGGTTGCTTTGATGCTGGTAAAGTGGGAGATTTGTACAAGGTAAAAGGGATTTTGAATAAGGAAGGCTATCACTCCATTTTGCAACGCCATGCCATACCCTGTGGACAGCGCTTGATTGGAGCCACTTTCATCCTACAACAGGACAATGACCCAAAGCACACCTCCAAATTATGCAAGAACTATTTAAGGAAGAAGCAGGCAGCTGATATTCTATCTGTAATGGAGTGGCCAGCGCAGTCACCAGATCTCAACCCCATAGAGCTGTTGTGGGAGCAGCTTGACCGTATGGTACGCAAGAAGTGCCCATCAAGCCAATCCAACTTGTGGGAGGGCCTTCTGGAAGCATGGGGTGAAATTTCTCCCGATTACCTCAGCAAATTAACAGCTAGAATGCCAAAGGTCTGCAATGCTGTAATTTCTGCAAATGGAGCATTCTTTGACGAAAGCAAAGTTTGAAGGAGAAAATTATTATTTCAAATACAAATCATTATTTCTAACCTTGTCAATGTCTTGACTATATTTTCTAGTCATTTTGCAACTTATTTGATAAATATAAGTGTGAGTTTTCATGGAAAACACAAAATTGTCTGGGTGACCCCAAACTTTTGAACGGTAGAGTGTATGTATGTATATATATATACACAGTAGATATAAAAAGTCTACACACCCCTGTCAAAATGCCAGTTTTTGTCATGTTATGAAATCCGTACAAGATTAATCATTTCAGAACTTTTTCCACCTTTATTGTGACCCACAATCTGTATAATTCCATTAAAAAACAAACTGAAATCATTTAGAGGGGAAGAATAAAAAACAAACTAATGTGATTGCATAAGTGTGAACACCCTCTTATAGTTGGGGATGTGGTTGTGTTCAGAATTTGTCAATCACATTTAAACTCATGTTAAATAGTAGTCAATACGCAGCTGGCATTATTTAAAGTGATTCTGAGTAACCCCATATAAAGTTCAGCTGTTCTATTAGGATTTTCCTGACATTTTCTTTGTTGCATGTGACAGCAAACACCATGGTCTTTAAAGAACTTACAACACATCAAAGGGATCTGATTGTTGAAAGGCATCAGTCAGGAGAAGGGTATCATAGAATTTCCAAGGCATTAGATATAACATGGAACACAGTGAAGTCGGTCATCAAGAAGTGGATTACATTTGGCACAACAGTGACATTACCAAGAACTGGACGTCCCTCAAAACTTGATAAAAAGACAAGACGAAAATTGGTCCGGGAGGCTACCAAGAGGCCTACAGCAACATTAAAGGAGCTGCAGGACTTTCTGGCAGGTACTTGTTGTGTAGTGCATGTGGCAACAATCTCCCGTATTCTTCATATGTCTGGGCTGTGGGGTAGGGTGGCAAGACTGAAGCCTTTTCTAACAAAGAAAAACATCCAAGCCCGGCTATGTTTTGCAAAGACCTACATCAAGTCTGCCAAAAGTTTGTGGGAAAACGTGTTATTGTCTGATGAGACCAAAGTTTAACTTTTTTGCCATAATTCCAAAAGGTATGTTTAGTGCAAAGCCAACACTGCACATCACCAAAAGGACACCATACCCACAGTGAAGCATGGTGGAGGCAGCATTATGCTTTGGGGCTGTTTTTCTGCAGCTGGAACTGGGGCTTTAGTCAAGGTGGAGGGAGTTATGAACAGTTCCAAATATCAGTCAATATTGGCCCAAAACCTGCAGGCCCCTGCTAAAAAGCTGAAGATGTATTTCACCTTTCAGCACGACAACGACCTCCAAATCAACAAAAGAAGATCAATGTTTTGGAATGGCCCAGCCAGAGCCCAGACCTGAATCCCATTGAAAATCTGTGGGGTGACATGAAGAGGGAGACGCCCTCGCAATCTGACAGATTTGGAGCGCTTTTGCAAGGAAGATTAGGCAACAATTGTCAAGTCAAGATGTGCCATGCCGATAGACTTCTACCCAAAAAGACTGAATGCTGTAATAAAGACAAGGTAATTCAACAAAGTATTAGTTTAAGGGTGTGCATATTTATGCACCCACATTATTTTAGTTTTATTTTTCCACTCTAAAAGATTTCAGTTTGCTTTTCAATGGAATTGTACAGATTTTGGGTCACATTTCAGTGGGAAAAGTTCTGAAATTACTCATCTTGGACTGATTTTGTAACATCTCAAAAACTGTCATTTTTACAGGGGTGTGTAGACTTTTTATATCTTAATATATATATATATATATATATATATATATATATATATATATATATATATATATAGCAAACAAGAAGGCAGCAGCACTCACACAGGAATAATCGACCAGGTGCCCAGCAAAACGCCCCGATCCTCGGACGTATTATAATATATAGAGAAAGAACTTTGCAGCACTCCAACATGAAAAAGATGGTGGTTTATTCAATCCAAAACAACAGCAACGTTTCAATCCTACAATAGGATCTTTATCAAGCCTAGTGACACATCTACTACAACAAACTTATATATGGTTGAGACTATTTTGCATAATTGGCCTCATTATAATACAATAAAGTGTAAAGTGTATGAAAACTTACATAGTGTAAGGTATCATCATAAAAGTAAACATGATACAGAAAATACAAAAGTGTATATGTGACAACGTGAGCAGCAATATACAATATCATAAACATTAAAAACAACTGATTACATCATAATCATTTATGCCGCAGTGGTGTAAAATCTATCGTCATACCCCCACTCACCAATCAGAACTTCAGATATATCTAGTCAGTCGTTAGTATATGGATTCATAGGCATATATTGTAGCAGTCAGCTGCACACCTCGTGGTAATTAAAGTTTGACACATCCGTACGATACCGCAGGACGGAAGTGTATCATCATTCAGCAGCAGAGCGCATCGATCGCATCCATATGATGTAATGCGTGTCAATGCGTTCCACTGAACTGTCCCGTGTGTAACGGCATCATAAGTTGCTGAGCAACTGTTACAACTCTGTCACACCTGTGACTCGGACTGGGTCATATACGGGCTATGGTGTCCCTGTGGCCTCCTATATGTGGGTGAGACCACCTGCGCCTTTAAAACTCGTTTAAATAATCATCGTTTTTCTATACGTAAAAAGAAGCTTGACTTACCTGTGACTAAACATTTTTCGGAATATGGTCACAATGAAAGGGATCTAACATTTATGATTCTGGACCATATTCCTCCATTACAGTTTGGCGGTGATCGTCATTTGGCTCTACATAGAAAAGAATTGAGGTGGATATTTCTATTAAACACATTAAAACCATGTGGGCTTAATGTAGAATTTGCTGTAGATAGGATAGCCTTATGATGTCCTCATGTTCTTTTCCCTTGGGTTCTATGATGTCCTCTTCGGTATGATGATCGTTGACACATTAACACCAATATCTATATTTCTTATTATGTATTTACTGTCAATGTTTGATAAATACTAAAAATTTTATTTTTTGTATTTTTTTAGATTGGAATACCACTCCCAACAGAATTTCGGAATTTCTTTTATTAATTTCAAATAGTAAAATTACTGTGTTATGGATATTTGACGTGGCTATGTTAGATTCATTGAGTCTTATTACATCAATAAAATATGTTTATTATTTGTTGAATTTTTTCTAGTCTCCTATTTGGTCTTTTAGTGATGTAGAGATATTATAATCCTTTGAAAGAAAAGTGAGAAAGACACTTATATATATTTTTTATGATTTATGCTTTATGAGATATTATGTCCCTGATGTGACAATCTTGGTCCGTTACACGGATGAGGGTGATGGGACATCCTAGGCACGTGAAGACGTTGCTATGTGGTCCTAAAACTCCGGGAATAAGATCGTTCTGGATACTTGATTGTGGACAGAGATCTCTGTACCCATGTGTGGATCGCCTATAAAAAGCTGACATAATAATACAAGTCTGTAAAATTATTTTCAGATATCTTTAATATCTCCATCACTTACCATGAGGAGCGTTTACTAATACACTTGATTTTTTTGCTATTGTAGACTCCTTGACCGACATAGCCTTGTCATGAGTTATCTGTGACAGAGTTGTAACAGTTGCTCAGCAACTTATGATGCCGTTACACACGGGACAGTTCAGTGGAACGCATTGACACGCATTACATCATATAAATGCGATCGATGCGCTCTGCTGCTGAATGATAATACACTTCCGCCCTGCGGGATCGTACGGATGTGTCAAACTTTAATTACCACGAGGTGTGCAGCTGACTGCTACAATACATGCCTATGAATCCATATACTAACGACTGACTAGATATATCTGAAGTTCTGATTGGTGAGTGGGGGTATGACGATAGATTTTACACCACTGCGGCATAAATGATTATGATGTAATCAGTTGTTTTTAATGTTTATGATATTGTATATTGCTGCTCACGTTGTCACATATACACTTTTGTATTTTCTGTATCATGTTTACTTTTATGATGATACCTTACACTATGTAAGTTTTCATACACTTTACACTTTATTGTATTATAATGAGGCCAATTATGCAAAATAGTCTCAACCATATATAAGTTTGTTGTAGTAGATGTGTCACTAGGCTTGATAAAGATCCTATTGTAGGATTGAAACGTTGCTGTTGTTTTGGATTGAATAAACCACCATCTTTTTCATGTTGGAGTGCTGCAAAGTTCTTTCTCTCTCTCTATATATATATATATATATATATATATATATATATATATATATATACAGTGAAGGAAATAAGTATTTGATCCCTTGCTGATTTTGTAAGTTTTCCCACTGTCAAAGACATGAACAGTCTAGAATTTTTAGGCTAGGTTAATTTTACCAGTGAGAGATAGATTATATAAAAAAAAAAAAACAGAAAATCACATAGTCAAAATTATATATATTTATTTGCATTGTGCACAGAGAAATAAGTATTTGATCCCTTTGGCAAACAAGACTTAATACTTGGTGGCAAAACCCTTGTTGGCAAGCACAGCAGTCAGATGTTTTTTGTAGTTGATGATGAGGTTTGCACACATGTTAGATGGAATTTTGGCCCACTCCTCTTTGCAGATCATCTATAAATCATTAAGATTTCGAGGCTGTCGCTTGGCAACTCGGATCTTCAACTCCCTCCATAAGTTTTCGATGGGATTAAGGTCTGGAGACTGGCTAGGCCACTCCATGACCTTAATGTGCTTCTTTTTGAGACACTCCTTTGTTGCCTTGGCTGTATGTTTCGGGTCATTGTCGTGCTGGAAGACCCAGCCACGAGCCATTTTTAATGTCCTGGTGGTGGGAAGGAGGTTGTCACTCAGGATTTGACAGTACATGGCTCCATCCATTCTCCCATTGATGCAGTGAAGTAGTCCTGTGCCCTTAGCAGAGAAACACCCCCAAAACATAATGTTTCCACCTCCATGCTTGACAGTGGAGACGGTGTTCTTTGGGTCATAGGCAGCATTTCTCTTCCTCCAAACACGGCGAGTTGAGTTAATGCCAAAGAGCTACATTTTTGTCTCATCTGACCACAGCACCTTCTCCCAATCACTCTCAGAATCATCCAGATCTTCATTTGCTAACTTCAGACGGGCCTGTACATGTGCCTTCTTGAGCAGGGGGACCTTGCAGGCACTGCAGGATTTTAATCCATTACGGCGTAATGTGTTACCAATGGTTTTCTTGGTGACTGTGGTCCCAGCTGCCTTGAGATCATTAACAAGTTCCCCCCGTGTAGTTTTCGGCTGAACTCTCACCTTCCTCAGGATCAAGGATACCCCACGAGGTGAGATTTTGCATGGAGCCCCAGATCGATGTCGATTGACAGTCATTTTGTATGTCTTCCATTTTCTTACTATTGCACCAACAGTTGTCTCCTTCTCACCCAGTGTCTTACTTATGGTTTTGTAGCCCATTCCAGCCTTGTGCAGGTCTATGATCTTGTCCCTGACATCCTTAGAAAGCTCTTTGGTCTTGCCCATGTTGTAGAGGTTAGAGTCAGACTGATTAATTGAGTCTGTGGACAGGAGTCTTTTATACAGGTGACCATTTAAGACAGCTGTCTTTAATGCAGACACCAAGTTGATTTGGAGCGTGTAACTGGTCTGGAGGAGGCTGAACTCTTAATGGTTGGTAGGGGATCAAATACTTATTTCTCTGTGCACAATGCAAATATATATATATAATTTTGACTATGTGATTTTCTGTTTTTTTTTTATATAATCCATCTCTCACTGGTAAAATTAACCTAGCCTAAAAATTCTAGACTGTTCATGACTTTGACGGTGGGCAAACTTACAAAATCAGCAAGGGATCAAATACTTATTTCCTTCACTGTATATATATATATATATATATATATATATATATATATATATATTATCACTTAGTTTGTATGTGTAGATAGATAGATAGATAATCTGTTTGTTAAAAAAATATATATATATATAAATACATTTGGGTCAGTTAGTGACTTGGAATTTATATATTGCTGAGGAGGCATAGGCCATACTGTGGTCAGAATCTGAAATAGCATCAGAGATGGCGTCAGAGATGGAACTTGTTTTAGGCAGTGACGATGATAGCGTCTGTCACGATCTGTGGTATGTGGACCCACTGGGGCGTACCGCCGTAGCGGTATAGCAGCTGGCCAAACGGTACAAAGTCAAAGTGTATTGTTCGGATAAAGGTACCTGTGGCAATTCAGACTTTAGCGATGGTTAAGGCTCGGATGGAACTCTGGCAGCAGGCAGACAACAGGTGCGGAAAAAGACAGCGGTTGTAGTAGGCGACACAACACGACTCCAACTCAGTATCTAACAGGAACACGGTAGCATGGGAAACAGGATACAGGTAGCAGGAACGGGAATACTGGAACTGGAAAACACTCAAGGAACCATTTGCAAAGACAGACACAGGTAAATATAAACACGCTCAGGCAATGCAGGAAGGGGCAGAGCCCTTCTTATAGTCCAGGGTGATCTCGGAGCAATCAGCTCAATATCACACATGTGTGCGCTCTGGCTCCTTAAGGCTAGACTGAGCTCGCGAGCGCACCCTAGTGGTCACTGCGGAACAGGACGGCCGCATGTGCTGACATCTCTGGAGAGAAGGGTGTTGACAGGATGGGAGGAGTTCGTGGTCAGCGACCACGGATGTTACAGTATCCCCCCTCTTACGACCCTCCTCTTGAGACCAGAACGAGAGAGAAACTTCTTAATGAGGGTAGGAGCATTAAGGTTTTCCTCTGGCTCCCAGGACCTCTCTTCTGGACCAAACCCCCTCCAATCTACTAAATAAAAGTTTTTCCTCTTACTTTTTTGGTGTCCAGGATCGTCTTTTCCTCAAATATCTCGGCAGAACCGCTGGGGGCAACTGCAGGGCTAAGAGTCTTAGAGTAGCGGGTCAGGACCACAGGTTTCAGGAGAGAAACGTGAAAGGAGTTGGGGATCCGAAGGGTAGCGGGCAGCCGAAGCTTAAAAGAGACCGGGTTGATCCGCTGCAGGATCTCAAAGGGTCCGAGGAACCTGGTATCGAATTTGCATGACGACACCCTCAGTCAGATATTTCTTAAGTACAGCCAGACCTTGGTACGCGGAAGAAACTGAGGCGGCTCTCTTCTCCTCGTATCTGCCTTTCGCTTCATGGGGTCGACTGCCTGCAGAATAGAGGACCAGGTTTGCTACCAAATCCGTAAAAAGTCCCGGAATGCAGAGTCAGCTGCAGGCACCTGGGACGCAGCAGGAATATGTGGATGTTGGCCGTAAACTATGAAGAATGGTGTGGAGGCGGTGGACTCACTTGTGTGGTTGTTATAGGAGAACTCGGCACAAGGAAGAAGCTGCACCCAGTCATCATGCTGCCTGGAGATTAAGTGTCGTAAGTAGTTCTCCATGATCTGATTGATCCTCTTAACTTGGCCATTGGACTGGGGGTGGTAGGCTGAGGAAAAGTCAAATTTTATATCGAGGAGTTTACAGAGGGCCCTCCAGAACTTTGAGTTGAACTGAACGCCCGATCAGAACACCATATGCAGAGGTAGGCCGTGCAGGCGAAAGATGTGTTGGATGAAGAGGTTGGCCAGTCGAGAAGCAGAAGGTAGGCCGGTCAGCGGAACAAAATGAGCCATCTTTGAGAATTGGTCCACCACCACCCAGACCGTACTGCATCCAGCAGAGGGTGGCAGATCCATGACGAAGTCCATTGCAATATGCTGCCAGGGAGCATTGGGCAAAGGCAGCGGCTAGAGCAGGCCAGTCGATTTAGAGTGAGTAACTTTGCTGCGCACACCGTTCTGGAAGAGACAAAAAGTCCAAGATGTCTTTGGGCAGTGTGGGCCACCAGAACTGACGGGTAATCAGGTCTCGGGTTTTACAGACACCCGCATGACCTGCCAGGTTAGAGCTGTGTCCCCAGCGGAGGATTCTTCTTCTGTCTGCCAGTCACACAAAAGTCCTCCCCGGAGTAATAGCCACATACCATTGTCTTGCCTTTGGGACCTCTATGGAGCAGAAGTGTGCCAGCACCAACAGGGTAGGCGTCCACGAAAACTGCAGAGACACATCAGGATGATGGGGGTTGAGGCTGATGTGAAGGTACTCTTCAAGCTATTGAATGCATCCTCTTCCTCTGGAGTTCACACCTTGGCATTCATGCCTTTCTTGGTGAGGTTAGAGATGGGAGCGGTCAGTGAGGAGAAACGCTGTATGGCCCTTAAGCCTTGCAGGCGTGGCCATTCCAGGATGGCCTTTACCTTCTCAGGATCCATCTTGGGAACCTGATCTTGGCATACAGACGATTCTCCCTTAATCGCAGCAAAACTTGACAGACATGTCTCTGATGAGTCACTGGATCTGGGGAAAAAATCAGAATGTCATCAAGATAGACAACAATACAGACATAGAGGAGATCTGGACTGAGCTCGCGAGCGCACCCTAGTGGTCACTGCAGAACAGGACGGCCGCATGTGCAGAAATCTCTGGAGAGAAGGGCGTCGACAGGATGGGAGGAGTTCGTGGTCAGCGACCACAGACTTTACACCGTCACTTGAGGTTCATCTTCAGGGGACATTATCCCTGACACAGTTGGAACTGCAGAACATGGAAGCGCAGGGCCTAGTAGCGCTGTTGCACAGGACTGCATGGTCCCTCCACTTCAGGCTCTTGTATGGGCACGTGCTCCATCTTTTAGGCCTAGAATCCACGCATTTACTGCCACTCCTGGAATAACTGTGGACAATTCAAATTTTGCCAACATGGATTACTTCAGTTTATTTATTACTGACAACCTCCGTCCACCAAACCAATTTATACGCCACTGAGTGTGTATATAAGGCAGAAACCTTCAGAACCTGTCAGAGATTGGACTCCCGCGAATTTGCCAGAATTAAAAAAAAAAGTTTTGGGCTCACCCTAAATATAGGTATGGTAAAAAAAAGCCGTCCATAAGATCGTACTGGTTAACAAGACCCGCCCAAGCCACCCCAGTAGTGCATTCTGCAATGCCTGGTCTCGTTGTGAAACGATAATGAGGTTCCTCCCCTTCAATGACAACTCACAGGCCCCCCCCAAGTACCGATGCAAACCGTGATCAGTTGTTCAGATTTAGAAGACTGATAAATTGCCTAAACAATTTATTCCTGCAACTTTACCACCCAGAGCAGAATGTAAGCATGGGCGAATCCCTCCTCAACTTCCATGGAAGACTATGCTTTCGCCAATATCTACCCTCTAAAAGGGCAAAATATGGCATTAGCGCTTCCGTTGAAAGGCGCTGATTGGCAGGGCAAGTAATTTTGCCCTGCCAATCAGCGACTTTCAACGACGCTGTTGAAAGGTGCTGATTGGCGGGGCAAGTCATTCTGCCCTGCCAATCAGCGCCTTTTAACGATGCTAGCGGCGCGATGATTGCGCCGCTAGCATTGCTGAAAGGCGCTGATTGTCGGGGCAAGTAATTCTGCCTTGCCAGTTAGTGCCATTCAACGTCGCTACCGTCATTCAGCCCCAGCAAACCTGCTCAGAAGAGAGCAGGCCTGCATTGACACAGGATGGCTTGGGGACGGGATCAAGGTGAATATATAAAGTTTTGTTTTTTTACTTAAAAGTGTGAGTGGCATTATCTACGGGGGGAGCTATATGTGGGGTACAATCTACATGGGGGCTATATGTGGGACACTACAGGGGAGGGGCTATATGTAGGGCACGATCTACAGGGGGGCTATATGTTGGGCACTATATACAGGGGGTGCTATATATGGGGCAATATCTGTAGGGGGTCTATATGTAGAGCGCTATCTACAGGGGGGCTATATGTAGAACGCTATCTACAGGGGGGCTATATGTGGGGCACTATCTACAGGGGGCTGTATGTGGGTACTATCCACAGGTGGATCTACGGGGGGCACTATCTACAGGGAGCACTGTGTGTGTGTGTGTGTGTGTGTGTGTGTGTGTGTGTGTGTGTGTGTGTGTGTGTGTAGGACAGTGTATGGTACTATTATAATCAGGGACACAGTGTATTGTGCCATTATAATCAGGGACACAGTGTATGGCGCATAGTGTGTGGTGCCATGAGAATCTTACCTTCGTTTATAGGTGCAGAAATGTTTGAAAAGTAAGAAGCTGAAGACATCTGAGCGGCAAACTGCGGAAATGGGCTTTGGCCGGGAGAAGTCATCATAGAGGTCTGGACCGGAAGGAGAAGAAAAGAGAAAAAGAGCAACTAGAATCTGAAAAGACATCACCAGTTAGTCACTTAATGTAAATAATTATTCTGCCTCTAATCAGTACTGTAGTCACTGTATAATCTGCAGTGAGATGATGGGTGGTATGATTTTTCTTTTTTAAACAGCAACTTCCAGCATATCCTTACCATTTTTCGGGTCATGCTGGGAGCAGTAGTTTTACACCGTACAAACCTATACGGCAGGGGTAGCCTGGCTGGTAGGTACAGGGCTGATGGGGTTTATATACAGGAATGATGGTTGTTATATACAGGGATTATGGTTGTTATATACAGGGATGATGGTTGTTATATACAGGGATGATGGGTAGTCCAGCCATCATCCCTGTGTATACCAGCCATCATCCCCTTATATAACCCCCATCATCCCTGTTTATAACCCCATCTTACCTGTATATACTAGCCAGGCTGGTATATACAGTGATGATAGGGGTTATATACAAGTATGATGGCAGGCATACTCAAGGATTATTTGGGTTATATACAGTGATGATGGGGGTTATATACAAGGATAATGGCTGGTATATAATTAGAATGCGCCTCTTCAGTTGTAAACATGCGTTAGGGTGGGGCCCACTCAGATATGCCCCCCCCCCTGTGCTAAACCCCTAGCTACGCCTCTGCTGTGACAATTTTTATTCCAGTGTGCCCCTGTGTAGGCATCTGCATTCTCCGAGGACCGGGATGTGTGGTACCATGCGCAAAAACCAAATTGGTTTTCTGCATCAATTACTGGGGAAACCCATGGTAAAGGGGGACTCCTGTGCTTATGCATCTGAGGAATTGCTGGTGGTCAAGTAGAGGGATTGCAAAGATGTATATGTGCTAAGCACGATTCATACCTCAGGAACAGTGGCAGTGAGGGAAAGGGGGTATTATCGGACAAGTACAAACCAGTGAGCGTGTCCGAATATTATAAGTACATGCGGGGGTGGATTTAAGCGATCAGGTTTTACAGCCCTACTTCGTGAAACGGAAAACAAAAACCTAGTATATACAAGTGGCCATTTATCTGCTACAGGTGGCAATCCACAATTCATTTCTGCTATACAAAAAAAAAACAAATTAAATGAAATGAAATTTAATCAGTCCCATTCCCCCAACACTAACTAGAAGTAACCCCCAGAAAAAGTGCCGCGTCTGCAGAAAAGTTAGGCAATATTTTTGTCCCTCATCTCCCTCACAATCAGGCCTGTGCATTCACCCATGTTTTAAAAGATAACATATTGTTCTGAATTATTAGATTTTACATTATTAGCTGCAAATATATTTGTCCTACATTACATTTTTATTTTTCCCCTTATTTTACTCCAAGTGTGAGGAAGGGAATAGGTGGGTTATGTTTGTGTATTTTCTAAGGTTCGACTACGGGAAAGCCCCATTTGCAAAAAACCTGCAATTTTTTATTTCGGGAAACCAAAATAAAATAAGTTCCCATTATACCCCTAGATGAATACTTTTGGGATCTCTGCTTCAAGAGCAGGTATTTTCAAAGTGTATTTTCAAAGTATAGAAACTTAGCTGAGTTTTGGAAAATCACCTTTGAAAAAAGGCGATTTGTGAAATAAGCTTCGTCTATTGGAAGTGAATAGGAGCAGACCTGCAGTTCTGCAGCACGGCCGCTATGCTATGTACAGAGCCAACTGCTTCCGGGCTCCATACATAGCATTATGTGCCACAACATCCAGTGCCCGCAGGCCTCTGGAGCGGCTTATCGGTGCGGTGTCCAGGTGTCGGACCCACACTGATGACATACTGATGACCTATCCGGTGGATAGGTCGTCAGTTGTCAGAAAGTGGACAACCTCTTTAAAGGGGTTGTCCGAGATATATTTTTATTTAAAAGTTAAACACACAATACACACATTAACTATTCCCTAATATACTTACCTGTGCAATCTTGCTTCTGTTCTCCGTTCTGGCAGCTCTTTTCTGCCGATCACATGTCTTCTGACGTCACGTTTTCTTCCTCCTCCACTGTCGTGTCGTGTCCCGATCACATGGTCTCGCCCCAGCGAGACCTCGGATGGGACACGACACGTCACTGGAGATGTGTCGTTTCTGCGGGTGCCCGCCCAGCCTATGCAGCTTTTTTTCACTGTGAGCGCGCCTATGCGTGTTCACAGTGAAAAAAGTGAAGAGGGACGGCACCCGCGGACTAGAGAGGTACAGTGACCTCTGTACTTTTAGTTCTTCCCCTATCAAAGCCTACACATAGTAGGCTTTGATAGGGGATCAGACAACTCGATGCAGTACACGGGTCGCATGCAGCCCTTGAGGCTGTTATCTGCGGCCCGCGGGACACCGTTGCGCCGTAGCACCGAGCAGGCCCAAGGAGGAGCCGCACTACGCTATTATAGGCTCTGCTACGATGTCAGGAGTCCCGGAGCAGAGCGTATAATATTAAACTGTAAAAGATCTTCTGGGGTCCTGTATCTAAGCCTACATTGTTAGGCTTAGATACAGTGGCTAAAAAAAATTGTCACACATGGAGCCTGTATCTAAGCCTAACACAATGTATGCTTAGATACAGGACCCCAGATGACATTCTTTTTATTCCTGTATAAGATTTGTGTTTTGGGGCCCTGTATCTAAGCCTAACATGTATTCTTAGATACATGGCCCATGTGTGACACTGTCTGCTTGGGTAATGTATCTAAGGCTACCTTGTGGTAGGCTTAGATACATGGTCAAACAGACAGTATCACACATGAGCAGTGTATCTAAGCATCACTTTTTTTTTCTTAGTTATGTGTTTTTTACAGTTCAAGGACTACTTCAATGACACCCTTTTTTATTTTTAATAAAATCGTTAACCAGTGTTGTGTGTGTTATTTCATTACAATATTTTTTCTATGTCCTCATTTATTTTAAAATGTATTACTAGTTCATTACTGTCTAACAGCGTCCATTAGTAAGGCTTCATGCACACGAGCGTGTGTATTTTACACGCGTGAAAAACTTGCGTCAATCATGTCTGTGTGTGTGCGTTACGGCGGATTTACACGAACGTGCTATACGTCCGTGCAACCCGCGTGGTTTTCACGCGGGTCGCACGGACCTATGCAAGTCTACGGGGGCATGCAGACTGTCCGTGAGTTTTGCCCAGCGTAAGTACGCTGCGTAAAACTCGCGACATGTTCTATATTTCTGCGTTTTTCGAGCATCACGCACCCATTGAAGTCAATGGGTGCGTAAAAATCACGCGCACCACACAGAAGCACTTCCGTGGGACGTGCGTGATTCGCGCAACAGCAGTAAAAAGTATGAATGTAAACAGGAAAGCACCACATGCTTTTCTGTTTACAAACATCCAAACGTAGTGTCATAATGATGGTGGCTGCGCGGAAAGCACGCAGCTGCGCACCATATGAACATGACACGGAGCTGTCAAGTGCATTTTGTGCACGCAAAACGCCACTGTATTTGCGTGCGCAAAACGCACACGCTCGTGTAAATCCGCCCTTATGCATCAGTGTGCTTTTCGATTGTCATGTGTTATTCACGCACTCACAAAGCCAGCACATTTTTTTCATCTAACAAATTGTGTAAATCACGCACCAAACACGTGTGTGCGGTGCGTGGTTTTCACGCATGCATTGACTTCAATGTGAGTGTAGGTGCATGATAACGCACCAATAGAGGACATGCAGTATGTTTCACGCAGCGGACTCTCGCTGCGTGAAAAGTCACGCATGTGTCAACGGCCCCATTGAAATAAATGGGTCGCGTGTGTTGTGCGTTTTTTCAAAGCACAGCACACGGACGTGATTCACGCTTGTGTAAATCGTGCCTAAGGCCCCATTCTCAACAGGGTGAATCTCGCCCGTGTGCTGATTGTGAAAACCACGCACAGCACACGCGACCCATTATTTTAAATTGGCCTGTTTTCATATGCGTTTCTCACGGGCGTCAATCTTACACGCAAGTGTGCATGAGGCATAAGACGGGGCTGGACGAACGCAAAAAAAGCCGCAAACAACGCCGCAAAAAACAATAAAAAAACAACGCCAAAAAGGCTACGATAAACGCGGGGAAAAACATTAAAAAAAAACGTGAAAAAAACAGCAAACAAAGAGGCAAAGAACGCCACGAAAAACGACAGGGAAAACGCCACGAAAGACGCAACGAAAAACGCAGAAATAAAAAACCCCCCAAAAATACGCGAAAAGCGTAGAAAAAAAGGCTATGATAAACGACACGCAAAACGACGAAAAAAATATAGTGGAAAATGACGCGAAAAAAGCCGCAAACAAAGAGGCAAAGAAGGCTGCGAAAAAAAACGGGGAAAACCACACGAAAGACGCAACGAAAAACGCATAAAAAATTTCCGACAACAACGACGCAAAAAAAGAAACGATAAACGACGCGAAAAAAAGGATACGATAAACGAAACGGAAAACACATTCAAAAACATCGCAAAAAAAGACGCAAACAAACAAGCAAAAAACGCCAAGATAAAGTAAGCGAACAACGCCCCGAAAAAAATCGGCAAAGAAAAACGCAAACAGCGCACAAAAAACGCCGGGAAAAACGACGCAAAAAACAGCGTGCAGGGAGAGGTAAATCTGCCGCAATCTTCAAGACGGAATTTTGAGGCAGATATTGTTCCTGCCAAAAAACTCTGTGTGAACATAGCCTTAGTGGAGAGAGACATGAGATAGAGGAGGGCGGACAAGGGTTAGGGTATGTTCACACGAGGGCGTCCGTAACGGCTGAAATTACGGGGATGTTTCAGCCTGAAAACATCACCGTAATTTCAGCCATAACGGCATGTGCAGGCGCTTGAACGCCGCGTCCATTAGGGGCGTAATTGGCGCTGCTATTCATTGGAGTCAATGAGTAATGGCTCCAATTATGCCCAAAGAAGTGACAGGTCACTTCTTTGACGCGGGCGTCTATTTACGCGCCGTCATTTGACAGCGGCGCATAAATATACGCCTCGTGTGAACAGACAAACGTCTGCCCATTGCTTTCAATGGGCAGATGTTTGTCAACGCTATTGAGGCGCTATTTTCGGACGTAATTCGGGGCAAAAACGCCCGAATTATGTCCGTAATTAGTGCGTGTGAACATACCCTTAGGGTAGATACGAAGAGGTGAAAAGAGAAATAAAACATAAATGTGAAAAACATAATGGGGGGGAGAACATTTGCTCATCATCCTTCAAGAATGTCATCAAGAAGACAAGTGCAGTGAAGGAGGTCAGCGGGAGGAGCAAGGACAGCTCACATGAACTCTTGGAAGGTACGTGCACGCTCATTGCAGCCTGCAATGAGCGTGCACGGGAAAAAAGTTTCATCACAAGGAAAGATCAACAAACCAGAGCTGAACTGCATGTAAACAAACTGTGCTGAATTCAAAGAAGAAATGTGTTAAGTAGAATTTTTTTAAAAAATAATGCTTTATTTAGGTTGTCTGTATAAGGGGTAATGTATGACAGAGTTTTTGAAAAAATGTTGGGATCTCGGACAACCCCTTTAAGGTTGCCCTGCATACCATTGCCCTATATATTTTTTCTAAATTTCCTCTGCCGGCTTGCCTTCTTCCCATAGTGCATCCTGGTGCCATCTCCTCCCAAGGTAAGCGACGCACACTGATCCGTCCATTCAAATTATGTAACAGAAAACATGATTCTTTAAACCAGATCAGAGTCACTCAGATCCTTACACTTGCCCAGTTTGTTTCAAACACATCAACTTCAAGAACTGACTGTTCACTTGCTGCTAATATATCCCAACCCTTGACAGGCGCCATTGTATCAAGATAATCAATATTATTTACTTCACCTGTCAGTGGTTCTAATGTTATGGCTGAACGATGTACTGTATGTACTTAGGGCAAAAACAATGAGAGGGACAGCCGCAGGCTGGGGGACGCATAACCGTCTGATTTTGCCGGTAAATCTGTGGTGTTTCCTACAAAATTGTGCGCTTATTCGCCACTGCACGTGGGTGTGGTTTCCGCCAACAGTGGCTGCCGCACAATGTGTTCTAACCCTTATGCATGTACTGCTATGGTTTCCCTGATTAAGGCCTAATGCACATGAACATAGTTATTTTGCGGATCCATTGCTGTCCGTTTGTTTGCAAAAAAACATCAGTACATTTGTGTGTCATCAGTATTCACGGATTCGCAACAAAACAAAAAATTTACGTCACCAGTACAGGGGAGGGGGCATGGCTAGTAGAATTGTGCATGGCTTAAAATGTGCTAAAATTGCGCAACAAAAGAGGTGGCCTAAGGAAAAGAAAAGTGACATGACTAGCAAGATGCGCAAGTACAGTATTCACCACTGTGAACATCTTGCTGCATCTTCTGCCTGCCCGGTCTAGTTTTTAATCTATCTAAGTTTAAGGGTATGTCCACACAGGGAGGATACGCTGCGTAAAAGTACAGAGTGTATCCGCCCTGGCAGGGCTGCCACCAGCAATTCCTGGGCCCCATACTGTGAAGAAGTCTGTGTCCCCCTTATGGCATGTATGTAGCCTCACTAGGCTAGTGGATTGGCATCGTAATGCTGATACCAAACTTTGGGTTATATTGGAATCAAACTTATGCTCCTCGCCTGTCCACATATTGCCCTGGCTTCCCAATTCTTCTTTGCCCTCTCCATCTCACCCTACCGTTTCCACTACCTTGACAATAATCAGAAACTCTACAGGGTCCCAACTTCTACCCCGTCCTTCCCCGTTACTCCCGATATTGGGCCATCCTTCCTTCACACCAAGCCTGTCGGACCCTGTTTTTCAGAGATGGGCATCTTTTGGACAATATCGGGCCATCCATTTTTTGACAGGGGAATCTTGGCCGACCTTGGAAGCTCTCGCTTCCACTCTGGACCCTTGTCCTTTGGGATTCTGGAAGGCAGAATCATTTCCTTGTCTCCCTCCCACCCCCCGCTGCCCTGTCCCGTTCCGTCACCCCATTGGAAACCCTTTGCTCGGGAACGGGCCCGGTGCGACATGCCCTTTCCGCTATCTATGCCATGTTGGGCTTCTCTTCGACGCAGCCGCCGCCTCCTTTTGTGGACAAGTGGGAGCGGAATTTGAATTTGTCTCTTTCTGACTCCCAATTGACCAGGATTTATGATTTAACTCATGGATCGTCAATTTCTAGTCGTATCCAAGATATACATTTTTATCTCGATGGTACTATGTTCCGTTTAGACTCCATGTTATGCTCCCCAATGTCTCTTCACTTTGCTGGCGCTGCGGGTCTTCTGAAGGGACCCTTCTCCATACCTTCTGGGATTGTTCAGTGTTGTCTCATTTATGGCAGGAAGTCTGGAGAATAACCTCCTCTTTCTCTGACCACACCATACCTTTTACTCGGGCCTTTTTTATGCTTCATTCCTTTTCCAATATACAAAAAGTCTATTCTTCGACACTTAGTTAACAGTGCTCGAGCTTGTATACCTGTTCTGTGGAAAAGTACGGAACCTCTCTCTCTCAGACTCTGGTTTCATAAAATAGAGGAAATTAAGCGCATGGAAGACCTTACATCTCAGTTGACTAACAGACCTGGCAGCTTCTCCAAGACTTGGTCCCATTGGATTGTCTATCAGGACTCTCCAGAATATCGGACCATCATGGCCAGCTGAAATTTCAGACGGTTTTGAATTGTGCTCTGGATCATGTACCTATGTGTCCCCCCCCTCCTCCTTCCCCCCCCTTTTCCTTTCTCTCCCCTGTCCTTACCCCTCCTCTGTCCCTAATCTTGCATATATGATTTTGTAAATTGTTTGATGCAATATCTTGGGCCTATGTGCCCTTGTCCCTTCACCCCGTTTTTCTTTTTTGTTCCCTTGCTTGATATGTTCCTTGTTTGAAAAAGCAAATAAAGAAAGAATTTACAAAAAAAAAAAGAGGAAACACAAGTTTGCAGGTGGGTCAGATGCAAGGTAGAATGAGTTTTTGCGAGAGGTAGGGCAACAGGGGCTTTGTGAGAGGACAGAAAATACAGAAAGAGACGGGTTCTGTGAGGGAGAGTGAACAGAAGCATGTGGCATGGGCTCTGTGAGGGAGAGTGGACAGAAACATGTGGCAGGGGCTCTGTGAGGGAGAGCAAGGACATGGAAGACAAAAGGTTGAAAGGGCTTTCTTAGGTGAGGAAGGGCACAGAAGTTTGGAGTACTGCATGGGACGGGGGCATAAAGTGGCAGGAGCTCTGTGGCAGCAGGGGTGCAGAAGGAGATAGGGGCTCTGTAATGGTAGAGGTGGAAAGCATGTGGCAGGGACAAAGAAGGTGGTAGGGGTATTGTGGATGGTAGGCTACAGGGGAACAGAATGTTGTGGTGGTTCTGTGGGAGGCAGGGGGACAGAAGATGGCTAGGGTCTATTGGGGTAAGGGACACATGGTGGCAGGGGCTCTTTGTGTCAGAAAAAATGCTGTTCCCTTAAGATCACCATGACTACTGTTCTAGCTTCTGAGCGGTTCTGGTTTTACTATGAGCCTATCTCTTTTTTCCGTCCTTCTGCCTATCAGGTGTAGGGTTAGTATTTATACCTGGCTTGCTCCACCTGTTCTTTGCTTGTGATTTTCCTGTCTGCATGTGTTTTGATTAAGCTCCTTACCTACATCCTTTACTTCTGACTTCTGGACTTCTTGGAAATTAACCTCGGCGTGTATTTGGATAACCCTTTGTTTACCGATTTTGATTATCTGCTCCCGGCTGGTTCTGACCTCTGCTTTACCTGATATCTACTTGCTTACTATTTTGGACTTTCTGTTTACCCTCTGGCTGTCTGGTTCCTGTTCAGGTCTGCCTGCATTGCACCTCTTATCCAACACTGAACTTTGCTAAGACAACCTGGGTTCTATGCAGCAAAAACCATACAGCCTTGTGGTTGGCTCTGGCAAAAACCGTAGAGTAGCCTTAGACTCTGTCGTTCAGAGTTGTGAAGGATTTGAGGTTACAGATTTATTTGCACATTTTCTCCCGGCATTCTCCAGCAACCTTTGGGGAATTGCTCAACTTGTAATTCCATAACATAATCACAAGCCCATTTATATTATATCCTTTCATGATGGAACCTATGCAAGCCCTGTTGGAAATGATGGACAATCTGACTCAGCACGTACAAGGTCTGGCCGCGAGGGTCCAACAGTATGAAACTACGCAGGCCCAAGCAGTCGTTCCAGTCGCAACTCCAGTGGAACCTAAGGTGAACTTACCTGATCGTTTGTCTGGTAATCGTAAGTCACTTGTTAATATTCGGGAGAGTAGTAAATTATATTTTCGACTAAGACCTATCTCCTCAAGTACTGAGCAACAGTGAGTGGGTATCATCAATTCACTTTTGCAGGGTGATCCTAAAACCTGGGCCTTTTCATTGGGGCCTGTTTCCCCTGAACTTTTTTCTGTGGAGACAATCTTTGCGGCCCTAGGTTTAATTTCCGGAGAACCAGATATCACTGCTGAGGCCAATCTGCTTCCTGCCGAAAAATATTGTTCGGAATTTAGACCATGGTCTATTTCTTCACAATGGAATGATGCTGCACTCCGATGCCAATTCCGCTGAGGCCTTTCTGAGACTTTGAATGATCTCTTAATAAATTACCCTCCGTCCTTGACTCTAGAGGATACCATAACCTTTGTTTGGCATTTGGACCGACGACTACGTGAGCGCAGAAATTAAAGATCAGTGATGGCTGCTCCCCTTCCCTGCGCTGAGAGCCCTTCATCTGATGCACAAGAGCCCATGCAGTTGGGCTCCACTATGTCTTCTCAGGAACGGAGACTTATTTTGAAAATGCAAGGGACTGTGTTTCTACTGCGGGGACGCTGGTCATACACTCAAGAACTGTTCCAACATATTCAGCTCCAGAAAACTTCAGAGCCTGGATGTTTCCTGGGAATGCCATCTGGGCAGTCAGGTTTTTCCCACATTTTCTAAAAAAATATTTTTGCCTGTTAATGTATGGTTTAACCCGTTAGTGACCGCCAATACGCCTTTTAACGGTGGCCACTAACGGGCTTTATTCTGATGCATATGCCTTTTTACGGCACTGCATCAGGATAAAGTAAACAGAGCAGGGAGCGTCAAATCTCCCTGCTCTCAGCTGCTAGAGGCAGCTGAGAGCTGGGGGCGTCCCTGCTCTGCCGTGTGAGATCGATATTAGTATCGATCTCACATGTTTAACCCCTTAGATGCGGTGCACAATAGCGTGCACCGCATCTGAGTGGTTTTGGAGAGAGGGAGGGAGCTCCCTCTCCCACCAACACCCGGCGATACGATCGCCGAGTGTCTGTGTCTCTAATGGCAGCCGGGGGCCTAATAAAGGCCCCCAGGTCTGCCTGGAGTGAATGCCTGCTAGATCATGCCTGGAGTCATGACCTAGCAGATGCCTGTCCGTTTTAAAAGGACAGGCAGTAATACACTGCAATACAAAAGTATTGCAGTGTATTATAATAGCGATCGGAGAATCGCATATTAAAGTCTCCTAGTGGGACTAGTAAAAAAGTAAAAAAAAAGTTTAATAAAGTTAATTTTAAAAAAAATGTGAAAAAAAATGAAAAACCCAGCTTTTCCCCTTACAAAATGCTTTACTATTAAAAAAAACTAAATAAAGTAAAAAAGTTACACATATTTGGTATCGCCGCGTTCGTAACAACCCCGACTATAAATCTATTACATTATTTAACCCGCACGGTGAACGCCGTAAAAAATGTAATAAAAAACTATGGAAAAATTGCTGTTTTCTGTGAATCCTGACTTAAAAAAGTGATCAAAAAGTCGCATCTACTCCAAAATGGTACCAATAAAAACTACAAGTCTTCCCGCAAAGAAAAAAGCCCTCACACAACCGCATCGGCGAAAAAATAAAAACGTTATGGCTCTTCAAATATGGAGACGCAAAAACAAATAATTTTGAAAAAAAAGTGTTTTTACTGTGTAAAAGTAGTAAAACATACAAAAACTATACAAATTTGGTATTGTTGCAATCGTAACAACCCGCTGAATAAAGTTATTGTGTTATTTATATCATACGGTAAACGGCGTAGATTTAAGACGTGAAAAAGAGTGGCAAAATTTCAGGTTTTTTTCTATTCCCCCCCAAAAAAAAGTTAATAAAAGTTAATCAATAAATAATATGTCCCCCAAAATGGTGCTATTAGAAAATACAACTTGTCCCACAAAAAACAAGACCTTATACAGCTATGTCGACGCAAAAATAAAAAGGTTATAGCTCTTGGAATGCGGCGATGGAAAAACGTAAAAAATGGCTTGGTCATTAAGGTTTAAAATAGGCTGGTCATTAAGGGGTTAATAATGTTTGTACTTCTGCTTTGTTTTCAAACAGTTTTTATTAGTTTTAATTAATGGAACAGACATTACAAAGACGACAAACTATACAAAATAAAAGCATGCCCAACAGAGAAACAATTAATCTCATAACAAACATGTCATAAATCCAAAAGAAGCAAGGTAAAATATGTAAGAGAACGGGAAGGAAAAGGAGAGGAGAAAAAGGGGAGAGAGGAATAAGTAAACCATAGCGAATGATAAACCAAATGAGAGAGGAGGTGGGAGGGGGAATGAAAGAAGGGATGAACAGGGAAGAAAGGAAGAGTGTCACATGTCTACCATACACATTGAGAATTTACAATAGATACATCTTGTCAGCCAGCAGCATATAAAGGCAAATAAAACTTGAGGTGAAGTCAGATCATAAGTAAATCTACTCGAACCAACAGAATTACAGAATAAAACCAAGACCAGTCTCACAAGTTAGGGAGAAGAGCGGATTCTAGCAATATACCCTTTCCAAGGGGGCCATATTTGAAGGAATTTATCTCTAGTTCTACGTTCCCGATCAATAAGTTCCTCCAGTCTATAAATTTCTTGATCTTTGAGGACCCATTGGTCGATTGTAGGAGGGAAAGCACTCTTTCAATTTAAGGGAATAAGAAGTTTCGCAGCCGCAATCAAAAAAGTAGGAAAATCATTACATCTACGTGTGTATGAATCAGTGGGTAACCACAGGAGAATCGTCTGAGGAGAATATGGGACTGAGGACGAGCAAATGACATTAACCTGATCAATAACATCCAACCAATATTGTTTAATCAATGGACACCCTCACCAAATATGTAACATAGAACCCCTATCTAAATGGCACCTCCAGCAAGTCTCAGGAACTGCAGGATTAATCATATGTAAACAATCTGGAGTCTTATACCAACGGGATAAAAGTTTGTAAGAATTTTCTCTGATTTTTATACATTGGGAGAAACCGTGTGAATGTTTTAAAATACTTTTTATATCTTCCTCGCTAAAGGTAAGTTGAAGATTTGGCCAAAGCTTTCTTATGTGGCACCGTACTCTGTAATTGGCTTTTGAATTGAGTCAAGGAGTATGATACTGAATAAGTAGTGTGAGACAGTGACAGGTAAAGTCATTGAGGGAAGGTACATTTCCCCTAGAATCCTGTCATATGTATCCTAGGCTCCAGGGAATGAGTAGTTTTTGCAATAGAAAGCTCTAGCTTTCCAATCTCGGCTTAAGGAAAAGCCGGAAAAAGGGCCTGGAGTTGGATTGGGGAAGAGCAGGGCGGGTTCCCCAATCCCTAGTCCATCTCTGTTTGTAGGACAAGGCTGCTGCTCAATTGGCTGCACCTGCAGCCTGTGTATAAAAAGGTGCAGACACAGTGTGTGTGAGTCTCACCCCTGACTCAGACTGGAGACTACTAAGTCTGGAGTAGCCTGTATTCCATGCGAGTAAAGACCTGTGTTACTTTGTGTCCAGTGCCTGGTAGGAAGGCACTTGGTATAGTTAGATAATATCTTGTTTAGTTAGTGCTCAGACGAGCAGGATTTATTTTGTATTTTGCCTTGTTGTACAAGAGGCTGTTTCTTTGACAAGAATAAAACACAGGCAAAGCCCTGTTATGAACTTTAATGCATGGTGTCCCTGTCTCTGGCTACAAAGAAACCGCTGTACCAACCTCTCCTGATGCTAAACCCTCACAGTAGCTATATATTCATCATAGACCACTTGTAAATCATGTGATTGCAAAAAACCCTTCAACATCAAACCCGTCTTTCTAAATAATAAATTAACCGAGACTTGTTCCTCAGAATCTAAAAAGGATGAAAGTGTGTGATTACTCAAATGATCCCAGAAGTTTGGTTGTGGGGTGCGTTTAGGATGTATCAGAAAAGGTAGGAGAGACAACGGTAACAATGTATAATTTCTAGATAAGAGATGAAGCCTACTATTAACACTCTGCCAAACACTTAGGGCACGGCCAGGCATGGCGGAATTGCTGTGGAATTCCGCTACGGACAGTCCGCAGTGGAATTCTCCAGCGGCCGTTTTTTACAGTTGTTTCAATACATTTTTAGGCAAGTTAGTTCAGACGTTGCGGAAAACTCCGCTGCGGACCATAGGCTGCGGTGCGGAATTTTCCTTCTGCAGCATGCACTGACTGTTGTGGAGAAGAACCGGAATTTCACTGCGGATTTCAGCCTTTGCAATGGAAAAACTGAAATCTGTGGCATGTCCGCTGTCTTTTCTGCAACGTCTGAATTACCTGTCAAATATGCAAATGTTGGTGCAGATTCGTTGTGTAATTGCCCAAAATCTGCACTAACATTTGCAGCAGAAAAACTACGCCACGTCTGGCCGTGTCCTTATAACTCCCTTCAATAGTACACTGTAACAATTTAATGAAGGAAAGAACGGTCTCAGATCCCACAAGTACAGTCTATCTGACAATGTGAGAAGATCTCTCTCTAATTCAGTATAAAGGGTATAGTATGTTTGTACTTCTGATCAAGCCTTTGTAGATTGTGGTTCTCTGGCTAATTTCTTAGATTTTCAAGTTGAAAAAGATTGTCTATCCCCCTTGTTCAGTTGAGTACCCCAGTCAAAGTCTCTGCTATTGATAATACTCCTCTCGCTCAGTGGTCGGTCAAGTTCTCTACTGTTACATTGGAAGTGGATACATTGCATACTGAACAAATCACTTTCTTTATTCTAGAAAATTTGCCCTTTGAAGTAATATTGGTTATTCCATGGTTGCAGACACATAATCCTGTTATTGATTGAGTAAAAGCAGATTTGATAAAGTGGAATTCTAAATGTTATAATTCTTGCATATCTTTGTCTACTACTAATGTATCTTGCAATGCACCATCATTGCCTGAGTGTATTCAAGGTTTTGAGGATGTCGTTTCTAAAATCGGTTGTGAATCTCTCCCTCCTCATAGGCCATACGACTGTCCCATTATACTTCTCCCTAATGCTAAGCTGCCCAAGTGACGGATTTATAATCTTTCTGCTCCGGAAAGACAGCCATGACAGATTATATTAAAGACAGTCTCCGTAAGGGTCATATTCGTCCATTTACTTCTCCGGTGGGTGCAGGTTTTTTTTTGTTGAAAAAAAAGATGCCAGTTTAAGGCCCGGTATCGACTATCGTGAATTAAATAAGATTACCGTTAAGAATCAATATCCTCTTCCACTCATCCCGGACCTGTTTAATCAGATCTCAGGAGCCAAGTGGTTCTTCAAACTAGATTTACCTGGGGCCTACAATTTGGTTCATATCTGCAAAGGGGATGAGTGGAAGACAGAATTTAATACTCCAGATGGTCATTATGAGTATTTGGTCATGCCTTTTGTTTTACGTAATGCTCCAGCGTTTTTTCAAAAACTTGTTAATGATATTTTAAGAAATTTTATTGGACGCTTTGTGGTTGTGTATCTGGATGATATTCTTGTGTTTTCTTCCGATTGGTCCCCTCATGTTTAACATTTAAGGTCCATCCTTCAAGTACTGAGGGAAAATTGTCTTTATGCGAAATCTGAAAAATGTATTTTCGCAGTTCAGGAAGTTAACTTCTTGGGATATGTACTGTCTCCTCATGATTTTCGTATGGACTCTGCTAAGGTTCAGGCAATTCTTGATTGGGTTCAACCCACTTCACTAAACTCTCTACAGAGGTTCTTGAGTTTTGATAATTATTACCAAATATGTATTCATAATGTTTCCTCCATTGCCAAACCTTTGACGGATCTTACGAAAGTGGGTTCTGATCTTGTACATCGGAAACCTAATGCGGTCTCCGCCTTTGAAACCTTAAAACAACGTTTTATGGAACCGCCTGTACTTGTTCAACCTGACCTTTCTAGTCCCCTTATTGTTGAGGTTGATGCCTCAGAAATAGGTGTGGGGGCTGTGTTGTCTCAAGGGTCTTCCGTATTGACTAATTTGTGTCCCTGTGCTTATTTTTCTCGCAAATTTTCTTCCACTGAAAAGAATTATGATATAGGTAATCGTTAGCTTCTTTCTATTAAGTGGGCGCTTGAAAAGTGGCGTCACTTTCTAGAGGGAGCTACACATCAAATTACTGTACTGACTGATCATAAAAACCTGCCTTTTTTAGAATCAGCCAAAAGACTCAATCCCAGACAGGCTAGGTGGGCATTGTTCTTTACCAAGTTTAACTTTATTGCAACCTACCACCAGGGTCAGGGCCGACGCATTATCTCAAAGTTTCTGTCCCTCACAGGTCCCCGACATTCATCCTGAACCTATTTTATCTAAGGGGATATCACCTGATCTTGCAACTGAGATTTAAAAAAGTCAGCTACTCGCTCCACAAACCATTCCTGCTGGGAAGTTGTTTGTACCTCCTCAGGTTAGATTTTGTTTTCTCAATGAGTTACATGATTCTGTTTTGTGTGGCCATACAAGCATAACTGGTACTAAAAAATTAGTCTTACGGCTCTATTGGTGGCCATCTTTGTCTCGTGATGTAAGTTCCTATGTCTCTGCTTGTGATGTCTGTGCTCACGCTAAGACTCCTCGACCTCGTCCTATGGGTGAACTACTACCATTGTCTATTCCACAGAAACCTTGGTCTCATCTGTCTATGGATTTGATCACTGATTTGCCTCCCTCTGGAGAGAAAACTGTCATTTGGGTTGTGGTGGACCGTTTCAGTAAAATGTATCATTTCATTCCATTGTCGCAACTCCCTGATTCCAAAATCTGCATGGTATTCCGGAATATATTGTCTCAGATAGAGGTGTACAATTTTTGGCTGGCTTCTGGAGAGCATTCTGTAAGAAACTTGATGTACAGTTATCTTTCTCTTCGGCATTTCACCCTGAGACCAATGGTCAAACCAAACATTTTAATCAAACCTTGGAACAATATTTTAGGTGTTATATTGCTGATAACCAGGTTGAGTGGGTCTCATACCTTAGCAGAGTTAGATATAAATAATCGCCACCATATGTCTCTTAATACCGCACAGTTTTTCTGTAATTATGGTTTTCATCCTCATTTTGGTTCAATTTCTGCCTCTTCTAGTGATAACCCTGAGGTAGAAGTTGAAACAAATAAACTGTGCAAGTATATATGTATGTACTGTGTTCTTACGTCAGAACATGGCAATTAAACTGACAGGCACATATGTAGGCAATCAGTCCTAGACCACTTCTCTACAGGGTTGCCAACCATCTGTAAATTCACGGACAGTCCGGGATTTCTTCTCATTTTCCAGAAACGTTGCACTGCGCATGCTCCAAAATGTACATGCGTAGTGCAAACAAGGGAAGAGTAGGCCGCGGCCATGTGAATGACAGTCTGAGTGAGGTCGGTGCCGGGAGTGGACCAGTCCCGTTACCTGACCTGAGTCGGTGAGGTCAGATGACCCAGGTCAGGTGACTAGACTGATCCACTACCGGACCAGCACTGACCTCACACAGACCGCCGCGGGACCACGTCATTCACTTTTAACTCCATCCACCGCGGCCCTCATGCTCCTAAATGTGAGTGAGTCGTCAGGCAGAGCGGATAGCAGTAGCAGTAGGCTTCCACTCTGGGGGCTTTGTGTAGTGCTATCTACAAGGAGGGCTGTGTCGCATTATCTACAAGGGGGGCTGTGTGGTACTATCTACAAGAAGAGGGGGCTGTGAGGCACTTTGTACAAGGGGGGGGGGGCTGTGTGGCCTTATGTACAAGGGGGGCTGTGTGGTACTATGTACAAGGAAGGGCTGTGTGGCACTTTGTACATGGGAGCTGTGTGGCACTATGTGCAAGAGTGGCTCTGTGGCACTATGTACAAGGGCGGCTGTGTGGCACTGTACAAGGGGGGCTGTGTGGCATTTTGTACAAGGGGGTCTTTGTGGCACCGTACAAGGGGGGCTGTGTGGCACTATGTACAAGAGGGCTGCGTGTCACAAACTACGAGGGTGTGTGGCACTATCTACAAGGAGGGCTGTGTGGCACTATCTACAAGAGGGTGTGTGGCACTATCTACAAGGGGGGGCTGTGTGGCACGATCTACATGGGGCAACGTGTGTCTGGCACGATCTACATGGGGCAACGTGTGTCTGGCACTATCTACAGGGAATTGTGTGTGGCACTATCTACAGTGGCATTATTACTGTATGGTGGCACAAAGGGGGCATGGTTACTGATGGGACACTTTATTGTGTCGAGCACTAAGGGATCATTATTACCATCTAGTGCACTGTGAATTATGAGTTTGTTTAGAGAATGGGGTATAGGTGTTGAGGGTGCTGGAAAAGCGAGACACCAACATGTCTGCATGGCAAATTCTGCAGAGAGGAGTCGTTGCTGGAATAAGTCATCGCAGTAGTTTGGGCCAGATGGAGAAGAAAAGGGAAAGTGAACGACTCTAATCAGAGAAAACATCACCTGTGAGTCGCTGGATATAAAGGTGCTGTAATAACATATCATCTGCGAAGCTCCTGTGTAAAACTTGAATCTACCACTGTATGGTCACTACATGGTGGTAATATTGGTCTCTGTGTAGTGGTTTTTATTCAGTAACAATATGGGGGTATTATTCAGTCACTATGTGGTTATGGTGTGGCGGTATTATTCAGTAACAGTATGGGGGAATTATTCAGTTACTGTGGTTATGGTGTGGCGATATTATTCAGTAACAGTATGGAGGTATTATTCAATCACTATGTGGTTATGGTGTGGTGGTATTATTCAGTAACCGTATGGGGGTATTATTCAGTCACTATGTGGTCGGTATTATTTGGGCCTTATATTGTGTTATTATTGGTTTATAATAGTGAGTTGTGTTCAGTAATAGAGATGAGCGAACTTATCAAAAGTTCGGTTCGGCTAGTTCGCCGAATTTCACAACAAAAGTTAGATTCGGACCGAACTAGTTCGGACCGAACCTGTCACATCCGTGCGCCGAGCATGCTACTGTCCAGGGTGCTGATAGAGTTAATGGGCTGCACTAACTCTTTCAGCAACCTTGACAGTACATGCTCGGCGCGCGGAAAATACAATTTTAATGTAATAAAAATAATACGTTCGTACTTACTTTCCTCCTGTCCGGCCTCCAGCTATGACGTTTCATCCCTTTCGCCGCTGCAGCCAATCACAGGCTGCAGCGGCGACATGGATGAAACGTCATCGCTGGAGGCCGGACAGGAGGAAAGTAAGTATGAACGTATTATTATTATTTTTTGGCATGTATGTATGTTGGCATGTATGTATGTATGTTGGCATGTATGTATGTTGTCATGTATGTATTAATGTTGTCATGTATGTATGTATGTATGTATGTATATATGTGCATGTATGGTTGCATGTATGTTGGCATGTATGTATATATGTGCATGTATGTATGTTTGCATGTGTGTATGTTTGCATGTATGTATATTTGCATGTATGTATGTTGTCATGTATGTATGTATGTATGTATGTATGTTGTCATGTATGTATGTATGCATGTATGTATATATGTGCATGTATGTTTGCATGTATGTTGGCATGTATGTATATATGTGCATGTGTGTATGTATATTTGCATGTATATATTTGCATGTATGTATGCTTGCATGTATGTATGTTTGCATGAATGTATGTTTGTATGTATGTTTGCATGTATGTATGTATGTTTGCATGAATGTATGTTTGTATGTTTGCATGTATGTATGTATGTTGTCATGTATGTATGTATGTATGTATATATGTGCATGTATGTTTGCATGTATGTTGGCATGTATGTATATATGTGCATGTTTGTATGTATATTTGCATGCATATATATGTATGTATGTATGTATGTATGTTGTCATGTATGTATGTATGTATGTATATATATATGTGCATGTATGTTGGCATGTATGTATGTATATATGTGCATGTGTGTATGTATATTTGCATGTATATATTTGCATGCATGTATGTATGTTTGCATGAATGTATGTATGTTTGCATGTATGTATGTTTGCATGTATGTATGTTGTCATGTATGTATGTTGTCATGTATGTATGTATGTATGTATATATGTGCATGTATGTTTGCATGTATGTTGGCATGTATGTATATATGTGCATGTTTGTGTATATATTTGCATGTATGTATGTTTGCATGTATGTATGTATGTATGTATGTTTGCATGTATGTATGTTTGCATGTTTTTATTTTTGCATGTATGTTTGCATGTATGTTTATATATATATGTGCATGTATGTAATTATGTTTGCATGTATATTTGTGCATGCTTGTATATATGTATCTTTGCATGTTTGTTTGTATGTATGTATGTTTTCATGTGTGTGTGTGTGTGTATGCATGTATGTATGTATGTATGATAGTTTGCATGTATGTATGTATATATGTGTGTATGTTTGCATGTATGTATATTTGCATGTATATATGTGCATGCTTGTATGTATGTATGTATATTTGTATATATGTATGTATGTATGTTTGCATGTATGTTTGTTTGTATATATGTCTGTATGGCCATGTATGATACTGTCTGCTGGCGCCCTGTATCTAAGTCAACTTCGCGGCAGGCTTCTATACATGGTATAACAGTCAGTATCACACATTCAACTGAATCTAAGCCTACGACATGTTTTATTTCATTTTTTTTTTTTTTACAGGTTTGGTGTTTGGACTACGTCGGTTTCGAGGACTTCTTAGATGACGTTTTTTTTTTCTACAATAAAATGGTTAATGAGGGTTGTGTTGGGGGTGCTTTATTTCAATAAAATATTTTATCTATATCTTTGTCTTTTTCTTTTCAAATTTTATTACTACCACTTTAGTAATGGCCGCTGTCTGAGTGACAACATCCATTACTAAGGCAAGGCTTAGTGTTAGCCGGTGCAGAGGCCAACACTAACCACCATTATTACCCCGGTACCCACCACCACCAGGGGTGCCGGGAAGAGCCAGGTACGATCCAGTACCCGACCATCTGTTGTGATGGTCGGGCTCTGGGGCGGCCGCAGGCTGGTATTATGAGGCTGGGAAGGGCCAAAAACAGTGGACCTTCCCACCCTTGTAATGCTAGGCTGCTGCTGCTGTGTTGTATCTGGCTGGTTATAAAAGTGGTGGGGACCCCACGTCATTATTATTAATAAATATTTTTTTTTTTTTTAAAAAGACATGGGGTTCCACCCAATTTATCATAACCAGCCACATACAACACAGTGTTATTAGCCTGGGAATGGACAAAACCAGTGGCCCTTCCCACCCATGTAATGCCAGACTGCTGCGGCCTTGTATATGGCTGGTTATTAAAAATGTGGGGGACCCGTCTATTGTTAAATTTTTTTAAAAAAACGACGTGGGGGTCCCCCCCATTTTTATAACCAGCCCGATACAACACAGCAGCAGCCTAGCATTACAAGGGTGGGAAGGTCCACTGTTTTTGGCCCTTCCCAGCCTCATAATACCAGCCTACGGCCGCCCCAGTACCCGACCATCACAACAGATGGTCGGGTACTGGATCGTACCAAGCTCTTCCCGGCACCCCTGGTGGTGGTGGGTACCGGGGTAATAATGGGTGGTTAGTGCTAGCCTCTGCATCGGCTAACACTAAGTACCGCCTTAATAATGGACGCTGTCAATCAGCCAACTGCCATTATCTAGGCACTAATAAAGTTTAAAAAAAAACACAGACAATTCTTTTTTATTGAAATAAGAAATCCTCAACAAAACCCTCATTAACCATTAACCGTATATCTACACAGTAGTCCAACGAATCGAAGATGTAGTCCAATCGGTACATCAAAATCTGCAACAACATAAAAAAACAGTTATCAATGTGAACAATACCAATACTTCTACTCACCTACACACATATATACACGCACGCACACACAAACAAACAACCATACACAAACACAACAGGATATACACACACACAAACACACACACATAAACAGACAAACACATACACACATATACACAAACTCACACATATACAAACAAAAACACACATATCCAAACACACACATATACACACACATACACACACAAACACACACACACACACACACACACACACACACACACACACACACACACACACACACACACACACACAAAATAACACATATGCACAAACACATATACAAACAAAAACACACATACCCAAACACACACATATACACAAACACACACATATACACAAATACATATACACAAACACACCCATATATACACAAACACACACATAAACACACACCCATATACACACATATACACAAACACACACATATACAAAAACACACACACAAACATCTACAAAGAAACATATACACAAATACACCCATATATACACACACATATACACAAACATATACACAAACACACCCATATATACACACACACACACACACATATACACAAACATACATATAAAAACAAAAACAGACAAAGACACATACCCAAACACACACATATACACAAACACACACATACACAAACACACACACTGTTTCTTTTAAATGCTGCTGGGGAACCCGCTCGATCCACTATATAAGGCTGCGCTACAGTGCAGCATTTAAAAGAAACAGGATCCTGACCTGTCCATAGAGTTTAAGGCAGCACAGAGTATTTCAGGAAATGAGCGTGCAGATTCAGTGCTGCTGTGAACTCTGCTCTTACCATTACGTAGCTCTCAGTCTGTTACCTCTCCTCCACTCCTGTCCTCAAGAACACCTTCACATGATTGGCAAGTCACCACCCCGCACAAGATCCGCACGCTCATCTCCTGAAATACTCTGTGCTGCTGTGAACTCTGCTCTTACCATTACGTGGTGACTTGCCAATCATGAAGGTGTTATTGAGGACAGGAGTGGAGGAGAGGTAACAGACTGAGAGCTACGTAATGGTAAGAGCAGAGTTCACAGCAGCACTGAATCTGCTCATCTCCTGAAATACTCTATGCTGCCTTAAACTCTGTGGACAGGTCAGGATCCTGTTTCTTTTAAATGCTGCACTGTAGCTCAGCTTTATATAGTGGATCGAGCGGGTTCCCTAGCAGCATTTAAAAGAAACGGGATCCTGACCTGTCCACAGAGTTTAAGGCAGCACAGAGTATTTCAGGAGATGAGCACGGCCGGCCACGGGCAGCCGATCGTTTTTCCGAGCCGTGCTCCCATTATGCACACGACCGTAAAAACACCCGTTATTGCGGGTCGTAATTACGACCCGCAATAACGGGCTCATAGACTTCTGTTACCCACGGGTACCTTCCCGTTAAAAAAATAGAACATGTTCTATTTTTCTATTTTACGGGCTGTGCTGCTATAATTATAATGACAGCACGGTTCGCAAAAGCGGCCGGCTGCCCGTGGCCTGCCGTGCCCGGCCGTGCTCGTAATTACGAGTCGTAATTACGAGCACGGCCCGTAAAATAAAAAAATAGAACATGTTCTATGTTTTTAACGGCACGGGCACCTTCCCGTGAGAAAACGGGAAGGTACCCGTGTCTAACAGAAGTCTATGGGCCCGCTATTTCGGGTTGTAATTACGACCCGTAATAACGGGTGTTTTTACGGTCGTGTGCATGAGGCCCCGTAATGACGGGTGGCTACATGTGTGCACCCGTCATTACGGCAGCGTTGCTAGGCGACGTCAGTAAATAGTCACTGTCCAGGGTGCTGAAAGAGTTAACTGATCGGCAGTAACTGTTTCAGCACCCTGGACAGTGACTACCGATCACAATATAGAGTAACCTGTAAAAAAAAAGACGTTCATAGTTACCGGGAACTCCGTGCTTCCACCAGTCCGGTCTCCTGGCCGTTGCCTTGGTGACGCGTCCCTCTCGACATCCGGCCCGACATTCCTTGATGACGATGCAGCCCATGTGAGCGCTGCAGCCAATCACAGGCTGCAGATGCCTCTGCAGCCAATCACAGGCTGCCGCGTCAGAAAAGAAGGTCGAACTGGAGGAAGAAGAGGGACTCGTCACCAAGACAACGACCAGGTACGTATGAAATGCTTTTTATTTTATTTTTAATCAGCAGCCTCTTTTCTCTATCAGTGATTGATAGAGACAAGTGGCTGCCGATTTGTATAATATTTTTGACCGGGTTCGGTCTAAACGGGTTCGGCCGAACCCGGTGAAGTTCGGATTCGCTGCGAACCGAACTTTTCCGGAAGTTCGGACCGAAACCGGGTTCGGTTGTCCCGGTTCGCTCATCTCTATTCAGTAACTTTATGCAGGTAATATTTCATCTGGTGTAGCGGTATGATTTAATTACTGTATATGTATATAGATAATTTTTTGTGTGAAAGGTGAACATATGGTTTTGGGGTTGCAACAATTAGCGATACAGTTCTCTGCACATCGACTTCTGAATTGACTGCATTATTTATACAATAATTCAGCATTTGGGGCCCTACTTTTAACTTTGCCCAGGGGCACACGTTGGCTACAACTGCGCCTGGCGGTAGCAGCGGTGGGGGTGGGGGGTGGAGTGAGTGGTAAGTGAGTCGGACTCACCAATCAGAGCCCCGCTTGCAGCTTTCCCGCACTAAGTTAGCGTGGGAAAGCTACAAGCGTGGCTGTGATTGGTGAGTCACTCCTAGCATGCTGCACAGTGCACAGGCAATGATTTTGTAATGCGTCCATAAAAATTTTGGTCTGTCTGTGATTTTTAGCTCAGTTGTCCAGAAATGACTGAAGTGGAGGTCTGTAATGAGTTCCAACTCCAGAACCGACCTCTGCCACATAAGGAGGAAGATACATGTAAGCTACAGTTGACGGGCAGCTGACACATAATAGAAAGAGGAGAGCAGCTCTGAGGCAATGGAGAGAAGAGATGTATATAGTGGCTTCTGTATTTTGGTCTGTGGCCATTGTGGTTGCCAATGTATAGTAGGCACTAACTGTCTCTGCATGTGATCATTAGTGGGGCGCTGTGACTGGCTGTTTTTGGGACTACTGTGGCTGGCATTCTTTGAGGGCACAGACTGACATTAGCTGGAAGAAGGAGAAAGCAGTTCTGCAGCTGTTGAGGTGTGCTTTAAAAGGAATAATGTACCTCTTACTAGAAATTATTAAAAATAATAAAAGTAAACTCGGGTTCCACAACCTATTTTTATAATTTACAGTAGGTTTGGTACATACTGCCATATGCATCCATATATATGTGCAAAATCAAATTCACCCTCATATTTAGGTTGTAGTAAGGTTTATTGCTTCTACTCCACCCTATTTTTAGGCAGTGTTGGCAGCCAATAGAAAATAACTGTACCCCATATCCAATATGTGGTCTTACACTTCATATAGGGGCAATGCCATAGAGGAATTGGAAGTCTGTATCTTTCTTTTTTTATGTACACCACAATTCTATTTGCTTTTGCAGCAGCTGCTTGACGCAAAATAACAGTACAAGATTTTTAAAGCAAAGTATTTAGAAAGTAACTAAAAATATTAAGGGTATGTGCACACACACTAATTACGTCCGTAATTGACGGACGTATTTCGGCCGCAAGTCCCGGACCGAACACAGTGCAAGGAGCCGGGCTCCTAGCATCATACTTATGTACGATGCTAGGAGTCCCTGCCTCTCCGTCGAACTACTGTCCCGTACTGAAAACATGATTACAGTACGGGACATTTGTCCTGCAGCGAGGCAGGGACTCCTAGCATCGTACATAAGTATGATGCTAGGAGCCCGGCTCCCTGCACTGTGTTCGGTCCGGGACTTGCGGCCGAAATACGTCCGTCAATTACGGACGTAATTAGTGTGTGTGCACATACCCTAACAGTGCTGTGTTGTAAATTGTGAAGTTTCCCGTTGAGTCACGTTTGCATTAAACAGTTTTCACAATACTTTATTTTTCAAGAAGAACATATATATTATCTACCACTATATAGGTGTCACAGTGGGAAATCTTAAGAATTGTTTTTTAAAAAGACACATATACTTCCTACATATGCATACAACCAGTTTCCTCCATGTTTCATGTATAACATTGTGTAACACTAGCAGAAAACAGTGATGGAAATTACCAACAGAAATTAGGTATTGAAAGTGATCTCATGTGCAACAGATTCCTCACACTGTGAGACACAAACTGGATGTGGAAGCAACACTTTTATTTCTTGAAGCTAATCACATGTCTTGTGTATGTGTATGTGTGTGTGTGTGTGTATATATATATATATATATATATCACTTCGTATATCAGTACGGTGCACGTAGCAGAGACTTGACTGAGGCTGTGTTTCAATTCTCTACAAAGCACCTGTTCAGTGGAGTCACCATATCAGAGGGGTTCGACTCCATGGTCAGATATTGGTGACCTATTCTATCGATATGCAATAATAATTTGCAGTGCGAAACCTCTTGAAAGAAGAACTAAAAAGATGCCTTGATGTTAACTGAAAATGTAAAAAATTTCTTTTTTTCTTTTTTTTATATCTGCTATGATAATTTTTTTCATCGTTGTCCATCTTATATACATTGTTCAGCCATAACATTAAGACCACTGACAGTTGAAGTGAATAACATTGATTATTTTGTTACGATGGCTTCTGTCAAGTGGTGGATATATTAGACAACAAGTGAGCAGTCAGTTCTTGAAGTTATGTTGGAAACAAGAAAATGTAGCAAGTGTAAAAATCTGAGTGAATTTGACAAGGGCCATACTCAGGGGTGGTATTCATATTTCTACAACAGGTTCTCTGTTTTGCCGACAAAGACATAAGCGCCGGGGGCGGGGCTCGCATTGTATAGTGCCATGGAAATGGATTCTAATAATCAAAAAAATAATTTGCAATATTCCAAAATACACCCTATATTAAAGTGGACTCGAAATAAAGAAAGTCCCTGTCCAAAATGTTTAACTGGATTGCCACACTATTTATATAATTACATAAGCATACCTACCTACCTACCTACCTACCTACCCTCACTCATTATATTAAACTCACCCATTACGTATAGACCAATATTTGCACATTCAATTTCCTAAGCGTGCTCAACTACCCATTTAGTTAGGCTGTGCACTGTTAGACGGGTGGAGGTCAAAGCGGCGTGCGCAGTAAGCCTTGACATTTCTACCGGCTAATGCACTGATACGGTGCCAGATCCAAGCTCAATACATAAATACAGTACAAGAACAAAGCTCAGTACATATATGCAGCACTAGAACAAAGCTCAGTACATATATATGCAGCACCAGAACAAAGCTCAGTACATACATATAGCACCAGATCCAAGCTCAGTACATATCTACAGCACTAGAACAAAGCTCAGTACATATATGCAGCACCAGAACAAAGCTCAGTACATAAATACAATACTAGAACCAGGTTCAGTACCTAAATACACCACCAGAACAAAGCTCAGTATATAAATACAGTACCAGAACAAAGCTCAGTGCATAAATCATAAATACCATACCAGAACCAAGGTCAGTACATATATACGGCACCAGAACAAAGCTCAGTACATAAATACAATACCAGAAGCAAGCTCAGTACATATATACAGAACCAGAACAAGGATCAGTACATAAATACAATATACAGAACCAGAACTAAGCTCAGTATATAAATACAGCACCAGAACCAAGCTCAGTGGTCTACAGCTGAAGGTAGTGCCCCCTGTAAAGACCTCTCTAGTCTACAGACTGTAGATAGTGCCCCCTATAGAGTATCCTGTAGATAGGGCCCTCTGTAGATAGTGACCCCTGTAGTCTACAGGCTGTAGATATTGTCCCTTGTAGATAGAGCCCCCTGTAGATTGGGTTCCTCATAGAGTCCCCTGTAGATAGTGTCCCCAATACTGCCCACTGAAAAAGAAAAAAAAATCACATGCTCACCTCCGTCCTCCAGTGATGCCAGGCCTCATTCAGCGGAACGTCGCAAAGGCACGATGACATTGCGCTGACTGATTTATTGCTAAAGAGCCGCACAGACGAGGCAGCGCTAGACTAATTCATTATATCTGCGTCCTAAGAACACAGATGCAATTGAGTGCAGGGGTCCAGCTCCGGGTTCCCACTTCACCCCAGTTCTTCGAACCGGCTGTATTTTTAACAACCAGTTCGGTAGAACTGAGACAAACACGCTGGATCCCACCCCATGCCATACTTTGATGGCTAGATGACTGGGTCACAGCATCTCCAAAATGGCAGGCCCTGTGGGGGTGTTTCTAGTATGCAGTGGTTAGTACCTACCAAAAGTGGTCCAAGGAAGGACAACCGCTGAACCAACAACAGGGTTATGGGCACTTCAGACTCCTGATACGTGTGGAGAGTTAAGGCTAGCCAGTCTGGTTTGATCCCACATAAATCTATCCCACATAAATTGCTTAAAAAGATAATGCTCGCAGAAAGGTGTCAAAACATACAGTTCATCGCAGTTTGCTTCACTTGGGGTTGCATAGCCGCAGACTAGCCAGAGTACCAATGCTGACCCCTGTCCACCACCAAAAGTGTCTACAAAGGTCATGTGAGCATCACAACTGGACCATGCAGCAATTGAAAAAGGTGGCCTGGTCTGATGAATCACATTTTCTTTTACATTTTGTGGATGGCTGGGTGCGTGTGCATCTCTTACCTAGGGAAGAGATTGCACCAGGATGCACTATGGGAAGAAGGCAAGCCAACGTTGGCAGTATGATGCTCTGGGTAATGGTCTTCTGGGAAACCTTGGGTCCTGGCATTCATGTAAATGTTATTTTGACACATACCACCTCTCTAACTATTGTTGCAGACAAAGTACAACCCTTGATGGCAGTGGCCATTTTCAGCAGGACAATGCACCCTGCCACAATTCAAAATAGTTCAGGAATGGTTTGAGGAACATGACAAAGAGTTCAAGGTGTTGGTGACCTCCAAATTCCCCAGATTACAAGTCTCATCCATGGAGGCCCCACCTCGCAACTTGCAGGACTTCAAGAATATGCTGCTAACATCTTGGTGCCAGATACCACAGGACAACTTCAGAGGTCTTGTGGAGTCTATACCTCGACGGTCATAGCGGTTTTGGGACCTACACAAAATGAGGCAGGTGGCTTTAATGTTATGGCTAAACAGTGTATTCGTTACATATACATGAGCCTTTTGTGTGACTCATTGGAGCGATTTATCAATAGTGTTGTAAGATGCATGCATTTATAAGGCACTACAAATGGCACCAGTGTATAAAAATGGTTCACTTAGCAACAGCCCTTTCTCTTGAAACTTTATAAGAATATGGAGGTAGATGTAAAAAGTGTCAATAACTCAATAAATTGGCACGTTCCATCTACTCCATTTTTGGGCGCAATTGGTGACAGAATTCTGGCATGTTATGCATAGTACATCTCCCTCATCCTTGTGTACTGCAGCTGTCCATTTAAAAAGGTCTGTTTTTATGGTAACTGGTGACTCTTTCAATGCAGTTATTTCTGCCATGACTTGTGGTTAGTTATCTCCAGCTCACATTTCCTCACTCTTTTTTTCAGTCTCTCCTCTCATTTTCCTGACGGGAATTACACTGTGTTCTCTTCTAAAGTTCTCTCCTAAGGTAACCATAGATATAAAATTGTTTTTAGGAGAACCATTGTAAACCTTAAAGCTATAACTCCTAATTGCGCCATTCTCGTTATAAACATGCATGTTATTTCTTTAGAGCAGATCAGATGAGCGGCAGTCAGAAACCACAGGCCCCTCTTATCTGTGCTGTAAATAATAGGTTCAGACAAGAAAAATCGAACCAATATACAGTGCTGTGCAAAAGTTTTAGGCAGTTGTGGAAAAATATATAACCTAGAGAAAATAGATGCTTGCAAGATACAAGAAATAATAAAAATAGAAAAATACTTTATTGAAATGCATGACAAAGGACAATAGACAATAGATTAAAATGAGGAATCCATAAACCACAGTTAAAAACGGGACAAGAGACTGTGTAACTACTAAATAAATACAGAGTACAGATTTGTATACATAGCAGGCCTTCAAAAGAGTATAAATGCAAATGTAGCCCAAAAGAGGGCATGAGGGTAATGTGATGACCAAACATAAATGCAGCAAAGTGCTATATAAACACAGCAAGTGTATATAATATTATTAGTAAGCCATGTACATCACTGACATAGGTTTAGGCAAATATATGGTCAATAAAAGCTGAAGGAAAAACAATGGTCAATAAAAGCTGAAGGAAAAACAATCAGCTGCAGAATTTAACACAACATATCAAACAGGATATATCATACCCATAGTAGATACGGGAGGGAACACAGCCAGAGTCCACCCCAACACGCATTTCGGCACAAATGCCTTCGTCTGGGGGTGGTGTTAAACAACAGACAAGTTCTATTTGAATGGTGCCGGACCAATTGAGTGCCAATGCGTCAGCTGAAAAAGCTCTGTTAAAATAAATTACCTTCACTGTATACTTACCGGCCGCTGTATCCTGAAGCGTGAAGTGACCACACCTCCGAAGTCGTCAGTCTCGAGGGGCCCAGTCTCGTCAGCAGGCTCGGTCACGTGAATCCAGTAATCGGCGCGTCGCGAGTGACGAAGACGGAGGCCGGTCACCACGCACCAAAGACAGAGCGGAACAGTGAGCAGAGAACAGAGATGCTGGATTAAGGTAAGTCAGATGCATCTCAAAACAAAGCGTAAATGTTAAATTTCATCGATGGTTTGTGAATCACAGGAATATCAAAAATTGAAGCTGCACGATGCATCCAACCATTAAAAACGAGGCGTGCATCACAAGACAGATAATCAAATCAAATTGAGCAATTATATGTTTATAAAAAACAAAAACACTAAATATGACTATACAATAAATATAGAAATTTATATGTGAATTTAGATGATCAGTTTATCTGAAAAGTGCCAATGTGTGGTAAGAAATAAAGTAAAAATATGTAATGAATAAATTAGCAAGAAAATCATTTACTGTGGAAAAATGTGCGAAAGACAAAAAAAAGAGGGGTGAAAAAAATTTTAAAATAAATAAAAAAAATTGTGAATGAAGTGCTGAGTATGATACAATAAAGCATTAATATATGTGAATGTATACCTGTACATGCTATAGCCAATCATACAGTTATTCCAATAAAACAAATTACACATACAGTGAAGGAAATAAGTATTTGATCCCTTGCTGATTTTGTAAGTTTGCCCACTGTCAAAGACATGAACAGTCTAGAATTTTTAGGCTAGGTTAATTTTACCAGTGAGAGATAGATTATATAAAAAATAAAAAAAAATCACATTGTCAAAATTATATATATTTATTTGCATTGTGCACAGAGAAATAAGTATTTAATCCCTTTTGCAAACAAGACTTAATACTTGGGGGCAAAACCCTTGTTGGAAAGCACAGCAGTCAGACGTTTTTTTGTAGTTGATGATGAGGTTTGCACACATGTTAGATGGAATTTTGGCCCACTCCTCTTTGCAGATCATCTGTAAATCATTAAGATTTCGAGGCTGTCGCTTGGCAACTCGGATCTTCAGCTCCCTCTATGGGATTAAGGTCTGGAGACTGGCTAGGCCACTCAATGACCTTAATGTGCTTCTTTTTGAGCCACTCCTTTGTTGCCTTGGCTGTATGTTTCGGGTCATTGTCGTGCTGGAAGACCCAGCCACGAGCCATTTTTAATGTCCTGCTGGAGGGAAGGAGGTTGTCACTCAGGATTTGACGGTACATGGCTCCATCCATTCTCCCATTGATGCGGTGAAGTAGTCCTGTGCCCTTAGCAGAGAAACACCCCCAAAACATAATGTTTCCACCTCCATGCTTGACAGTGGAGACGGTGTTCTTTGGGTCATAGGCAGCATTTCTCTTCCTCCAAACACGGCAAGTAGCGTTAATGCCAAAGAGCTCAATTTTAATCTCATCTGACCACAGCACCTTCTCCCAATCACTCTCAGAATCATCCAGATATTCATTTGCAAACCCCAGATGGGCCTGTACATGTGCCTTCTTGAGCAGGGGGACCTTGCGGGCACTGCAGGATTTTAATCCATTATGGCGTAATGTGTTACCAATGGTTTTCTTGGTGACTGTGGTCCCAGCTGCCTTGAGATCATTAACAAGTTCCCCCCGTGTAGTTTTCGGCTGAGCTCTCACCTTCCTCAGGATCAAGGATACCCCACGAGGTGAGATTTTGCATGGAGCCCCATATCGATGTCGATTGACAGTCATTTTGTATGTCTTCCATTTTCTTACTATTGCACCAACAGTTGTCTCCTTCTCACCCAGCGTCTTACTTATGGCTTTGTAGCCCATTCCAGCCTTGTGCAGGTCTATGATCTTGTCCCTGACATCCTTAGAAAGCTCTTTGGTCTTGCCCATGTTGTAGAGGTTAGAGTCAGACTGATTAATTGAGTCTGTGGACTGGAGTCTTTTATACAGGTGACCATTTAAGACAGCTGTCTTTAATGCAGGCACCAAGTTGATTTGGAGCGTGTAACTGGTCTGGAGGAGGCTGAACTCTTAATGGTTGGTAGGGGATCAAATACTTATTTCTCTGTGCACAATGCAAATAAATATATATAATTTTGACAATGTGATTTTCTGTTATTTTTTTTATATAATCTATCTCTCACTGGTAAAATTAACCTAGCCTAAAAATTCTAGGCTGTTCATGTCTTTGACAGTGGGCAAACTTACAAAATCAGCAAGGGATCAAATACTTATTTCCTTCACTGTATATATATATATATATATGTGATTCTCATAAAATCAAATAGTTCCTCAGTATATCGCATGTGTTTCAACGATATTGACTGAAGGGCATAGAAAGGCACACTGGCACAATATAAAACCCCAAATAGGGAAAACCAGATTCCAAAAGGTACAATGAGTTTAACAATATGAATCTAGTCTGTATAAAGAGAAATGTATAAGTTAAAATCATAACAACAAATGGTAATACAATCAATATAAAAAATATATATACCCAACACCACTTAAAATAAACTGACAATCAGAGAAATGCAGAGAACCCAGTGGTTTCATTTAGGCCCTTGGGATGTACAGTTTGAAGCCTCCAAATCCATTTACATTCTCTCTTCAATAGATGTTTCTTTAGATCACCCCCTCTCATGTCAGTGGTAATGTGATCAATGCCTTTTACCTTAAACAACCTTGAATTGCATGAATGGTGGAGTCGGAAATATTTGGGGATTGTTTTTAATTGTTCCACATCTAGTGCAGTTTTAGCACTTTCTATATCTGTAACGTGTTCTCTTACACGAATCCGCAGCTCATGAGTGGTCATGCCAATATAAATTTTAGGGCATGAGCATGTCGCATAATAGATAACACCCTTTGTATTACAGGTAATTGGCCAGCAAATTTTAAATTGATTGGTACCGATGGAGTCAACAAAAGACTCAGAGCGCTCAATATTAGGACAACTCATACAATCCCCACATGATCTACAGCCCCATTTGGGGCCTTTTGTGCCAAACATTTTACCGGGTTTGCTTGGTGTCAAATAACTATGTACTATGGTATCACGCAGATTATGTGCTCTGCGAGGTGCCATAGCAGGATAATTAGGTAACACTTTTTGTAACGTTGGATCGGTCAGCAACACCGGCAAATATTTACACAATATGTCACGCATCTCTGCCCAAGGGGAATTGAATGTTGTTACAAATCTCACCTTCGCTTTGCGCTGTTTTTTAGGGGTAATTTGAAGAAGTTGTTCTCGAGAGGTATTTTGCGCTCGATGATGCGCCTTACGGATGTTACGATGACTATATCCTCTTTGAATAAACCTATCCTTTAGCTCATTGGATCGAAGTATGAAATCCTCCGGGGTTGAGCAGATCTTTTTGACACGTAAAAATTGTCCTATTGGGATTGCCTCAATGGTATGTCGGGGATGTGAAGAAGTCGTTTCCTTACGATGTAGATGTGAAGAAGACGTTTCCTTACGATGTAGATCGGTCTGTAAAAAACCATTAGAGTCCCTTTTCATAAAAATATCCAAAAAGTCAATACTATGATGACTCCACTTGCAAGTAAGCTTGACGTTAAGAGAGTTCTGGTTCATTGTTTTTATAAATGACAATAATTCATCTGGAGTTCCCTGCCAGATCATAAAAATGTTGTCAATGAAACGGGCCCAAAAAAGGACCCGGCTCATTGACGGTCCACGATCTGACAGAAAAAGATCCCTTTCCCACAGCCCCAGGAACAAATTGGCATAGAAGGGAGCGCATGCTGCCCCCATCGCCGTCCCCTGGAGCTGTAGGAAAAAGGAGCCATTGAAAGTAAAGAAATTATGTTTAAAGGGAATGTGTTGCCAGAAAAACATGTTTTTTTTTAAAAAATTAAACATTTAGTGTGTGGGTGATTAAACATTGTTCAAATTTTTTATTTTTTTTTGCACGAGTCCATGTAATATTATAAATTATTTCTAATTTATAATACTACCCATTTTTGGTCACTAGATGGAGCTGTTCCCAAAATTGCAGCATTGCAACATTGGGTTAAAAGCCCTCGCTCTAGTGAGCTCTCAGCATCCCCCCCTCCTTTATCCTGGCTAGTGCCGGGATAAACGAGGGGTTTGAAAGGTTTAACCTCCTACACTGTGTGTCGCCATTTTTTGAGGTAACCCACAGTGTAGTAGGTTTACATACAGTAGTAAACACACACAAACACTAACATACATTGAAATCTCTTACCTGCTCCTGCCGCCGCGGCTCCCTCCGGCCCGTCCGCTCCCTTTGCTGCCGCTGTTCCATGTGCACAAGTCCGGAAGCCGCGACCGGAAGTAGTAATATTACTGTCCGGCCGCGACTTCCGGTCCACAGGAAAATGGCGCCGGACGGCGCCAATTTCGAATAGGACTGTGTGGGAGCGGCGCATGCGCAGTTCCCACACAGACGCCGTACACGGCAGTCAATGGGACGGGAGCCGTTCGCAGTCCCTATGGGACTGTGGCTGCCGTATTCCATGTCTGTGTGTGTCGTTAATCGACACACACAGAAATGGAACAAAAAATGGCAGCCCCCATAGGGAAGAAAAAGTGTAAAAATAAGAAACAGTAAAACACAAACACACAAATGAAAATAAACGTTTTTATTAAAGCACTAACATCTTTAACATATAAAAAAATTATTTGTGATGACACTGTTCCTTTAAGGACAAAATCCAATAGGGACTGAATGAGTTGAGAGACCTCTTTCTCAATATTGCTCATTAATATGTAAAAATGCTGCAAAGTCAGAATGCTTTCAAAGATAGATGTGTTATTATTTTTTTTTTATCAACTAACAAACTACAAAGTGTATCAACAGAGTAGAAATCTAAATCAAAACCATATTTGGTGTGACCACCCTTTGCCTTTAAAAAAGCATAAATTCTTCTCGGTACACTTGCACTTGTACAAAGTCATGTTTTAGTTTTTTTAGGATTGTAGTCAGGTGTATGATTAACCAATTATATAAAAAAGGTGATAATGATCATCATTTTCATATGTAGTTTGAAACACAGTCACTAACTGTAACAGAAACAGCTGTGAAGGAGGCTTAAAACTGCATGAGTAACAGCCAAACTCTGCTACAAAGGTGAGGTTGTGGAAGACAGTTTCATGTCACAGGTCCACCATGGCAAGACTGAGCACAGCAGCAAGACACAAGGTAGTTATACTGCATCAGCAAGGTCTCTCAAGATGTGCTGTTCAAGCACTTTTGAAGTAGCACAAGGAAATGGGCAACGTTAAGGACCGTAGATACCGTGGTTGGCCAAGGAAACTCTGTGCAGCATATCAAAGACACATCATGCTTATTTGTGCCATCAGCTTAGAACTGGCAGAAACCAGTGAGACCCAGGTAACCCGTCTACTATTCGGAAAAGTCTGGCCAGAAGTAGTCTTCATGGAATAATTATGGCCAAAAAGCTATACCTTCAACGTGAAAACAATGCCAATCGAGCTATGCACGAAAACATAGGAACTGGGTTGCAGAAATTGGCAGCAGGTGCTCTAGACTGATGAATCAAAATTTAAAATATTTGGCTGCAACAGAAGGCAGTTTGTTCACTGAAGGGTTGGAGAGTGGTACAAAAATAACGGTCAAGAATGGTGGAGGTCCCTTGCAAGTTTGGGGCTTCAACTCAGCAAATGGAGTTGAGGATTTGGTCAGGCTTAATGGTATCCTCCGTGCTAAGAAATACAGGCAGATACTTATCCATCATGCAATACCATCAGGGTAGCATTCTGCAGCAGGACAACGACCCGAAACGTACAGCCAATGTCATTAAGAACTATCTTCAGTGTAAAGAAGACCAAGGAGCTCTGGAAGTGATGATATGGCCCCCACAGAGCCCTCATCTCAACATCATTGAGTCTGTCTGGGTTTACATGAAGAGACAGAAGGATTTGAGGAAGCCTACATCCACATATCATCTGTGGTTAGTTCTCCAAGATATTTGGAACATTCACCAGGCAGAGTTCCTTCAAAAACTGTGTGCAAGTGTACCTAGAAGAATTGATGCTGTTTTGAAGGCAAAGGTTGGTAACACCAAATATTGATTTGATTTAGATTTCTCTTCCGTTCATTCACTTTGTATTTTGTTAATTGATAAAGAAAAACTATTAACACTTCTATTTTTATAAAGTATTCTTACTTTGCAGCATTTTTCCACAACTGTCTAAAACTTTTGCACAGTACTGTATGTTTTTCACAATGAGTGAGTGGCTGCAGGACTGTACACTAGATTCACAAAAAAAGTAATAACTATTCCTACATTTATAAAAAATTATATTTTCTTGCAGTTTATGACTGCATCTCGTAATATTATAGAGCTTAATGCCAAAAGGCAACCTCAACTCCGCATGTTTATATTTACACCAATATGGACCAGAATATGTAAAAAAAGGAATTTGGAGTATCACATGTACTTTGGTTATCAGCAATATTTATATCAAATTATAAAATACATTTGAGCTCTTTTAAAATGTAGTATAATTTTATTCTCATCAAGGTCAATATTTTATCATCTTCTACTAGTGAGCAGGCATGATTTGCAAAGTTGCATTGCAAATGTTAATTTTGCAAAATCATATGATACTGTGCCGCACAACAACCTTGTACTAAAGCTACAGAGGTATGGACTAGGGAACAATGTATGTAGATGGGTAAAGAATTGGTTAAGGGACGTAAACCTATAGGTAGTTGGAAATGATACACACACAAAATGGGCTATAGTCAGCAGTAGGGTACTGGGGAACACAAGACTCTATGTTAAGCCCAAGTCTTTTAAATCTCTTTATTAATGACCTTATCGTGATAGAAAGTAAAGTGTCAGTGTTTGCTGATGACAGAAAACGTCGTAGGATACTTAATGGGGTTATCCTATGAAGAATATTCAGTCAGATTAACTAATACTGTCTACGTTTTAGACAATGTAAACTTAGATCAGGCAGTCAGAAAATGTGCTAAATTTATCAAAGTGGTGCATGCTGTATGATAAATTTGGCGAATGTTGCTAGACGTACTAGACACTTTTCTCTCCCTTATGCCATCTATTAGTTGGCTTAGTTTAAGTCAGTTTTTGCACCAAAGTTTCTGGGATTTTGTTCTAGAAACTGATCCCTAGTTGGATGAATTATTGTTATATATATTGTGACTTGGTATCAATTTGATAGGGGCCATGGTGGTTTCTTTCACCTGGGGTTGTTTTTAATCATGTTTTTTTAACCTTTTGTATATATTTGTAGGGGGGGGGGGTGTTTGTCGAAATATTTGTATTAGTAAAGATTGTAGATAAAAAACGTTTTAGGACTATTTGGTCTGTATGACTTTTTGGCTTAAAATTTTTTTGGTATTATTTGTGCAAGTATTTATGTCTTGCTTTTGAAATTATGCTTGGGTAATATATAGGTGTATAGCATACAGGAACCTTTGCTGGATAACTCTAGGTTGTTCCAATATTGCTCAGGCAGGGCTTGTCCAGTAAAGTAGACTAATATACCTGGTGAATGACAAGGATAGGCTGGGAATGGATTTGGGTATGCGCGTTGGACCTATAAGATGCAGGAAGTGAGCACACGCGTGCCCTATGGGCAGACTCTGCAGCATCAGCAGCAGCAGGATGGACACGTCTACAGCAGTGTGGAAAACCAGGAATCGTACAGCGTGTACCAAAGGTAACCTGGCAGTTGTGCCTGCTGGGAGTGTTAGTACTCCAACGAGCACAGAACACCAGCGATACAGTACCCCCCCCCCTTTATGCCCCTGTTCTCAGGTCCGGAGTTGAGAAAGGCTAGAGCATTGACATCTTTATGATCAGAGTCCTCCTAATCAACTTCCTCAGAGTCAAGGATGTGCTCAGAGTCATCAAACCAATATCTTCCCAATCTGCTTCCTCTGAAATTTCCTCTAACTCAGACTCGACTTTGGATCCCCAGGAAGCAGGAAAGAATTGAAGAGTAGGTCTGCGTACCCCTCTGACATCTATCTTCATGAGAAGAGTGCTACAGGCAGAGGGAGGAAGATCAGGAACAAGTAAAAGAGATAGGGGACTGGCAGGCTCAAATCCAGCAGAATTATTTTTGGTATTGGGAAAACAGGCTGACACAACATCATATGTGAACCTCCTTGGACAGCTTTCTCCTGGGCATCGGGTAAAAGGTCTCATCTGGAGATGTGTCCTTAAAGAGGCTCTGTCACCACATTATAAGTACCCTATCTCTTACATAATGAGATTGGCGCTAAAATGTAGGTAACAGCAGTGTTTTTTTTTTTTGAAAAACGATCTATTTTCACCAAGTTATGAGTGATTTTAGCTTTATGCTAATGACTTTCTTAATGCCCAACTGGGCGTGTTTTTACTTTTGACCAAGTGGGCGTTGTGGAGAGAAGTGTATGACGCTGACCAATACGCGTCATACACTTCTCTCCATTCATTTACTCTGCACATAGTGATCCTGCGTTGTTCACTATGTGCAGTCACATACACACACATTAACGTTACTGAAGTGTCCTGACAGTGAATAGACATCACTTCCAGCCAGGACGGGATGTCTATTCACAATCCCGACACTTCGGTAACGTTTGTGAGGGACTTACAGCACCGCAAGCATAATCTCGCGAGATCACGCTGTAAATGAGATCACAGCGTGATCATGCTTGCTGTGCTGTAAGTCCCACACAAACGTTATAGAAGTGTCAGGATTGCTGTTACCTACATTATAGCGCCGATCTCATTATGTAAGAGATAGGGCACTTATAATGTGGTGACAGAGCCTCTTTAACCAGCAGAGGCACCACAGCACCAACATGAAAGGAAGCCGCGAAAAGTTAAGGCTTTAGCAGAAAATTGTCAAACTTAAGGGGTAGTCTGGTCAATTTCTGTGGAACAGAAGACAGGGATGCGGAATCAACTTCGGTGAGACATTTACATAGACAGCAAGATCCCCACTGGAGAATTTGTCCTGAGTCCCAATAGATAAGTGGGGTATGCATATGAAGCCAGGGTAACCCCAAGAGCAGGGGATAGACAGAATCAGGCAGGACGTACAGGGAGATCTTCTCCGAATGCGAAGCCCCTACTTGGCTACTTGGAGATCTAGGGATGTTCTAGGGAGTTCTAGGGATGCCGTGACAAATTGAACTGGTTGAAGGAGATGTCTTCCATTGACAGCGGCCACTAGCACAGGTCCTTGCAAACGCACAGTAGGTATCTGGTGATAAGCATCTAGAGCCTAGTGTATGAAATTGCCATCAGAATCGGAGTCTAGGAAAGCCTTTACAGAAACATGGGTTTTACCAGAATACAGGCTTACAGGAACAGAAGCCTTTGGAGAGGGATCTTCTCCACCTAGAATGACCCCCGGACGAAGGCATTTCTGCCGAAACGTGCGTCGGGCTGGTGTGTCTACAGTAGAGGAGCAATAATATGGGTAAGTAATGTTCATTCATCATGCCACGTGCATAGGTCTATTTGAATATATGCTGACACTAGCATGGTCTATTTATATTTCACATGTGTATTTTGTCATTCCTAATGATCACCTTATGCCTATTATATAATTAAAGTACATGCATGGGAATCTCTTGTCAAACATCAATACAGCGTGCACCACGATACTATTCTCTTGTGGCCTAAATCTACTCTTATTAATTATGTTATGCCCATATGCTTCCTGCTTTGTTGGACACCTTCATATTGCACTGTATGTTTCATGTTTTAACCTGTCTTTGTGTTATACATGTTTACAATAAAGGATATTTTGTATCTTTCTAATAATTTTGTGTTAATTGACCTCACCTATAAGCCATATTCTAGAATTAAGACCCCAAAAACTCCCAGCTGCTGAGGACTCAGCTTAGGGGGACAATTGTGGCCTAGTATTCCTTGCCACCACAGTAGAGACACAGGTTGTTGTAGCGTCTACGCTGGCGTTCCACAGGAGAGCGTTTCAGACGCTCAACCTGCATGTGTTTCTCAGAGACTTCAGGAGACGGGACCAAAAAAAGAGTCTTGAAATGAGGATGCCACACATGATACTCTTCTTTTATGGGAGGTCTCTATAAGATGTTCCCTGAAACGCTGGTCAATACGGGTAGCCAGTGCAATGAGGGCATCCAGGGTAACAGGATGTCTCTGTCTGCAAGTTCGTCTTTAATTTGACAAGCCAGACCATCCCAGAAAGCAGCTACCTGGGCCTCATTGTTCCAGGCCAGTTCGGAAGCCAAAATATGGACTGGCCTACAGATATATTTCCCTGGCATAGACGGAGTACCTGATGCAGCAGAGGAGACACGTCCTGGTTCTCGAAAAACAGAATGAAAGGTAGCAAGAAAATTCTGTAGGTTTCTGGTTACAGGATCATCTTCTTCCCACAAGGGGTTAACCCAGTCCAAAGCTTCACCAGAAAGCAGAGACACAATGAAAGCCACTTTAACTCGATCAGAAAGAAACAGGTATGCGTGCAGGTAAAAGTGGATTATACACTGGTTCAGGAAACCTCAGCGGAATTTGGATTTCCCATCATATCGAGGAGACAGAGGCAATTGAATACCATTACTGCTACAGTGTGGACAGGGTGCAAGATGTTGTAAAGGCTGAAGAGTTGCTGGAGGAGGATTAACCTTTTGTTGCACAGCCAAAGTGTTTATAAACTGTAGTATTTGATCTTGACAATCACTGATCTCCTTGATGGCATCATAGTGTATCAGTACCGCAAGTTTGGGATCGCCGGCAGGGTCCATGGCCTGAGCAAACTGTAACGACCAGCGGGTTGTGGAACAACTGGGCTACTCCACCAGTAAGAGTAGCGGCTGGCAGCAGATAACAGGACACAGGCAGGTATTTGGACACTGGTGGACAGCAGGTAACTGGATACAGGCTGGTAGTGGATTACTGGATGCAGGCTGGTAGCGGATTACTGGATTAAGGCTGGTAGGGGATAGCAATAGCAGACAGGATACAGGCTGGTAACAGACCACTGGATACAGGCTGATAACTGGTAGCAATACCAGACAGGATCAGGTGCATACAGGAACCTTTGCTGGATAACTCTAAGTTGGTTCAATATTGCTCAGGCATAGTGTGTCCAGTTAAGCAGACGACTATACCTGGTGATTGACAGGGATAGGCTGGGGATTGATTTGGGTGCACGCACTGAACATATAAGATGCAGGAAGTGAGCCCTATGGGCAGACCGAGCAAAACCAGCAGCAGAAGAAAATGTATGGCAGAGTGGAGAACCAGGAACCTGTACAGCGTGTACCAAAGGTAACCTGGCTGTTGTGTTTGCTGGAAGTGGTAGTATGTCAACGAGCGCAGATACAGTCTGGCTAGTTTACATTTGAGGAGCATATTCATATGGGCTCAAGACTTTCCTGTTTGGGCTCAGCTCCAAGTGTAGGTGGTGTGATGGTTGTAAGTGTCTGATGGACAACGGAGTCAGAACGGCATATCGGTGGGTGCTAGCAAATAAGGTTGGCTTCCTATCTTGCTATGAGCCAATGGTCAGATTCTACAGCAAGTATTTTGGTTGGATCGGCATATTTTACTATTATTTAATGTTAAAGGACAAAGCGTCTGATGTGGTCATGGAAATCTAAGCTGTTGGAATCCAGATGTACTGTATGTCCATAGTTAAAGGGTGAGGGAGGATAATCCCAGTGGGATCACTCTTGTGATTTCCGACCATATAAGTAGAAAACAGAGTAGCTCACTGAGCTATAGTAGTGAATGGCAGTTACCGAAACAGCGTAGCATGCGAGCTACCCTGTTTTCTTCTTCATGGTCGGCAAGCATCAGAGGGAACATAGAAAGCCAGAACAGGGGCCCAGTTCTAGAGATAGGTGTGGGTCCCAGAGGTGGGACCCGCATCTATTTGATATTTATGGCATATCCTGTGGATATGTCAGAAATGGCCCTGATGGGAAAACCCCTTTAACCCCTTCCCGACATTTGCCGTACATGTACGTCATGGAAAGTACTGACTTCCCGCATCTTGCCGTACATGTACGCCAAATGTTTGGGACCGGCTCAGAAGCTGAGCCGGTCCCATCATCACCGGATCTCAGCTGTATCTTACAGCTGACATCCGGCTGTAACGGCGGGGACCGAAATTAGCTTCGATCCCCGCCATTAACCCCTTAAGTGCAGCGCTCAAACGCGATCGCTGCACTTAAGGTGTTTGTAGCTCATCGGAACCCCAGTAATGAAATTGCCGGGGTTCCGGTGGCTGCAATGGCAACCGGAGGCCTAATACTGGCCTCCCGGTCTGCCTAGCACCGAAGCCGGTCAAGATCCGCCCGGCGGCGGAGCCTGATCGGCTTCCGTAGCTGTCGGCAAGATGGCGCCGGGTCAGGAGCTGATCCGGCGTCATCAGCGGTGGAAGTCAGCTGTACTGTACAGCTGACATCCACCTGTAATGGCAGGAACCGGAGCTAGCTCCGATCCCTGCCATTAACCCCTTCGATGCAGCAATCGAAAGCGATTGCTGCATCGTAGCGGTTACTAGCAGATCGCCAGCCCTGACAGGCAATCGGGACTGGCGACTGCTGTTATGGCAACAGGAGACACAATGGTCTCCTGCTCTGCCATTACGGAAGCCGATTTAGGCCCCGCCGGGAGGCGAAGCCTAATCGGCTTGCTGTCAGTGAATGACTGACAGATCTAATACATTGCACTACATAGGTAGTGAAATGTATTAGAAAAAAAAAAATCTGACCGTTGGAACTTCAAGTCCCCTAGTGGGACTTAAGAAAAAGTGTAAAAAAAGTATAAAAAAGTGTAAAAAAAAGTGCACAAAATAAAAGTTTGAAAACAGTAAAAGTTTCAAGTAATCAAATAAAACACAATCCCCCTTTTACTCTTATCAAGTCCTTTATTATTGAAAAATAATAATAAACCATATGTATTTGGTATCGCCACGACCGTAACGACCGGAGGTATCAAAATATTATATTATTTATTGCACGCGGTGAACAGCGTAAAAAAAAACGTAAAAAACGTTACCAGAGTTTCTGTTTTTTGGTCACTTTGCCCTACAAATATTAGAATAAAAAGTGATCAAAAAGTCGCACGTATCCAAAAATGGTACCTATAAAAACTATAGCTCGTCCCGCAAAAAACAAGCCCTCATACACCTCCGTCGACAAAAAAATTAAAAAGTTATGGTTCTCACAACTTGGCGACAGAAAAAATACATTCTTTTTACAAAAGTAATTTTATTGTGCAAAAAGTTGTAAAACATGAAAAAGTTCTATAAATTCGGTATCGCCGGAATCGTACTGACCCGCAGAATAAAGTTAACATGTAGTTTATAACGCATGGTGAACGCTGTATAAAAAAATAACGAAAAAAGTTGTGCCAGAATTGCGTTTTTTTGTTTACCTGGCCTCCCAAAAAATAGGATAAAAGGTGATCAAAAAGTCGCATGTACCCCAAAATGGTACCAATAATAACTACAGCTCGTCCCGCAACAAACCAGCCCTCATACCGCTACGTCTATGAAAAATAAAATTAGTTATGGCTCCAATAAGTCAGGAAATAAAAAAATATGCAGTTGTGCCCGAGGGGAACATTTCTTCTGTTTGAAGAGGCGATTTTTCAAGGACCTAAAATTAGGGAACCAGGAAAGGGAGAGCCCAAACATATCTGCTGGAAGCGACGGTGCCCGTATTATACCAGGACAACACTTCCCAGCAAAATTCCCCAAACTACAAAGGCGCGGAGTGTGGACCAAAAGGGGGATAAGAAAGGACGCCACATATCAGTGCGACACCGGCCTGTGCAGAAAGGATTGCTTCACAGCGTAACACACATCTATGGATTATTTTATTGTTTTTTTACCCCATTATTATACCACCTGACTATGCCCCTTATATACTCCGCCCGGCTTACATATGCCCTACATTATAAACGGAAACACCAGTAAGACTCCAAACAAAACTACTACCAAGCAAAATCCACGCTCCAAAAGCCAAATGGCATTTCCTCCCATCTGAACCCTACAGCGTGCCCAAACAGCAGTTTCCTTCCACATATATGGCATCGTCCTACCCGGGAGAACCCTTTTAGCAATTTTTGGGGTGTGTGTCTCCAGTGGCATAAGCTGGGCATGACATATTTGCCACTGAATGGCATATCTAGGGAAAAATATAAATTTTTAATTTGCACCATCCGGAGCGCATTCATTTATGGAAAAGACCTGTGGGGTGAAAATGCTCACTACACCCCTTAATAAATGCCTTGAGGGGTGCAGTTTCCATAGTGGGGTCACTTCCCAGGGGTTTATTTTTATTATTTCACATCTGAGCCTCTGCAGTTGTGAACCAATACTTTGTAAATCGCCAAATTAGGCCTCAATTTTACATGGTACCCTTTCACTCCTGAGCCTGGTCGACTGTCCAGGCAAGAGATTAGGGCCACATGTAGGGTGTTTCTAAAACCAGGAAACCCAGCATAATAATTAGAGAGCTGTCTCGTTATGGTGGCACAAGCTGGGCACCACATATTGTCCACATATCTGTGGAAAAAATCCCATTTTCACTCTGCAACATCGAGTTCACACTAATTTCTACAAAACACCTGCAGGGTTAACATGCTCACTACACCCGTAGGTAAAAGCATTGAGGGGTGTAGTTTCCAAAATGGGGTCACTTCTGGGGGGTTTCCACTGTTTTGGGCCCACAGGTGCCCAGAAACCAATCCAGAAACATCTGCACTCCAAATGGCGGTCCTTCCCTTCTGAGCCCTGCCGTGTGCCCAAACAGCAGTTTATGACCACATATGGGGTATTGCCGTACTCGGTAGAAATTGCTTTACAAATGTTGGGTTCTTTTTTTCCTTTATTTGTTGCGAAAATGAAAAAATTTGCGCTAAAGCTACGTCTTATTGAAGAAAAAGGATTGTTTTTATTTTCACTGCCCAATTCTAATAAATTCTATGAAACATCTGTGGGGTCAAAATGCTCACTACGCCCCTAGATGAATTCCTCAAGAGGTGTAGTTTCCTAAATGGTGTCACTTTTTGGGCGTTTTCATTGTTTTTTCCCCTCAGGGGCTTTGCAAATGTGACATGGCCGCCGCAAACCATTCCTGCTCAATGTGATCTCCAAAAGCCAAATAGCGCTCTTTCCCTTCTAAGCCAAGCCGTGTCTCCAAACAGCCGTTTATTACCACATGTGGGGCATTGTTTTACTCGGGAGAAATTGCTTTACAAATTTTGTGGTGCTTTTTCTCCTTCAGTCCTTGTGGAAATGAGTAAAAATAAGCTAAACCTACATTTTCTTTGAAAAAATGTTGATTTTTATTTTCAGGGCCTACTTCCAATAATTTCTGCAAAAAACCTGTGGGGTCAAAGAGCTCACTATACCCCTAGATAATTTCCTCAATGGGTGTAGTCTCCAAAATGGGGTCACTTGTGGGGGGTTTCCACTGTTTTATCCCCTCAGGGACTTCGTAAATGTGACCTGGCCTCCGCAAACCATTCCTGCTAAACTTGAGCTCCAAAAGCCAAATAGCGCTCTTTCCCTTCTCAGCCCTGCCGTGTCTCCAAACAACCGTTTATTACCACATGTGGGGCATTGTTTTACTCGGGAGAGATTGGTTTACAAATTTTACGGTGCTTTTTCTCCTTCAGTCCTTGTGGAAATGAGAAAAAATTAGCTAAACCTACATTTTCTTTGAAAAAATTTAGATTGTCATTTTCAGGGCCTATTTCCAATAATTTATGCAAAAAACCTGTTGGGTCAAAACGCTCACTATACCCCTAGATAATTTCCTCAATGGGCGTAGTTTCCGAAATGGGGTCACTTGTGGGGGGTTTCCACTGTTTTGTCCCCTCAGGGGCTTTGCAAATGTGACATGGCCTCCACAAACCATTCCTGCTAAACTTGAGCTCCAAAAGCCAAATAGCGCTCTTTCCCTTCTCAGCCTCGCCGTGTCTCCAAACAACCGGTTATTACCACATGTGGGGTATTGTTTTACTCGGGAGAAATTGCTTTACAAATTTTACGGTGCTTTTTCTCCTTTAGTCTTTGTGAAAATGAGAAAAAAAATCGCTAAACCTACATTTTCTTTGAAGAAATGTTGATTTTAATTTTCACGGCCTACTTCTAATAATTTCTGTAAAAAAGCTGTGCGGTCAAAATGCTCACTACACCCCTAGATAATTTCCTTGAGGTGTGTAGTTTCCCAGATGGGGTCACTTTTGGGGGATTTTGACTGTTTTGGCACCGCAAGAGCCCTTCAAACCTGACATGGTGCCTAAAATTTATTCTAACAAAAATAAGGCCCCAAAATCCACTAGGTGCTCCTTTGCTTCTGAGGCCGGTGCTTCAGTCCAGTAGCACGCTACGGCCACATGTGGGATATTTCCTAAAACTGCAGAAACTGGGCAACAAATATTGAGTTGCATTTCTCTGGTAAAACCTTCTGTGTTATAAAAAAAAATTGTACTAAAAATTTATTTCTGCAAAAAAATATGAAATTTGTAAAATTCACCTCTACATTGCTTTAATTCCTGTGACATGTGTAAAGGGTTAAGACATTTTCTAAATGCTGTTTTGAATACTTTGAGGGGTGAAGTTTTTAAAATGGGGTGACTTTTTGGGGGTTTCTAATATATAAGGCCCTCAAAGCCACTTCACAACTGAACTGGCCCCTGTAAAAATGGCCTTTTGAAATTTTCTTGAAAATGTGAGAAATTGCTGCTAAAGTTTAAAGCCTTGTGAGGTCATAGAAAAATAAAAGGATGTTCAAAAAACGATGCCAATCTAAAGTAGACATATGGGTGATGTTAATTAGAAACAATTTTGGGTGGTATAACTGCCTGTCTTACAAGCAGATACATTTAAATTGAGAAAAATGCTAATTTTTGCAATTTTTCGCTAAATTTTGGTGTTTTTCACAATTAAATACTGAACATATCGAGCAAATTTTGCCAGTAACATAAAGTCCAATGTGTCACGAGAAAACAATCTCAGAATCGCTTGGATAGGTGAAAGCATTCCGGAGTTATTACCACATAAAGTGACACATGTCAGATTTGAAAAATGAGGCTCGGTCAGGAAGGTCAAAAGTGGCTAAAGAGGGAAGGGGTTAAATAAATTACAAACTGTGAAGTACATGTATGTCTGTGTTTGATGCTAAAAATCTCTCCTGTAGTGTTAGACATAAAATACATTTTCTGCGTGTAAATTGACCTGTGGTGCGTATTTTAAAATCCGCAGCATGTCAATTTATCTTGCATTTCCGCTTGCAAATTGTATCCGATTAGTTTTAAAAAAAACACACCAAAATCTGCAGCATAAAAATGCACCTATTTCCGCATTAAAATGTAAAAACCGCGCCTAAAAACTCATCAAAAAATGGAAAAAAATGAGTGCTCATTTTACCTGCGGAATTACCTGCACTTACCTGCAGTTTTTATGCAGATTTTCTGCACCGAATTCCGCAACGTGTGCATGTAGCCAAAACATGCCAATGTTTGTTTAACCCCTTGATGCATTATCACGTACATGTACGTCATCGTCATAAGTGTCATAGGTAAGTATGGAGGGCACTCAATCTTGACCGCAGTATCTGAAGCGATGGAAAGAGGGGGGCGGCCCCCTACAACTGCTCATCGGCGCCCCCACACCATGATCGGGGGGCGCTGGTAGTTGTCATGGCAGCCCGGGGGTCTATTGAATGCCCCCAGGTCTGCCTTTTGTCTGCCTCTGTTAAGCCGTGCTTCTGGCACAGCTTAAAGTGGTTCTGTCACCAGTTTATAACTGCCCTATCTTCTACCTAATCTAATAGGCACTTTAATGTCGATAAGTAATTTTTGACAAAGTTTTGAGCATTTTAAGTGTTATGCAAATTTGTTCTGAATGCCCAGCGTCATACACTTCTCTTTAGAGAGCCCACTTGGTCCAGAGTAAAAAAAAGTGTATGACGCTGACCAATCAGCGTCATATACTTCTCTTCATTCATGTCGAGCTTAATCCACAGCACAGCGTGACCTCGCGAGATCATGCTGTGCTGTCACTTAGTCCCGTAGTTCCTTCACATAAGTGGTGGGAGAATGACCGGACATCGCCTCCAGCCACGCAGGTAGGGGAGTCGGGTTGTGCGGTTGTGGTGGGAGCTGGTACAGAAGAAGTAGATGTTGTTGCTGTCTCTGCTGCAGATGCAGCTCGTGTTTCTGCAGCCAACGCTAATGCCTACTTTTGATGGTCCCACCTGGTCTTCTGTGTCCCCCTCTGTTGGCACTGCAAACAGTATGGGAGTGGGCTCCCTCATCTTGTGTAGCAGAGGATTCCACCAGGCTTTCTCTTTTGCAGAATTGCATTCAGATGTTTAAAAAATTTAAAATTTACTATATACACAAGACAGTAGAAAGAAAAACCTATGCCTTTAATACTTCGTTAGAGAAGACCTCCAGTGGTAGCACAACTTCCATGCCTGCATTCCCCACCTGACTGTATATCACATTCTACAATTCTTTTATGTATACTCTACTTACTTTTTGAACTGCTGCGTTGTCTGTGCTTTAAAAAAGCCTTCGTCTTGATTCTTCGACTTCGATTTCCCTAGCTTTCACTGCCTCTCTGCTTTGCTATCAATCCCATGATGCTTCAGCATCACATGACCAGCTAAAGACCACACCATTTCTGCATACTGGTGAATATAATTATCTCTATATTATCCTAAATAAGCTGAGAAACCATTAGTATACAGACAGGGAGACTATATTCTTCTACATACTACTATAGCCGTGTGACAGGCAGGGCCGGCCTTAGGACAGATGGCGCCCCATGCGAAAATCTCTTTCGGCGCCCACCCACATCATAAAAAAAATGTCCCATAAAAAAGTATAATGCCCCCACAGTATAATGCCCCATATAGTGCCCCCACACAGTATGATAATAATAATAATAATAATAATAATAATAATAATAATAATAATATATTATAAACCCTTCAAGGACACAGTATTTTGTCCTCTAATTGTGCACACACAGTATATTGCCCCCTGTAGTACCCCTACACAGTATAATGCCTGCTTAGTGGCCCCCACACAGTATAATGCCCCCCTCCCCTGGCTGCCACACACAGCCCCCCCTTGTAGATAGTGCCCCCTTGTAGATTGTGCCATACAGCCTCTCTGTAGGTAGTGCCACACAGCCCCTTGTAGGTAATGCTAAACAGCCCCCTTGTAGTTAGTGCCACACAGCTCCCTGTAGATAGTGCCACACAGCTCCTTGTACGTAGTGCCGCACAGTTGCTTGTAGGTAGTGCCACACAGCCCCCTGTAGATAGTGCCACACAGCCCCCTTGTAGGTAGTGCCATACAGCCCCCTGGTAGGTAGTACCACATAGCCCCCTGGTAGATAGTGCCACACAGCCCCCTGTTAGGTAGTGCCACACAGCCCCCTTGTAGGTAGTGCCACACAGCACCCTGGTAGGTAGTGCAACGAAGCCCCTTGAAGGTAGTAACAAACAGCCCACAGCTCCCCTGTAGATAGCAGCCCCCCTCCTGTAAATAGCGCCACTGTAGCTCCCTGAAGGAGCGGAATCCCCCTGTGGCCGGGGATTCTGCTCCTGGAGCGCTCCGCTTGATGTCTCTGTCCATATATTGATAGTGACATCAGGGGCAACTCCTGAAGCGGAATCCCTATCCACAACGTTGCTGACACTTCCGTCCAGGAGCGGAAACCCCGGCCACACAGGGATTCCGCTCCTACAGAAGATAGCAGAGAAGGAAGATGCCTCCCTGCTCTGCTATAGTGGTGTCGCTCATGCCCGATGTCGGCGCTAGCAGCCAGTATGGCTGCTACAGTGGTAGCGACACCACTAAGTGAAGAAACACCCGGGCGGAAAGGCGGCTGCTGAGTTACCGGGCCCGGGCACTTCTGAAACAAGCAGTTGAAGGGAGCCAGCGCAGCGACCCCTTCCACCTGCTGGAGTGATGCGCCCTGTGTAATGGCACAGGTCGCACACTGCTAAGGCCGGCCCTGGTGACAGGAACCTGTCTAAGTTTCAGTGGTAGCTGATGATAGAAGTTTGTCCCCCCTGTGTAAAACTAGTGTGGTTCAGGAACTGCTGAAGCATGTGATGGGTGACACATAGATCTCCATAGAATCAAGTAGAGAAAAAGTGTCACCGAGCCTGATTCACACTGCTGCATCCTTGTCTGATATATAGAGATAGAACCAGCAAGAAAAATAACAGATGAGAGACTGACACATGGAATACCATAATGGAGCACATGGGAAAGTTTAGTTTTGACCAGAGTGTCCCTTTAAAGGGAATGTGTCGCTAGAAATTATTTTTTTCTATTTAAACAATTATTATTTGAGTGATTACACATTGTTTTAATTTTTTTCATTTTTTCACAAGTCAGGAAATATTATAAATTAGATTCTAATTTATAACATTTCCATGTGCTGGGCACTAGAGGGAGCACTTCCCAAAATTGCAGCATGGTCAATGTGGTAAAGCAACCTCATTGCTTTATGCTGAAAATTTGGCGTAGACACACTCTCTAGTGTCCTCACACAATCCCCCTTCCCTTATTCCGGCTAGTGCCAGGAGAAGGAGGGTGTTTGAATCGTCAAACCTCCTACACTGTGTGCCGCCATTTTCTGAGCGACTGCACAGTGTAGGAGGATTAGATACAGTGCTCAGCAGACAGTATAACACAAACATACACGAATGTAAAACACACATCACATACACGAACATAACTTACCTGCTCCTGCCGCCTCCGCTCCTATTCCTTGCGCCTTCGCTTCCTTGAACGTATGGTTGGAAGCCGCGTCCGGAAGTCGTCATCTTACTGTCTGGCCGCGGCTTCCGGTCCACATGAAAATGACGCCGGATTTCGCTCTGCCAAAGACCTTCCTTTTGGTCTGTGTGGGAGCGGCGGCGCGTGTGTGTATATATGTGTCTGTATATGTATACATGCTTTGTGTGTGTGTGTGTGTGTGTGTGTGTGTGTGTGTGTGTATATGTACGCCGCATTCCAAATTGTTATGCAAATGTTATTTTTCGCTGATTTTCCTGAATAGTCGATGCAAATGACAGACAGTATAGTCTTCAAGACATCAACCGTTGGAGTATAATGCGAATTTTATTGAACAAATCTCCTAATGATTTTTAGAAGTAAAAAACTCAAAATGCACTGTTTCAAATTATTATGCACACCAGAGATCAAAACATTTTAAAGGTTGTAAAGAGAACTAAAATGGTAATTTGTTGAATTTGCAGCATCAGGAGGTCATATTTACAGAAATCAAAAGCTCTTTCAATAAAAAAAAACTTAGCAGGCCAAGTTACATGTTAACATAGGACCCCTTCTTTGATATCACCTTCACAATTCTTGCATCCATTGAATTTGGGAGTATTTGGACAGTTTCTGCTTGAATATCTTTGCAGGATGTCAGAATAGCCTCCCAGAGCTTCTGTTTTGATGTGAACTGCCTCCCACCCTCATATATATTTTGCTTGAGGATGCTCCAAAGGTTCCACTCAGGCTGGGAGGCTGAGGAGTGGGAGAACCTATCACAATCTTGCCAGACGGAGCTAGCTCCCGCCCTCTGTCTATTTATACCTTCATTTCCTGCTCCTTCTTTGCCTGTGATTCTGTCTGGTTTCCTGGCTCTGCTGCTCCTGCTATACTATTGACCTCTGCTTCAAATTGACCACGACTTTACTGACTACTCTTCTGCTCTGCGTTTGGTACCTCGTACACTCCTGGTTTGACTCGGCTCGTTCACTACTCTTGTTGCTCACGGTGTTGCCGTGGGCAACTGCCCCATTTCCCTTAGCTTCTGTGTACCCTTGTCTTTTGGTCTGTCGTGCACTTATTGAGCGTAGGAACCGTCGCCCAGTTGTACGCCGTCGCCTAGGACGGGCCGTGCAAGTAGGCAGCGACTGAGTGGCGGGTAGATTAGGGCTCACCTGTTTGTCTCCCTACCCCGCCATTATAGTGAGCATTGTTTAGGGGTGGCCGAATAATAGCTTTATGCACACTTGCAAACCTCTGGAGGATCCTACACCTTGAGGTTCGCAGGACTCCAGAGGCACCAGCGGCTTCAAATACCTGTTTGCTGCATTGCAATGGCATTTTAGCAGCTGCTCCCCTAATCCTATTAATTTGTCTGGCAGAAACCTTCCTCATTATGCCTTTATCTGAACGAACCCGTCTGTGCTCTGAATCAGCCACAAATCTTTTCACAGTACGATGATCACGCCTAAGTTTTCTTGAAATATCCAATGTTTTCATACCTTGTCCATGGTATTGCACTATTTCACGCTTTTCGGCAGCAGAGAGATCCCTTTTCTTTCCCATATTGCTTGAAACCTGTGGCCTGCTTAATAATGTGGAACGTCCTTCTTAAGTAGTTTTCCTTTGATTGGGCACACCTGGCAAACTAATTATCACAGGTGTCTGAGATTGATTACAATGATCCAAAGAGCCCTAAGAAACAATACCATCCATGAGTTTAATTGAAAAACTAATAATTAAATGTTTATGACACTTAAATCCAATGTGCATAATAATTTGGAACACGGTGTAGACTTTCATATAGACTGTGACCTGGTCAGCTGCCTCTCCGCTATGTCTGAGGGGCCTAGTGGGTCCACATACCCTGGGGCTGTGACGGTGATCACTCAACAGGGGACAATACTTCGCTTTTTTTTATAATGAGCCGACCTAATCTACTTTCTTTTATTTTAAAGAACTTATCGCATACAGTACCTCACAAGCTTTTCAATAGTAACAATTCTAGGAACGGTTTCTCCAACTGTAGAAAACATCCCACAACCTCAGGAAAACTGCATCATTCAAAGACAAGCTATTTTCACAGTGTTTTCTGGTACACTACTACAGTATTAACCAATGATGGAAACGCGTGGCTGATTCATCAATAGTATTGTAAGAATGGTGCTTTACAAAAGGAGAGCAAATCTTTGAATTTGACTTTAATTAGACCTGTGACCTTTCCTGACATGTCTGTTTTAGTAAATAATTTTATTCCCTGTGAAATAACCATTCTGGAGCACCTTGTCTTATATCTGCGTTGTACTGTTCCTCTGTTATTTCTCCTAGAATTGTTTGAATAAATTGACAACTGGGTGTTACTGACACTGTCCAATCCGTGCTGGCAGAGATAGACTGGGTAGGGACACACCCATTAGACAACGAAAATGGTAACACCCAGTTGTCAGTTTATTTATAAATTAGTAAGAGGAATAACAGAGGAACGGCACAACGCAGAGTTCTAAGAAAATATGTTCCAGAATAGTTTCTTTATGGGAATTTAAGTATTTACTAAAATAGACATGTCAAGAGAGATGACAGGTTCTCTTTAATGTGTGTCGAATTTGTTAAGAAGGTCTCAGCTATCTAATACATTTGTCATATCACGACATACTAGACACATCTATGTTGCCTCATGGCTGCCATATATGTTTATCTATAGTATATGCCAAAAAATTGTGAAAAAAAATAATTCATATGGCCCAACCATCAAGAGCTATTTAGTCATTCCCCGTAGTTTTTTTTAAAGTCTGTTGAACATGCTGCAGTGCAGGTATAAAAATGGTGCACGACCATATGCTATTTTATGTGGAGAAAAAAAATGCAGTGTTCAGAAGATATGAGTGAATAGGAAAATATTATTTATTTTTTAAATCATAGCATGTGCTTGCAGTATTTTTTTGCATTGATTTCAATGAGGGAGAAAACACAGCAGATAGTATCAATGTGTAACGGCTGCCGCGCCGTTCCCCGCCTCTTTCACGGTCTCTGCTCTGGTTCCTGCACCCTCCATTTCCTCATGCTCGTCCCGAGCTTCACTTACCCGATCCGGACGCTCTACAGGCTCTGGGCGTCGTCAGGTAACTGCATCTCTCAACTCCCTCCACGGCCGTCATCCACTATGTGCGGCTGCAGCCACTAGAGAGCACGCGCGCTGACTCTTTCCTTCTTAAAGGGCCAGCGTGTGACAAAATTTAGACTTCCTATTTAAGGATCATCCTTCCTCTCATTCCTTGCTTGTTCAACCAAGTTCCCCCGTGAGTTTCCCTGTACCCTGGTTCCCTGTTTTCTTGCCTTCTGCCTTTGTCTGGATTTCCCGTTTTTGACCTCTGCCTGAACTTGACCATCCTTGCCTGCCGCCTGCCTTGACCTATTGCTATCGATATCCGTAACGACGTCTGCTGCCTGTCCTGACTTCTGGCCTATACATCCGACTGCCTCTAAACCTGCTGTGCCAAGCGTTGCCCTGGGTTACTAGCACCATCTTCCGGACTACACAGAGGATCCACAAACGAACCAGGTGAGAACCGTGATAGTTTGAACAAGCCATGGATCCCCTTGACACAGCCCTGCCTGACGCTGCTGATATGGCTCAGGAACTTTCTAGACAAAGAGTCCGCCAAGATCAGCTTTTTCAGCTTTTGCAAAATGTGTCCACTCGCTTGAACGAACTTGCGCCTCCGACACCGCCACCACCACCGCAAGCTCCTGTCTACAGTCCTGGACTACATTTACCTACGCCTGCCCGCTATGAGGGTAACCCCAAGACCTGCAGGGGATTCGTTAATCAATGCACCATCCATTTTGAGGTCATGGCACATCATTTTTCCTCGGACCGGGCTAAAGTGGCTTACATCCTGTCCCTGCTTTCTGGCGAAGCGCTGGCATGGGCATCGCCCCTGTGGGAAAGAAACGACCCCATAATGTATAATTTTCAGAACTTTCTCTCCACATTTAAAAAGGTGTTTGAAGAGCCTGGTCGGGCATTGTCAGCAGCTTCCTCTCTTCTCAAGCTCCAGCAAGGAACCTCCACTGTAGGTCAATACGCTATTCAATTTAGCACCCTGGCTACAGAACTCCAGTGGAATAACGAGGCTCTAGTATCTACCTTCTGGGAGGGTTTAGCGGGCCGAATCAAGGATGAACTTGCTGGCCGGGACCTTCCCCCATCCTTGGATGACTTGATCTCTCTTGCCAATCGACGTCTGCTGCCTGTCCTGACTTCTGGCCTATACATTAGACTGCCTCTAAACCTGCTGTGCCATGCGTTGCCCTGGGTTACTAGCACCATCTTCCGGACGACACAGAGGATCCACAAACGAACCAGGTGAGACCCATCATACAATGGTTTCATGAAGTTTCATGAAGTTTCTTGAAATATCAAACTAGCCCCCATCTGCTCTTGTTGACTAATCCTTACAAGGCTGTGTAATTTACAGAGGAAAGGGCATGACTGGGTTGAGGTGTTTACCCTATCAATAAAATCAGCAGAGGTGCGGAAATAAATCCAAAGTTTCATATCTATTTGAACAAGGAATGCTTCCATATAACAACTTTTTGGAGCATTTGGGGGACAGACAGTGAACTTCCAATGGAGAAGTTTGAGGGCTTTCGCAGCCAAGGAGGGTGGTAGGAAAAGTCTTCGTGGGGATGTTGTGAAAATGAAGATTAAGGCCCAATGCACACGACCGTCTATTTCATCCGTAATTACGGACCCATTAATTTCTATTGGCCACGGACACCTTTCAGATGGGTGTCCGTGCTGAAAAAATTAAGGAACTTGTCCTATTCTTGTATGTAATTACGCCACAGACTCTCCCATAAAAGCCTATGGGCGCTTCCGTAAATACAGACGGCTACGGATGCTATGCAACATGTTGGTGACATCATTTGGAGCCTCCCTCTTTTTTGATTGATCCGTATATACAAATCAAATAAGGATGCAATACGGACCGTTTTTACGGACAGTATATCGTGAGCATGGGACCTAAGGCCGCATGCACACGACCGTGCTGTAATTACAACCCATATTTACGGGCACGGCCGGCCGCAGACAACCGTCCATTATAAAGTATGGCAGCACGGACCGTAAAATAAAAAAATAGGACATGTCCTATATTTTTCGGAAAGTTTCTACGGCACAGGAAGGTGTCTGTCGGCCACAGAAATTAATGGATCCGTAATTATGGTCCATAATTACCGGAGATTTTATGGTTGTGTGCATAGGGCCTAAGCAATATCATAATGGGAGCAGGAGTATAGTCTAGAGCAGAGGTCCCCAACCTTTTATACCTTGTTAGCCACATTCAACTTTGAGTGATGTTTGGGAGTCACATTCAATTAAAAAATTTTAACATGTTAAATGTGGAGAAAAACAAAATCATGAAATTTCAGTTTGCAAGACAATATTTCAGTTTGAAATTTGAAATACTAGTATTACACCACCCAAACTGGCACTGTTCTGGGGATAGAATACAGATGTAAACTTGATAGGATACAGGTGTTAACTTGACTTTTAATAAAGCACATAGACTTGAGTTTTTCAATTGTTTTCAATGGCTTAAAGAGGATCTGTCACTAGTTTATTAATTCCCTACCTCCTAACTAATCTAATAGGCGCTATGATGCTGATAACTATAGGGTGATTTTTTTCAAAAACGATTATTATTTGCAAAGTTATGTGCATTTTTCAAAATATGCTAATTTGGCTATGCTTGCCAAATGGGTGGTTACTCGTTCTTTTCACTCTGGGCGGTGTAATGTTTTCTGTATCACGCTGTCCAATCAGCGTCATACAGTTTTCCTCTTCCCATCCCAACAACACAGCGTAAACATATAATATACAGCTTCCATTCCCGACCATGTTTTCAACTGTTGATACCTCCGGTTGTTTCACAGATAGAACTGGGATCCTGGTGGCATATGAAAGATTAGAATCTCATCTTTCATATGCCACCAGAACCACTGTTCTAGGTGGTCCACAGTGATCCCACTTCCTTCCAGCCTCAGCCTCTCATACTGTGTGAAGCAGTTTCATGCTGATAGGACAGTGTCAGAGGCTGTGAGGTAGCTCCACCTCAGGACAATCGCTGGTGTTGACACCCACTTGTCTAGTATTGCCTCATTTGCATATTTAGAAAAAAGCTCATAACTTTTAAAATAATAAACGTTTTGGGACACAATTTTCACTAGCATTATCAGTGTGACAGCGCCTATTAGATTAACTAGGAGATTGGGCATTACTAAACTAGTGACAGATCCTCTTTAAAGTGTAACTAAACATTGGACAAACTTCTGACATGTCATAGTGACACTGAGAGCCCCACCAATCGCTAAAACAAAGTGTCATAAGTGCTTGTGTGAGCGCTCAGCCGCTTAGTTTCTGTTCGTCCTTTTCCGGAAATCAATGTATCGTAGTACGGGCTCAATAGAAAGTCTATGAACCCGTACTCCGATACATCGGCTTTCCGGAAAAAGCCGAACAGATACTAAGCGGCTCAGCGCTCACACAAGCACTTCTGAAACTTTGTTTTAGCGATTGGTGGGGGTCTCAGGGCTCGGACCCACACCAATCAAAACTTCTGACATGTCACTATGACATGTCAGAAGTTTGTCAAACGTTTAGTTACACTTTAAAGAGGATCTGTCACTAGTTTAGTAATGCCCAATCTCCTAGTTAATCTAATAGGCGATGTCACACTGATAATGCTAGTGAAAATTGTGTCCCAAAACGTTTATTATTTTAAAAGTTATGAGCTTTTTTCTAAATATGCAAATGAGGCTATAAGTGACCAATCAGCGTCATACACTTCTCTCCATTCATTTACTCTACAGATAGCGATATAGCTATATCGCTATCTGCAGCCTCATACACACACACACACTAACATTATTGCAGTGTCCTGATAATGAATATACATTACCTCCAGCCAGGACGTGATGTGTATTCAGAATCCTGACCACTTCTGTAGCGTCCCTGTGATTTACAGCACAGCACAGCGAGATCTCGCTGTGAATGACAGCTTACAGCGTAATCTTGCGAGACTACGCCTGCTATGCTGTAAATCACAGAGACGCTACAGAAGTAGTCAGGATTCTGAATACACATCACGTCCTGGCTGGAGGTAATGTATATTCATTATCAGGACACTGCAGTAATGTTAGTGTGTGTGTATGAGGCTGCAGATAGCGATATAGCTATATTGCTATCTGCAGAGTAAATGAATGGAGAGAAGTGATTGACGCTGATTGGTCACTGATTGGTCAGCGTCATACACTTCTCTCCACAACACCCACTTGGTCATATAGTAAAACACGCCCAGTTGTCCATTGAGAACCTCATTAGCATAAAGCTAATATAGGTCATAACTCAGTCAAAAATAATCATTTTTCTAAATAAAAAACACTTCTGTTATCTACATTACAGCGCCGATCACATCATGTACAATATAGGCCACTTATAATGTGGTGATAGAACCTCTTTAATCTATGACCCATTCACATTGCGTTTTGGCAATACGTTTGGCATATACTCTGGGAAAATCTCATAACTTTTCAATAAATTAAGGCTGTGACAAATGCCTAACAGTGACATTCATTCCATAAGCTCTTATGGCATCTGTTTAAAGCATACGTTATAGGCTTTTCATGGCATATACATTAAACGGATGCCGTAATTGTAATGAAGGGGATACGGAAACAGACAAGTGAGCCCTAATCTACCCGCCGCTCGGTCCCTGCCTGCTTGCAACGACCCTCCCTAGGCGACGGGGTACAACTGGGCGACGGTCCCTACGCTCAATAAGTGCACTACAGACAAACAGACAAGGGTACACAGAAGCAAGGGAAAAGGGCAGTTGCCCACGGCAACACCGTGAGCAACAAGAGTGGTGAACGAGCCGAGTCAAACCAGGAGTGTACGAGGTACCAAACGCAGAGCAGGAGAGTAGTCAGTAAGCCAGGGTCAATATGAAGCAGGGTCAAATAGTTCAAGAAGCTGCAGCAGGGCAAGGAAACCAAACGAGAAGAATCACAAGCAAGGAGGAACAGGAAAGGCAGGTATAAATAGGCAGAGGGCGGGAGCTAGCTCCGTCTGACTAGGCTGCGATAGGCTCTCCCACTCCTAAGCCTGCCATCCTGAGTGGTGGAAGATGGAGTCAGTCTCACAGACATAGATGCAGGTGCAGACTGATTACCTATGGGCGTGGATACAGAAGCTGTGCTTGGCAGATCCTTAACAGTAATAGCCTTTGCTGGCGTACGTTTTAAACGTATGTGATGTGAAAAGGCCCTTAGTGGGGGTGACATAAAACCTAGAGATTATTTTGTATGAGTTTTCTTGTATTTTGATACAATGTGATACTCTAATAATAAATGTGTGGTTTGTAGTTACCACTTCCTGGTCACTGAACCACCAGTGCCCAATCATCTTAAATCACTACAGTACATCTTTATTTGTACAGATAAGGTCCCTTTTCAGGGGCCAGTTATCAGGCGAACGAGTGTTCATATGAACGCTCGTTCCCGATCATTGTCCTGTGTAAAGAGGGCAAATGACTGCCAATGTAGAACGGTTCTCACCGGTTTGTTCGTGGATCCTCGGTGTCGTCTGGGAGATGGTGCTTGGAACCCAGGCAACGCTTGGCACAGCGGGTAGAGGCGGTTGGATGGATAAGCAGAAGTCAGGACAGGCAGCAGACGTCGTAACGGCTATGGCAGCAATAGGTCAAGGCAGGCGGCAGACGTTGTAACGGGTATGGCAGGAATAGGTCAAGGCAGGCGGCAGACAAGGATAGTCAAGTTCAAGCAGAGGTCAGTAACTGGAAATCCAGACAAAAGGCAGAAGGAACGGAAACAGGGAACTAGGGCACAGGATACTCACGGGGAACTTGGTTGAACAAGCAGAGATGGAAGGGAGGAGGAACCTTAAATGGGAAGTTCTAGGAATTAAGGCGCGGGCTGGCCCTTTAAGGCAGGACGAGTCAGCGCGCGCGCCCTCTAGTGACTGCAGCCGCACATCGAGGATGCCGACCGCGGAAGGAGGTAATGGATCCACTCACCGGACGCTGTCCAGAGCCAGCAGAGCGTCCGGACCGGGTAAGTGGAGCTCGGGATGAGCAGGTGATGAGGGAGGGCGCCGGAACCGGAGCAGAGGCCGTGGGAACGGCGGGGCAGCCGTTACACAATGAATGAGCAAACACTCATCAGCTGATTGCATCTTTTATGTGCCTGTGCCGTTGAAAAATATAGAACATGTCCTATTTCAAGCCGTAATAACGGCATGGGCAGGCCCATAGAAGTCTATGGGGCTCCCGTAATTACGGGTGGCTACGTGTGTGCACCTGTAATTACGGGAGCGTTGCTAGGCGATGTCAGGTGATAGTTACTGTCCAGGGTGCTGAAAGAGTTAACTGATCGGCAGTAACTCTTTCAGTACCCGGGACAGTGACTACCACTGGAGTTAATAGTATTAAAAGTTAACTTACCCAGAACTCTTCTTCTTCCTCCAGTCCGGCCTCCCGGGATGACGTTTCATCCCATGTGACCGCTGCAGCCAATCACAGGCTAATCACAGGCTGCAGTGGTCACATGGACTGCCACGTCATCCAGGGAGGTCGGACTGGATGTCAAAAGAGGGACGCATCACCAAGACAACGGCCGGGGTACGTATGAACTTGTTTTTACTTTCAAACGCTGCGGAAACTCTGCCCGAAACGGCTGCCCCTTCTCTCTATCCTGATAGAGAGAAGGGGCTGCCGATTAGTACAGAGAAAACGGGCTCCATAAATACGAGTAGAATACTGGTGACACCGGACCCGTATTTACAGGCACGGGTCCGTAAATACTGGTGGAACACGGGTCGAATACGTGTGACAATGGACCCGTATTTACGGGAGGAACAAAATAAGTTTGTGTGCATGCGGCCTAAAACAGCAGCGGCACCCAAGATCAGTACTCAAGGACAGAACTATAAAATACACTATACTAGGTAGTTTATTTTTGTGCTTTATACTGTATACTGATATTTTAAAGAAACTCTAACGCTGACCATAGATATGAAATATGACCCTTGAGGAAGCCACATTGGTGGCGATACACATGGGTAGTTTTTCTTCACTATCCCCAAACATTGGTATATTCTGCTTTGCATACTTACTGCTTTATTGATGCAACGTCCTTTGTATTGTTTTACATTTTCAGCATATAGACAACAGAATTGCTTTGTATAGCAGACATTTGTATTGAGGGGAATAGTGTTTGTACAAGGGCTTATGATTATCTACGTATCATGGTTGTAGCCCTTAACCGCTTCCCGACCGCCCACAGTAAATTCATGTCGGCATTTGCTGGGCTCTGTGCAGCGCCGACGTGAATTCACGGTGGGTGTTAAAAGTGCGATCCGGGTGTCTCACAGTAGCGCTGACACCCGGATCGCGCTGTTAACCCCTGCCTCTGGTCCTGGAGACATGACCGGGACCTAATTGGTTCAGGTCCCGGTCATGTGATCGCAGGGAAAGCTTGTTGTAGCAACGAACTGGAAAGTTTGTTACTACAACAAACTGGAAAGTTTGTTGCTACAGCTAACTTTCCCGGGGACCGATTGCGCGTGCTGCAGTCGGTTATAAGGCAGAACCGGAGGCCATACAACAGCCCCCGGGTCTGCCATGCACAGCAGCCTATGAGAACCAGCCGGATGCTGGTCCTCATAGGCTTCCTGTCAGTGTGACTCTCAGCGTCACACTGACAGTTTATAATAATTTACACTACCTAGGTAGTGTAATGTATTATAGCAGCGATCAGTGCTGCCAGTCTTCAAGTAAAACAAGTAAAAAGTAAAAAATAAAGTAATAAAAATGTTTTATAGCAGTGTAAAAACAAGTTATAAAAGTTACAAAAACAAAATATGCTTTTTTTCCCTATAATAAGTCTTTTATTATAGGAAAAAAATGAAAATGTTAAAAAAAAGTACACATATTTGGTATCACCGCGTTCGTAACGACCCAATCTATAATATTATTTTTCCCGCACGGTGAACAGCGCAAAAAAAATAATTAAAAAACAATGTCAGAATCACTATTTTTTTGGTCATCAACCCTCCAAAAATATAGAATAAAAAGTGATCAAAAAGTCGCATGTACCCTAAAATAGTCCCAATAAAAACTACAAACCGTCCCGCAAAAAACAAGCCCTTATACAGCTTTTTTGACTGAGAAATAAAAAAAGTTATGGCTCTCAGAATATGGTGACACAAAAAATAAATCATTTTATCGAAAAGTGATTTTATTGCGCAAATGCCACAAAACATAAAAAAACTATATACATCTGGTGTCGCCGTAATCGTATCGACCCGCAGAATAAAGTAAAATGTCATTCATAGCGCACGGTGAAAAGTGTAAAAAAAAAAAAAAAAAAAAAAATCATTGTCAGAATTTGTTTTTTTGTCACTTTGCTTGCCCAAAAAATCTAATAAAAAGTGATTAAAAAAATCACATGTACCCTAAAATGGTACCAATGACAACTACAGATAGTCCCGCAATAAATAAGTCCTCGCACGGCTCCGGTGAAGAAAAAATAAAAAAAGTTCTGGCTCTCAGACTATATCGACAGAAATTGTGCAGTGTCCAAAAGCTGATAAGATCGGGCGTCATTTATCAGTGCGACATTGGCCACATATCTGCGGATTATTATTTATTTACCGAATTATTATACCCTCTTATTATGTCCTGATGTACTCTGCCCAATTTATACATACATCATAAACTGAAATACCAGCTAAACCCCAAACAGAACAGTTACCAGCAAAAAGCAAAAGCAAACTCTGCGCTCCAAAAGCCAAATGGCGCTCCCTCCCTTCTGAGCCCCACAGCGTGCCCAAACACCAGCTTACGTCCACATCACTGGCGTAGCTATAGAGGTCGCAGCGGTCGCAATTGAGACCGGGCCCCAAAGCCAGGGGGGCCCACAGACCCCCGCAGCACATCAATAATAACTATAGTAACAGACTTTACTTACCTTCCTGGTTCCGGATCGCAGCGGAGGTCCTGACGTCAAGCACTGTGCGCAGCGCATGACGTCACAGCGCTATGCGCCGCGCACAGCATCGAGACGACAGAACTACCGCCGCGGCTGAAAAGGAAGGTAAGATTAGCCCTGACTGGCGGGGTCCAAATCCCGGGACCCGCCAATCTGCTGTTTTGAAGGGGCCGCAGCACTCGTACGAGAGCTGCTCCCCTTCATTCCGGTCACACTGTGAATCGGTGTCGGCGATTCACAGTGTGAGCGAGTAGTGAAATGAAGGGGAAGCAGCTCTTGTACGAGTGCTGCGGCCCCTTCAAAACAGCTGATTTGCCGGTCCCGGGAGACACATCAGCTATTGATGGCCTATCCTGTGGATAGGCCATCAATGTTTAGGGACTGCACAACCCCTATGCCTACGATGTAGCAGGCTTAGGGGGCCCATGAGACAGGATCACAGATTGTGTGATGCTGTCTGCTGGGCCCTGTATCTAGGCCAATCACATGGTAGGCTTAGATACATGGCCCATGCGTGATCCTGTCTGCTGGGCCCTGTATTTAAGCCTACCACACTGTAGGTTTAGATACAGGGCCCCAGCACACAGTAATCTTATACTGTATAAGATTACTGTCTGCTGGACCCTGTATCTAAGCCTACGTTGTGGTAGGCTTATATACAGGGCCCATCAGACAGGATCACACATGGGCCATGTATCTAAGCCTAACACATGTGTTACTAATCGTTTTTGTTGTGTTTTCTTACAGGTTCGGTCGTTGGATTACATCGGATTCCAGGACTACTTCGATGACGGCTTTTTTTTTATTATCAATAAAATGGTTAATGAGGGTTGTGTGCGTTTTTTTTTATTTCAATAAAATATTTTTTCTATGTCTTTGTGTTTTTTTTTTAAACTATATTACTACCGCCTTAGTAATGGCCACCGGCTGATTGACAGTATCCATTGCTAAGGCGGGGCTTAGTGTTAGCCGGTGCAGAGGCTAACACTAACGCGCTTTATTACCCCGGTACCCACCGCCACCAGGGGTGCTGGGAAGAGCCGGGTACCATCCAGTACTTGACCATCTGTAGTGATGGTCGGCCACTGGGGTGGCCGCAGGCTGGTATTATCAGGAGGGGAAAGGCCAGATACAGTGGCCCTTCCCACCCTGGTAATGCTAGGCTGCTGCTGCTGCTTTATTGTATCTGGCTGGTTATGAAAAATGGGGGGACCCCACGTCATTTTAAAAAAAAATAAAAAAAATTGGAAAGAACGATGTCGGGTCCCCCCCAATTTTCATTACCAGCCACATACAACACAGCAGCAGCAGGCAGCATTACCAGGGTGGTAGGGGCCAGTGTTTTTGGCCTTCCCAGCCTAATACTACCAGCCTGCGGCCACCCCGGTGCCTGCCCGTCACTACAGATGGACGGGTACTGGTTCGTACCCGGCTCTTCCCAGCACCCCTGGTGGCGGTGGGTACCAGGGTAATAATGGGGGTTAGTGTTGGCCTCTGCACCTGCTAACATTAAGCCCCGCCTTAGTAATGGAGGTTGTCAATCAGCCAGCGGCCATTACTAAGGCGGTGATAATAAAGTTTAAAAAGATACAAGCACATAGAAAAAATATTTTATTGAAATAAAAAAACACAACCCTCATTAACCATTTTATTGAAAATAAAAAAAACGCCGTCATTGAAGTCCTCAAATCCGAAGTCCAAGATCCGAACCTGTAAAAAAAACACAAACACACAAAAATAATCAGTAACACATAAAGAAACAAAATCATGTGTGATACTGTCTGCTGGGCCCTATATCTAATCCAATCATGTGTGATACTGTATGCTGAGCCACTGTATCTAATCTTATCACGTGTGATACTGTCTGCTGGGCCCTATATCTAATCCAATCATGTGTGATACTGTCTGCTGGGCCCTATCTCTAATCCTATCATGTGTGATACTGTCTGCTGAGCCGCTGTATCTAATCCTATCATGTGTGATACTGCCTTCCGAGCCACTGTATCTAATCCGATCATGTGTGATACTGTCTGCTCAGCCACTATATCTAATCCTATCATGTGTGATACTATCTGCTGAGCCACTGTATCTAATCCTACCATGTGTGATACTGTCTGCTGAGCCAATGTATCTAATCCTATCATGTGTGATAATGCCTTCTGAGCCACTGTATATAATCCTATCATGTGTGATACTGTCTGCTGAGCCAATGTATCTAATCCTATCATGTGTGATACTGTCTGCTGAGCCACTGTATCTAATCCTATCATGTGTGATACTGTCTGCTGGGCCACTGCATCTAATCCTATCATGTGTGATACTGTCTGCTCAGCCACTGTATCTAACCCTATCATGTGTGATACTGTCTGCTCAGCCACTGTATCTAATCCTATCATGTGTGATACTGTCTGCTGAGCCAATGTATCTAATCCTATCCATAGTCTATAGGGTCGTAGTGCTATAGATATGCTATGCTGTCTCCTATACACACATTTTTTTTTTGGGGGGCGGACACATATGTATTGGGGCTATTTCCCCTGACATTTTAAGGCCTGAGGGTATGTTCACACGGCAGCCTCTGTTACGGCTGAAATTACGGTGCTGTTTTCAGGAGAAAACAGCATCGGAATTTCAGACGTAAAGGCATGTGCAGGCGTCTTTTGCTGCGTCCATTACGGACGTAATTGGAGCTGTTTTTCCATGGAGTCCATGGAAAACGGCTCCATTTACGTCTGAAGAAGTGACAGGCACTTCTTTGACGCGGGCATCTTTTTTACGCGCCGCCTTTTGACAGCGGCGCGTAAAAAAAATGACTGTCGGCACAGAACATCGTAAGACCCATTCAAATGAATGGGCAGATGTTTGCCAACGCTTTTGAGCCGCATTTTTGGACGTAATTCAATGCTAAAACGCCCGGGGGGCCCAATAAGAACTTTTGCATCGAGGCCCACGAGCCTTTAGCTACGCCCCTGGTCCACATATATGATATTTTATATCAGGGAGAACCCGCTCAACATTGTATGAGGTATTGGTCTTCAGTGGCACAAACTGGGCACAACATATTGTGCGTTAAAATGGCATATCAGTGGAAAATTTTAATTTTCACTTTGCATCATCCGCTGCACATTAACGCCTTCGCGCACCACGACTTAATAGCATGTCGTGGTGCGGGGGGTTATATATGGAGCGGGCTCATGGGCTGCTCCCGCGCCATATTCTGCAGGTGTCCGCTGTGTATTACAGCTGACACCCGGGACTAATGGACAGGAACAGCGATTGCACTGTTACAGGAGCCTGTAAAAATGATATTATACTGCAATACATTAGTACTGCAGTGTATTGTACCAGCGACGTAATGATCGCTCGTTCCAGTCCCCTAAAGGGACTTTTGGGAGGGTTCCACTGTTTTGGTACCTCAGGGGCTTTGCAAATGCGACATGACACCCGAAAACCATTCCAGCTAAATTTGAGCTCCAAAAGCCAAATATTGTTCCTTCCCTTCTGAGTCTTGCCGTGGGTCCAAACAGCCGTTTATTACCACATATGGCGTATTGCTCTAATCAGGACAAATTGCTTTACAAATTTTGGGGAGATTTTCATTTTCACAGCCTAATTCCACTAAATTCAGCAAAAAAACTGTGGGGTCAAAATGCTAACTATACCCCTAGAAACATTCCTTGAGGGGTGTAGTCTACAAAATGGGGTCACTTTTGGGGGGTTTCCACCGTTTTGCTCCCTTCAGGGCGTTGCAAACGCGACATGGCACTGAAAACCAATCCAGCAAAATCTGCGCTTCAAAATCCAAATGGCGCTCCTTCCCTTCTGAGCTCTGCCGTGGGTCCAAACAGCAGTTTAGTACCACATATGGGGTATTGCTGTAATCGGGAGAAGTAGCTTTACATATTTTGGGGTGCTTTTTATTCTTTATTCCTTGCAAATATCTTTTTTTTAAATATTTTTTCAGAAAAAAAGTAGATTTTCACTTTCACAGGCAAACTCCTGTGGGGTCAAGATGCTAACTATACCCCTAGATAAATTCCTTGAGGGGTGGTTTCCAAAACAGTGTCGCTTTTGGGGGATTTCCACTGTTTTGGCACTACAACACCTCTTCAAACCCGACATGGTGCCTAAAATATATTCTAAAAAAAGGAGGCCACAAAATCCACTAGCTCCTTTGCTTCTAAGGCCGGTATTTCAGTCCATTATCACACTAGTGCCACATGTGGGATATTACTAAAAACTGCAGAATCTGGGCAATAAATATTGAGTTGCGTTTCTCAGGTAAAACCTTCTGTGTTACAGAAAAAAAATTATTACAAATGAATTGCAGCAAAAAAAATAAAATTTGTCAATTTCCCCTCTACATTGCTTTAATTCCTGTGAAACGCCTAAAGGGTTAAGAAACTTTCTGAATGCTGTTTTGAATACTTTGAGGGGTGCAGTTTTTAATATGGGGTGATTTATGGGGTCTATCTGGTACATAAGGCCCTCAAAGCCGCTTTAGAACTGAACTGGTCTCTGTAAAAATCGCCTTTTGAAATTTTCTTGAAAATGTGAGAAATTGCTGGTGAAGTACTAAGCCTTGTAACGTCCTAGAAAAATAAATTAATGTTCAAAAAACTATGCAAATATAAAGTAGACATATGGAATATGTGAAATAGTAACTATTTTGTGTGGTATTACTATCTGTTTTACAAGCAGATACATTTAAAATTAGAAAAATCATAAATTTTTGCAAATTTTCTCAAAATTTTGGTGTTTTTCACAAATAAGCAATGAATTTATTGACCAAATTTTTCCACTATTATAAAGTACAATATGTCACGAGAAAACAATCTCAGAATCGCTTGGATAGGCAAAAGCATTCCGGAGTTATTACCACATAAAGTAACACATGTCAGATTTGAAAAAATGGGGCTGGTCCTGAAGGCCAAAATGAGCTCCGTCTTGAAAGGGTTAAGATTGTTGGATCGATTATCTCTATTCCATTTTAAATGTTTTTATGATGTAAGTGGAGTTTATGTCAATAAATATTTTTCTATTTTTGAAATTTATCATAGTATTTCTCATTCTGCTAATATACATACCCAACTTGTGGTGCTCATAGTTTCATACATATGAAATACCTGTCAGCTGAGCAGCTATAACAGTTGACCGTCAGCTTTTTCTCCTGGCTCTACCACAAACATATAAATGATCAGTATCTAGCAGCAGCTTATCTACCGCTGGAAATACAGATCAGGCAATATGCCAGATCCACCTTTCCCCTGATATCTGCCGTTTGAGAATTGGGAGGCCCCATGCATATTAGAGCATTAACTGATCCCACCAAAATCAGCGATTTAAGACCATTTTTATGTGTATGGCCTTCAGTCCTCATTATTTACTTTACAGCTTAAAGAGGCTCTGTAATGTAGATAACATTGGTTTTTATTTTGAAAAACCATTATTTTTGAGCAAGTTATGAACAATTTTAGATTTATGCTAATTAGTTTCTTAACCTCTTCCAGCGCTGCGCCGCAACTGTACATCCTGGAGAGGGCTTGCTTCCCGCACCAGGACGTACAGTTGCGGAACGGTTCCCGGCGCACACTGTCTTAACGAACAATGTTTGGGAACTGGGAGGTCAGCTGTCCCCGACAGCTGACACTCCAGTCTTACCGGTCAGCGGACCATCGCCTCTGATTTCAGCAATTAACCTCATAAGTGTGGCGACCGAATGCGATCGCCGCATTTAAGGGATTTGAAGCACATCGGCAGCCCCCACGAAGTGAATGTGGGGGCTGCCGATGCTTGTCGTGGCAATCGGAGGCCAGACAATGGCCTCCGGGTTGCCATGTACGGAAGCCTCGGAGGAGCAGCCAGGGGCTGGTCTTCATAGGCTTCCTGTCAGTGTGACTCTCACGTCACAATGACAGTTAGATTACATTACACTACGCAGGTAGTGTAATGTATTCTAGCAGCGATCAAAGCTGCAAGTCTAAATGTCCCCTAGTGGGACAAGTAAAAAAAAAGGTAATACATTTTTTTTCAAAAAAGTGTAAAAATAAAACTATAAGTTATATAAACAAAAAATGCTTTTTTTCCTATAATAAGACTTTCATTATAGGAAAAAAATTAACACGTTAAAAAAAAACACATATTTGGTATCACTGCGTTCATAACGACCCAAACTGTAAAACTATAATGTTATTTTTCCCGCACGATGAACACCCACAAAAAAAATCAATAAAAAACGACACCAGAATCACAATTTTTTGGTCACCACTCCTCTCAAAATAGAGAATAAAAAGTGATCAAAAAGTCGCATGTACCCCAAAAATAGTACCAATAAAAACTACAACCCGTCCCGCAAAAAACAAACCCTTACACAGCTTTTTTGACTAAAAAATAAAAAAGTTATAGCTCTCAGAATATGGTGACACAGAAAATAAATTATTTTATAAAAAAGTGATTTTATTGCGCAAATGCTGCAAAACGTAAAAAAACTATATTCATATGGTATCGCCGTAATCGTACCGTCCCACAGAATAAAGTAAAATTGTCACTTATAGCGCACGGTGAATGCCGCAAAAAAAATGAACTAAAAACAATGTCTGAATTGCTGGTTTTTGGTCACCCGGCTTGCAAATTTTTTTAATAATAAGTGATAAAAAAATCCCATGTACCCCAAAATGGTACCAATGAAAACGACAAATTGTCCCGCAACAAATAAGCCTTCACGCAGCTCCGGTGGAGAAAAAATAAAAGAGTTCTCGCTCTCAGAATATGACAATGCAAAATATGCGGAGTGTTCCAAAAGCAGATTAGATCGGGCGCCATTTATCAGTGCGACACTGGCCACACATATGCGGTTTATTATTTATTTACCGCATTATTATACCGTCTTATTATACCCTGATGTACTTCGCACAGTTACATATACCGTGATGTAGTCCGCACAGATTACATATATCCACACATTATAAACTGAAATACCAGTAAAACCCCAAACAGAACTACTACCAAGCAAAATCTGCGCTCCAAAAACAAAATGGCGCTCCCTCCCTTCTGAGCCCTGCAGCATGCCCAAACAGCATTTTTTGCCCACATATATGGCATCGCCATACCTGGGAGAACCAGCTTAACGTTTTATGAGGTACTTGTCTTCAGTGGCACAAACTGGGCACAACATATAATGCACTAATATGGCATATCAGTGGAAAATTGCAATATTCACTTTGAACCATCCTCTGTACATTAAACCCTTTGCGCAATATGACTTAATTGCACGGGTGTTGATGTATGGAGCGGGCTCACGTGCTGAGCCCGCTCCATATGCTGCGGGTGTCAGCTGTGTATTACAGCTGACACCCGGGACTAACAGGCAGGAACAGCGATCGTGCGGTTACAGAAGCCTGTAAAAATAACAATATACTGCAATACTTTAGTATTGCAGTATATTGTACCAGCGATCCGATGATCGCTGATTCAAGTCCCCTAAGGGGACTAATAAAATGTATAGAAGAATTAAAGTTATTAGTAGTAAGATTTTTTTTTATTTCAAGTTAAAAAAAAAAACCTTTTCCCATTTTTCTTCTAAAGTATGTAAAAAAAATAAACAAAATTGGTATTGCTACATCCGTAAAAGGCCGAACTATTACAATATACCATTATTTAACTCGCATGGTGAACACGGTAAAGAACTTAAATAATTTAAACCGCCAAAATCACTGTATTTTTTGTCACCTTAGCTCTCATAAAAATATGACCCCCCTTTTCCCATTTTTCTTCTAAAGTAATGTAAAAAAAATAAACAAAATTGGTATTGCTACATCCGTAAAAGGCTGAACTATTACAATATACCATTATTTAACTCGCACGGTGAACACCGTAAAAAACTTAAATAATTTAAACCGCCAAAATCGCTGTTTATTTTGTCACCTTAGCTTCATAAAAATATGTAATACAGCTTTTTGATCACATTTTATGTATCAAAAAAATGTTACCAATAAAAACTACAGCTCGTCCCGCAAAAAATAAGACCTCCCACCACACAATCAACCATAAAATAAAAAAGTTACGGCTCTCAGAATGTGGTGAAACAAAAGAATTTTTATTTTAACAAATAGATTTTTCTTTGTAAAAGTAGTAAAAAAAAAAAAAATCTGTATAAATTTGGTATCACCGTAATTGTATTGAGCCACAGAATAAAGTAAAGTTTTCATTTTTACCGCACGGCGAAAGCTGTATAAACGAACCCCCCCCAAAAAATAGAATCAGATTTTTTTTCCAATTTCAGCCCGCAAAGAATTTTTTTTCAGTTTCCCAGTCCATTTTATGGCACTTTAAATGGTGTCAATAGAAACTACAACTCTTCCCGCAAGAAATAAACCCTCACAACACACTACTCACGGAAAAAGGAATAAGTTATGGCTCTAAGAACGTGCGGAGTGAAAAACGAAAATAAGAAAGCAAAAAATTGATCAGTCCTGAAAGGGTTAATTAATTTCTAATGAAAAAACCATATGACCCCGGGGCGTGGCCTGGACGGACATGGAAGGAGTCGCATAAACGCTGAGCTCCTGAGGTGAAAGCCAAATCCGGCTCAAATAAACCTGGTAAAGCTGTCTTACCTGTTCCCTGGTCGGTGGAGTGGATAGTGGCAGTGCTCAGAGTCCCGTTCAGAGTGTCGGAGAGCGGCTCCGGCGCCGGTGAAAGGTCTGGCCCTTGTATTGTGGAGGCCGAGGAAGGTGGCGGCCATCTTCTCCTTCTTCTTCCCCTCCTCCTAACGGCGCGAAAGTGCAGGAACGGCTGGGAAGGCAGTAAACGGCGTCTTGACAGGGTGAGTGAGGAGGGAGAAGGGCACATCTTGAGGTGCTGGCCGACAGTCATTGAGGAGTAAAGTACAGGGAGAGGATTTATAGCTAAATCTCCTGTAGGAAAAGCGACCCCCCCTCCCCCAGCGGCCATCTTAACTCAGTTTGTCAGCAGCAGAAAACCACAGGGCTGGAAGTGGCAACAACAAAAGTGTATCGGTACAGTACAGAGAGTGAGACACTGCACTGCTTTTCCCCTGACACTGATTAAAACCTGTGGGAGTAATTCTACGCTTCCAAAAAGAGACTACCTGAAGATTTACTTATATTACATTGGTCTTCTGTGGAAGATATTTCAGTATTGTTGCAGCTTAGAATCAAACAGAAATTTCCCGTGTCACAATGGGGGGCACATCAAAAAGGAATACTAAGGCAAAGCCGTCTAAGCTCACAGAGTTTTTTCCCTCATCCTCTTCTCAACAAGTGGTGGTGAACCGCCGAATTTCCCTCCCTCCCTCCTCCCCAACTCCATCTTCTAGGGATGCTTCTGTAGACCGTGACCTGCAGGACGACACGGACTCTCAGCCGGTTTCGGAGCATATGATAAAACGTCTCCTGAATTCTTTGAGAGACTCAATCCAAGCAGATTTACGGCAAGTTATTGGGGATTTAAGAGGAGATATACAAGCCATTGCCTCGCGGACCGACCATGTGGAGCATAAATTGGAGGAATTTGTGAAATCTCATAACTCGCTCATAGATGCGAACTACACTCTGGAGGAAGAAGTTATGCGTTTATCCACCAAAGTCTTGGATCTGGAGGACAGATCCAGAAGAAATAATGTCCGTATCAGAGGTATACCTGAATCGGTCACACCAGATCTACTAGCGACATTTCTCACGGATCTTATGGGAATCGTGTTACCGCAAAAATCGGCCCTGGATCTCACCATAGATAGGATTCACAGAATCCCTAAACCTAAGCACATTGCAGCTCACCTGCCAAGAGATACAATTGCCCGAATCCACTTCTTTCATATAAAGGATGAATTTCTCAGAGGTTTGAAGAACTCTCCTGACCTAACTGACCGTTTTAAGGACATTACTTTATTCCCGGATTTATCAGCGGCGACTATGCTACGCCGAAAAGAATTTGCTGTGATGACAAAACTTCTGAGAGATAACGGCATATTGTACAAATGGGGATTCCCAGTAAAACTAATAATCACCAGGAATGGCACGCATCATGTCTGCCTCTCTCCAACCTCGGCAAAAGACCTGTTGATATCTTGGGGGCTCATGGCGTCCCCGTCTTCAAATCCCCGTCCTAGGAATCCTTCTAAACCGGAGATGATTTCGCCATTGTGGTCGGACGCAAGGAGTAAACCAGATCGGAGACCGCCTGATTGAAAATTGAGGCTTCTAGGGTATGAACGGCACTTCAAGGCTTTCGGAGTTCTCAGGTGGACGGTTCTTTTCTGTCTACAGTTCTTAGGCTGAACTTTTGCCTCCATTTTTCTTTTCCCTGCAAGAGGGAAGTTCCTGGTTGCAGTGAATGTGCTATATAGCATATTCATTTCGGTGGTTTTTTCAAGTTTCCAGTTGTGGGATGTTCTATGTTGGTTCTCCATTGCTATGCCATAATCATTACTACTTTGCTTTTATGTCTTAATGGGTCTTACAATACTTTCTGTAAATGCTCATGGCTTGAATTCTCCCTTCAAGAGATCTTTACTTTGGAAGGAAGCATTCAAGTCTAAGGGAGATGTAATATGTGTGCAGGAATCACATTTGTCCTCTAAAGACTGCCATCTATTTAATCATAAAAAATTTCCCCATGTGTACTATGCCTCTAATAGCGGAAAGAAGGCGGGGGTAATTATTGCGGTAAAAGAGTCACTTGCTTTTAAATGTATTTCTGTTATTTCTGATCCACAGGGTAGATTTATTATTTTAGTATGTGAAATTGATAACCTCTCATACACGTTGGTATCTGTTTATGCCCCTAATGTACGACAACTTCCCTTCCTTAAAAAGGTACTGTCAAAAGCTAAATCGGTGCAGAAAGGGGGTTTAATATTATGTGGGGATTTTAATATAGTGGTAAACAAGGATATAGATCGCTCTGGGGGAAATAACAGATTGTCTCATGACTTGAGTTCCTGGGTGCAGGAGGAAGACTTACATGACGTATGGCGATACCAGCATGCTTCTGAAAGGGATTACACGTTCTATTCTTCCCCACATAAGGTGTACTCTAGGATTGACTATTTTCTAGTGGATAGAGAAGTGTTAACAAATTCGGTGAACTCCTCCCTTGGCCTGATAACCTGGTCAGACCATGCACCAATTATGCTTCAACTCTCAGATCATTATATTACACCTCAGAGCTCATCTTGGAGGTTGAACACATTTTTATTAAATTCCCCAGATCTCCAAGCCAAAATAGACTTAGCTTTGAAAGAATTTTTTGAGATTAATGGCCCATCGGCCTCATCACCTGAACTCCTCTGGTGTACACATAAGGCGTTTGTAAGAGGCCTGTTTATTCAGGCTGCGGCTAAAGCAAAAAGGGCAAGAAATAAAGAATTTGAATTCCTTATCGACAACATACAGAATATAGAGGCAAAATTAAAAGTTTCTCCGTCTCCCACATTACGTGACGAGCTAAGACACTTTAGGGACAAACTGCGCAATCACCAACTTTTCCTATATGAGAAAACTTTAAAAAAACTCAAATGGAACTTCTATATCCAAGGGGACAGACCCAGTAAAATTCTGGCAAAAAGAGTGAAACAGCATGTTGCTAAATCCAAAATTTCATGGTTGAACACTTCAGAAGGGACAAAAGTGTATGATCCTCAGGAGATTACCGACGCATTTGCGTCTTACTACAGTACCCTTTATAATCTAAATCAGGACAAGCTCCTCCCTGAGGTATCCAAAGCGGGGGTGAATGATTTTTTAAGGCAAATTCAATTGCCAACGTTATCAGAGGCCCAAATTAGTCAATTAAATTCTCCTATTACGGTCGAAGAAATTAAACTGACCATTCTGCGATCTAAACAAAATAAATCCCCGGGACCGGATGGGCTGCCAAATGAGTACTACCGAACTTTCGCAGACTCGCTGATTCCATATTTGCAATCTACTTTTATGAGTATCGCGAATAAGCAGGCACCTCCCCCTGAGATGTTACAGGCCACGATAGTCACACTCCCTAAGCCGGGTAAATCCCCTGATTCCCCGGCCAATTTTCGTCCAATATCCCTATTAAACTGTGATATAAAATTATATGCTAAAATATTGGCGAATAGAGTAAATGATTGCTTACCATCCCTAATAGCGCTAGAACAAGTAGGGTTTGTCAAGGGCCGGCAAGCTTGTGACGGGACGCGCAGGATGTTAGATCTTATACAGATTGCCGGAGAATCTAAAAGTGCCTCCCTCTTTATTTCTCTAGACGCCGAAAAGGCATTTGATCGTGTTAACTGGCAATACCTGGAAAGCACATTAGACAAATTTGGTTTCCATTCATTTATAAAATCAGCCATACTTTCACTATATTCCTCGCCCTCGGCTAGGGTTCTGTCTTCCGGGATTCTTTCTAGATCTTTTAGCATCACTAATGGGACTAGGCAGGGCTGCCCGCTTTCCCCACTAATTTTTACCCTATGTATGGAACCATTTGCAGAAATGATTCGAAATTCTACAAAAATCTCGGGTATAAGGGTAGGAGGAAGAGAACACAAAATCGGATTATATGCAGATGATGTTATTGTGACCTGTACTTCTCCCCTCATATCTCTGACAGAACTACTCAGCATCATTTCTAAGTTTTCAGAGGTATCATATTATAAATTAAATGTTTCAAAGTCCATGATGTTACCAATTCATGTAGATCCTCAATTGAAACGCACTTTGTCCAACTTTGATTTGGCATGGGCAGAATCAGGGTTGGTATACCTGGGGATAAAACTCTACTCCTCGTTGTCGCTGGTTCTGCAGGAGAATTACTCAGGGCTAATAGCAGATTTAAGACTGGAGTGTGAAAGACTGAACAAATTCCAGTTGTCCTGGATTGCTAGAGTCAATTTGGTTAAAATGTTACTGCTTCCCAAATACTTGTATTTTTGTAGGACTATTCCACTGTTAATACCTACTAGCATCACCTCTCAAATTCAACGTATGTTTCTCCAATTCATTTGGAATAATAAAAGAGCAAGGGTAGCCAAATCTTTATTATTTCAGAAGGTCAAGGAAGGGGGTTTGGGAGTCCCAGAGGTAGTGGCATATAACGTAGCAGCCATCCTAGACCAGTTAAGTTCATTATGGAACTCCTCGGCTCCGTCACTTTGGGCCCAGTTGGAAAATGAGATGTTTCCCCGTTCCTCCATACGTAATTTGATGGCCGCGACATATGTGGGGACAGATAGGTCTAAGGTGTTCTTGGTGACCACATCTGATGCACTGAAATGCTGGAAATTGGAGGTATGCGCAAATCGCTGGGTGTACTTATCTAATGATCATATACCATTGCAAGCGCTTCAACCTTTGGTCCCACATGTATTTTTGCAGACTTGGGAATCGCTGGGAGTAACAACCCTCTCAGATTTATATGAGGGAAAACTCTTCAAATCCTTTGAGCAGTTGGTAAGGGAATATGATGTAAATAAATCCATGTTTTATCAGTATCTCCAGATACGACATATGATACAAACAATAGCCATCCCAGCTCAACCCACAATTCTTTCTCCATACCATAAATTCCTGTTCAAATGGCAAGGTCATAGTAAGGGTCTAGCTTGTAGCTATGATCTAATTTTGAAAAAACAGTCCTCGGGGAAGACAGGTCACATATTGCGATGGGAACGGGAGATGGGCTCTACGTTTTCCATGGCACAATGGATGAAGGCCTCTAGTTGGATCACTCGTCACTCCAAATGTGTTAACCATATTGAGCTCACCCGTAAAATCCACATGAGATGGTACCTAACACCTTCCAGATGTGCACACATATTCCAAGGCAGTTCTAATGGCTGCTGGAGAGGATGTGGTTCCCTGGGTTCCACATTGCATATGTGGTGGTCCTGCCCTAAGGTGGAGGTATTGTGGAGGGAGGTTTTTCGCATCATACTTGAAATTTTAGGAGAATCTATTCCGTTCTGCCCGGAACTGGCTATTTTAGACATTGGCTTGGAAGACATAATGGCGGAGCATCGGGTACTGATACACCATGTCTTCATTGCTGCTAGAATGGCAATAGCTAAGTCATGGAAATCAATTATCTCCCCTTCTTTATCAGAGGTGATAGGCAGGGTAAATATAGCATGTCATCATGAATCCATGCTTTTGCAGTCTCCCTCTGGGTATGCCAAGAGCTCACGTTATTGGGAGCTTTGGGTAAATTCAAAGTATTACATTTAAATGCAGAAAGTTCGATGGTACTATGACATAATTAATATTATCATTGGTTTGAAAATGGCATAGTAAAGTTCTTAAGTTCTTTGTGGTTGTTTTCTGGTTATGATTATGTATATCCTTCAATGTCATATCACTTGTATGTATTATTGTATGCAGGTCCATGTTCGGGGACCAAGGATGGTTTATATTGTTTGAAAAAAGATGTAAAAATTTTTCAATAAAAATTTATTGATTTAAAAAAAAAAAAAACCATATGACCCCATGTGGGGTATTTCCATACTCGGGAGAAATTGCTTTACAAAAATTGGTTGTTTTTTTTCCTTTATCCCTTGTGAAAATTAGAAAATTCAACATTTTAGTGGAAAAAATTGTGATATTCATTTTCGGGACTAATTCTAATAAATTCAGCAAATGACCCATGGGCTATAAATGCTCACTATAACCCTAGAAAAATTCCTTGAGGGGCGTTTCCAAAATAGGGTCACTTTTGGAGGGTTTCCACTGTTTTGGTCCCTCCAGGGCGTTGCAAACTCGACATGGCACCGAAAACCAATCCAGCAAAATCTGTGCTCCAAAATCCAAATGGCGCTCCTTCCCTTCTGAGCGCTGCCATGGTTCCAATCAGCAGTTTATTACCACATATGGGCTATTGCCGTAATCAGGAGAAAATGGTTTACAAATGTTGTGGTTCTTTTTTTCTTTTATTCGTTGTAAAAATTAAAAATTTCTATGTTTTTTCAGAAAAAATATTTTCATTTTCACGGCCTAATTCCATTAAATTCTGCAAAAAACCTGTGTGGTCAAAATGCTAACTAAACCTGTTAAGGATCTGCCAGGCACAACTTCTGTATCCACGCCCATAGGTAATCAGTCTGCACCTGCTTCTATGTCTGGGAGACTGACTCCACCTTCCACCACTCAGGATGGCAGGCTTAGGAGTGGGAAAGCCTATCATAGCCTGGCCAGACGGAGCTAGCTCCCGCCCTCTGTCTATTTATACCTGCCTTTCCTTTTCCTCCTTGCTTGTGATTCTGCTCGTTTGGTTTCCTGGCCCTGCTGCAGCTTCTTGATCTATTTGACCCTGCTTCATATTGATCCTGGCTTACTGACTACTCTCCTGCTCTGCGTTTGGCACCTCGTACACTCCTGGTTTGACTCGGCTCGTTCACCACTCTTGTTGCTCTCGGTGTTGCCGTGGGCAACTGCCCCTTTTCCCTTGCTTCTGTGTACCCTTGTCTGTTTGTCTGTCGTGCACTTATTGAGCGTAGGGACTGTCGCCCAGTTGTACCCCGTCATCTAGGGCGGGTCGTTGCAAGTAGGCAGGGACTGAGTGGCGGGTAGATTAGGGCTCACTTGTCTGTTTCCTTACCCCCGTCATTACAAAACCCCTAGATAAATTCCTTGAGAGGTTTAGTTTTTTTCACTAACATAAAGTAAAACATGTCACGAGAAAACAATCTCAGAATCGCTTGGATAGGTAAAAGCATTCCGAACGTTATTACCACATAAAGTAAGACATGTCAGATTTGAAAAAATTGGCCGTGTCCTGAAGGCCAAAACAGGCTGGGTCCTGAAGGGGTTAATCAACAACTGGGCGTTTTTTTTTTGCTTTTTACCAATTGGGTGTTGTAAAGAGAAATGTATGACGCTGACCAATCAGCATCATACACTTTTCTTCATTTATGATTAGCTGTACTCACACATTAACTTTACCGAAGTGTCTTGAGAGTGAATAGACATTGCCTCCAGCCGGGATGCGATGTCTATTCACACTTCCGACACTTCGGTAAAGTTTCTGTGGGACCTACTCACACAGCACAGCGTGATCTCGCTGTGAATGACAGCACAGCGTGATCTCGCGAGGTCACGCTGTGTGTGCAGTGAAAGAAGCTGGGCTGGAACGATGAGAAGTGTATGACGCTGATTGGTCAGCGTTATACACTTCTCTTTACAACGGTAAAAAGTCTCATGTACCCCAATATGATACCAATATAAACTACAGCTCGACCCGCAAAAAATAAGCCCTCATACCACTAAATAGACGGAAAAATAAAAAAGTTATGGATTAGTTTTTTCCTTGTAAAAGTAGTAAAACATAACAAAACCAACGAAAAGATTTTTTTCCTATTCCAACCCACAAATATTTTTAATCCAGTTTCCCACTACATTATATGGTACAATAAATGCTGCCGTGAAAATCTACAACTCGTCCCGCAAAAAACAAGCCCTCATACGCAATATTGATGGAAAAATAAAAAAGTTACAGCTTTTGGAAAGTGGGGAAGAAAAAACGAAAGTGAAAATCCCAAAAAATTGCTGCGGCGGGAAGGGTTTAATGTCTGATCTATGTTTCACCTTACGTAGTGTAACGTCTATGGGCGCGGACCGTCGTCCTGATTTACAATTTGACGGCCGCAGCCATGGACTTGTGAGTTCTCGGCAGGATCTCCCTCCTGAGAGACGCCGGCACTCACTTCCTTGTCCGGACACTGTCTCCCACAGTGCGCGCGCGCGTGCCCACGCCTGCACGACCTTAAAGGGCCAGTGCGCGCATAGTTGCAGAAAATCTGCAATTAGCCAAGAATGCTGCTGGACTATAAAAGGGGCTCTGCCCTTTTGATCATTGCCTGAGTGTTGTTGTGTTACCTAAATTTTGACATTGCAAATGGTCTCCTAGTGTTTTCCAGTTCCCAGTGTTACCCGTACCTGCTGCCTGTACCCTGTATCCCGTGCTACCGTGCCTCTGTGTCGTCAAGAGTTGGAGTTGTGTTGCATCTTCCGCTGCATCTATTGTGTCACATCTCGCCGGGTGTCTGTCTACTGTCGGAGCCTCACCTTAGCCTGAATCCACCGCTACTGTCTACATTGCCTCTGGTACCCCTTCTGGACTATAGACATTGTATTGCACCTGTTTGGCCAGCTGCTATCCCGCTACGCGGTACAGCCCAGTGGGTCCACACCCTGCGCCGTGACACGTAGCTTCTTCTGGGACATAATAATATAACCTGAAAATATAGATAAACTACATTTTATTAGGACCAAGTAAGTGACAGCATTCTCTGCATGACTTCAGGACTGCATAAAGAATGTAAACTTTCCTAAGTTATAAAATTGGTTTTCTACTACACATTTTTATCCATCTTTATTTTCTTATCTTATCAAGGGCCTTGAGTTGTCCTGTGTATTTTCTTCAGAATGAACAAAATGGACCTAATCTACATGCACAAATACTTTTTTTCCATCCTGCTGAGGTTTCAAGGTTCTCTGCAACTCATTCAAACCTAAAGAAACACAGATTTTATTCCTATTCCATTGAAAACGTCAGTGAAACATGGCTTCTCGCCCACCATTACACACAAGCATTCCTCTTCAACACTTTATGTTCACTACCATCAAGGACGCCAACCTCGTACTCTCTCATTAGAGACCTTTATTTTCCTATTTTACTTTCCTTAGGGATGTCACCTGGCTCTTTGAGGCACCACATGTGCAGAGGTTTGTCTTAGATCCACACATCTTAAAGAGGCTCTGTCACCAGATTATCAAATCCCTATCTCCTATTGAATGTGATGGACGCTGCAATGTAGATAACAGCAGTTTAAAAAAAAAAAAAAAAAAAAAAACGATAATTTTTGCCCAAGTTATGAGCAATTTTATATTTATGCAAATGAGCTTTTCAATGGACAACTGGGCGTGTTTTCTCATATTACCAACTGGGCGTGTATTGTGTTTTAACCAACTGGGCGTTGTGAATAGAAGTGTATGACGCTGACAAATCAGCGTCATACACTTCTCATCGTTCCCACCCAGCTAATTTCATTAAAGACACACAGCGTGACATCACCCACAGGTCCTTCAAGCTTGTCGTCGGACAAAGAAGATACATCTGCTCCAGGCATCCAAAAGGTTAGTATGCTCATCTCTAGGGAGTTTACTATGCTTACCTGACACAGTGATGCTGCTGCAAATTCAACTGTACGCCTGGAGCTGATGTGTCTTCTCTCTTCCAACGCCAAGGTTGAAGGACCTGTGGGTGATGTCATCATTCCCAGCCAGCTTCTTTCACTGCAGACACAGAGTGAAGTCACCCACAGGTCCTCAACGGGTGTCACGATCTGTAGGTATATGGACCCACTAGGCCGCACCGCCGTAGCGGGGAGGCAGCTTCCCAAATAACAGATTACCCAATAAATACAAAGTTCAGCACTAGGGTACCTGAATAGTCCAGACAGTTGCAGTAGCTAGGCACAGATGGAACTTTAGACGGCAGATGATGCAAAGAGTGGCAGATGACAACAGCAAACGTGACCAATGACAGAACACGACTCCAACACTCGATAGGGCTCAGGGACCAACCCAGCACAGGATACAGGAACAGGCAGTAGGGCACGGGATCACTTGGGAAAAGGATAGCACTACAGGACCATTTGCAAAGACTAACATGGAAATGACAAACAACGCTCCGGCAGGGAGTGAAAGGGGAGGACCCTGTGATGGCAGGAAGGAGGTGAAGGGAAAGTGAGCCCTAATCTACCCACCGCCCTGTCCCTGCCTACTTGCAACGACCCGCCCTAGGCGACGAGGTACAACTGGGCGGCGGTCCCTACGCTGTCTAAGTGCACAGGAAAACAAACAGGGAACACGCAAGGGAAGGGGCAGTAGCCACGGAACGCCACAAGGAAACGGAGCGGCGAACGAACAGTCAGGACCAGGACGAAGTGAGTAACCCGAGCGGGCACGGAGACAGAAGCAAGCCAGGGGCGAAGCAAAGCAAGCAAGTCAAGTCAAGGAGAACTGCAGCACGGCAGAAGCACGGCAGAAGCAGGCTGGAGCAAGCAGCAGTGGGGCCAGGAATCCAAAAGAATAACAAGCAATGAGGAAGAGAAAACTGCAGGTATAAATGGACAGGGGGCGGAGCTAACTCTGACTGACCAGGCCGCGATAGGCTCTCCCACTCCTGAGCCTGCCACCCTGATTGGTGGGAGCCGGTGTCAGTCTAAGAGGTCTGGCCTCAGGTGTCGACTGATTAACCCTGGGAGTCTCCACAGACGTAGTGCCTGGCAGATCCTTTACAGTACTCCCCCTTTTATGAGGGGCCACCGGACCCTTACTAAGAGGACCCGGTTTAGTGGGGAAGAGAAGGTGGAACCTCCTGACCAATACCCCAGCGTGAACATCTCGAGCAGGTACCCAAGTCCTCTCCTCCGGCCCGTATCCTCTCCAATGGACCAGGTACTGGAGGGAGCCCTGGATCATCCTACTGTCCACAATCTTGGCCACCTCGAATTCCACCCCCTCAGGGGTGAGAACGGGAACAGGAGGTTTCCTAGAGGGGGACCAGGACGGGGAGCAGCGTTTAAGGAGGGAAGCATGAAAGACGTCGTGTATGCGGAAGGATGGGGGCAGCTCCAGACGGAAGGATACAGGGTTGAGGACTTCAATGACCTTATAAGGCCCAATAAATCGGGGAGCAAACTTCCTGGACGGGACCTTAAGGCGCAAGTTCCTGGACGACAACCAGACCAAATCCCCGACGACAAACCGGGGGTTAGCAGAACGTCTACTATCCGCCTGAATCTTTTGTGCGCTCTGGGACGCCTCTAGGTTCTTCTGAACCTGGGCCCAGACAGTGCACAGTTCCCGATGAACATCCTCTACCTCAGGATTATTGGAACAACCAGGGGAGACGGAGGAGAACCTTGGGTTAAACCCGAAATTACAGAAAAACGGGGAGACCCCTGACGAGTTACTGACCCGGTTATTCAGGGAAAATTCAGCAAGGGGAAGGAATGAGACCCAATCGAATGGACAGTCAGAGATGAAACACCTTAAATATTGTTCCAGGGATTGGTTGGTCCTTTCCGTTTGGCCATTGGTTTCGGGATGGAAGGCGGAGGAGAAGGACAGATCAATCTCCAACTTTTTACAAAAGGCTCTCCAAAATAAGGAAACAAATTGTACCCCTCTGTCCGAAACGATATTGACTGGGGCCCCATGGAGACGTAGGATGTGTTTCACAAACAAAGAAGCTAACGTCTTGGCGTTAGGTAGCTTCTTAAGGGGCACAAAGTGGCACATCTTGCTGAAGCGGTCGACTACCACCCACACCACCGACTTGCCCTGAGATGGAGGCAAATCGGTGATAAAATCCATGGAGATATGGGTCCAAGGTCTCTGGGGAATGGGCAAGGGACGTAGTAGGCCCGCAGGTCGGGACCTAGGGGTTTTGGACCTAGCGCAAACCTCACAAGCGGCGACGTAAGCCCTAACATCTTTAGGCAACCCAGGCCACCAATAGTTTCTGGTAATGAGGTGTTTGGTGCCCAAGATGCCAGGATGACCAGATAGAGCGGAGTCATGGTTTTCCCTGAGTACCCTCAGCCGGTATTGCAGAGGAACAAACAGTTTGTCCCCAGGGACGTTCCCGGGAGCTGCACCCTGATCAGCCGCGATATCAGAAGCTAAATCAGAATCCGTGGCAGAGACGATTATACCAGGGGGTAAAATACAAGCGGGATCCTTCTCGGAAGGAGGATTGGCCATGAAACTACGTGACAGAGCATCAGCCTTAATATTCTTGGACCCAGCCCTATAGGTAACCAAGAAATTAAATCTGGTAAAGAATAGTGCCCACCGAGCTTGTCTAGGATTAAGCCTCCGGGCCGATTCTAGGAAAACCAGATTCTTGTGATCCGTAAGGACCGTTACCTGGTGTCTGGCCCCCTCCAGGAAGTGCCGCCACTCCTCAAAAGCCCATTTAATGGCTAGAAGTTCGCGGTTGCCAATATCATAGTTACTCTCCGTGGGCGAAAACTTCCTAGAGAAGTAAGCACAGGGGCGAAGCAAAGCAAGCAAGTCAAGTCAAGGAGAACTGCAGCACGGCAGAAGCACGGCAGAAGCAGGCTGGAGCAAGCAGCAGTGGGGCCAGGAATCCAAAAGAATAACAAGCAATGAGGAAGAGAAAACTGCAGGTATAAATGGATAGGGGGCGGAGCTAACTCTGACTGACCAGGCCGCGATAGGCTCTCCCACTCCTGAGCCTGCCACCCTGATTGGTGGGAGCCGGTGTCAGTCTAAGAGGTCTGGCCTCAGGTGTCGACTGATTAACCCTGGGAGTCTCCACAGACGTAGTGCCTGGCAGATCCTTTACAGACCCTTTTATAGTCCAGAGAGATTAGGGTTTATTAATAATAAAATTAAAGTGCACGCACTGGCCCTTTAAGGCCGGACACGAGCGTGCGCGTGTATTCTACGGGACACAGCTGAACAGAGCGGAAGTGAGTGCTGGTGTATCCTAGGAAGGAGATGCCGGCCAGCACTCACAGATCCATGCCCACGGCCGCCGAGGTGTGAGTAGGAACGGCGGTCCACGGCCATGGATGCTACAGTATCCCTCCTCTTACTCCCCCTCTCCTTGGGACCAGAGCGAGAGAGAAATTTCTTAATGAGGGTAGGGGCATTAAGGTTCTCCTTTGGCTCCCAGGACCTCTCCTCAGGACCAAACCCTCCCCAGTCCACCAAATAGAAAGTCCTTCCTCTTACCCTCTTGCAGTCCAGGATCTCCTTCACCTCAAACACATCAGATGAACCGCTGGGAGCAACTACTGAACTGGGAGTCTTACTGTAGCGGTTCAGGACCACCGGTTTCAGGAGGGACACATGAAAGGAGTTGGGAATTCTGAGGGTAGGAGGCAGCCGAAGCTTATAGGAGACAGGATTTATCTGTTGTAATATCTCAAAGGGTCCGAGGAACCTGGGAGCAAACTTGTACGATGGCATCTTCTGACGGATATTCAGTGTGGACAGCCAGACTTTGGTACCTGGAATATACTGAGGCGGCTCTCTCCTTTTAATATCCGCTTTTCGCTTCATGCGATCAACAGCTGGCAGAATAGAGTACCGGGTCTGTTGCCAGATTTGCAGAAAGTCCCCAAATGCAGAGTCAGCAGTGGGTACCTGAGATGTAGCCGACACAGGAAGAGGGATTCTAGGATGTTGGCCGTACGCAATGTAGAACGGTGTGGAAGTGGTGGACTTATTTGTGTGATTTTTGTATGAGAACTCGGCCCATGGAGGAAGCTGTACCCTGTCATCATGCCGTATGGAGATGAAGTGGCGGAGATAATTCTCCATGATCTGGTTAATCCTCTCAACTTGACCTTTGGACTGGGGCTGGTAGGCTGAGGAAAAGTCCAATTTCACATCCAGGAGTTTACAGAGAGCTCTCCACTTTCGAGGTGAACTGACCCCCCCCCCCCCGATCAGACACGATGTGAGGAGGCAAGCCATGCAAGCGGAAGATGTGCTGAATGAATAGATTAGCCAGTCGAGGAGCAGAAGGTAGGCCAGTCAGCGGAACAAAATCAGCCATCTTGGAGAACCTATTCACCACCACCCAGACCGTATTGCATCCCACTGAGGGAGGAAGGTCAGTGACAATGTCCATTGCAATATGCTGCCAGGGGGCATTGGGCACAGGCAGAGGTTGGAGCAGGCCGGCATGCTTGGAGTGAGCAACCTTGTTAGAAGCACACAGTGCAGGAAGAGACAAAGTCCACAACATCCTTGGGAAGCGTGGGCCACCAGATATGACGAGTTATCAGGTCTCAAGTCTTACGAACTCCCGCGTGTCCAGCCAGTTTGGAGCAGTGTCCCCAGCGAAGAATTCTCCTCCTGTCTGCCAACCACACAAAAGTCCTCCCCGGAGGGATGTCTCTAACTTGCAGAGGTTTAGCCATAATAATGCAGGACGGGCATATGATACATTGCAGAGGTTTACTCCACAATATCCTCTGTTTCAAACGACCTGGATAGGGCATCGGCCCTTACATTTTTGTCAGCAGAACGGTAGTGAAAACGGGTGAAGAACAGCGACCACCTGGCTTGATGGGGATTTAGCCCTTGAGCCGACTGGAGATAAGTGAGGTTCTTGTGGTCGGTGTATATCAGGATATGATGAGCTGCGCCCTCTAGCAGATGTCTCAACTCCTCCAGAGCCAATTTGATGGCCAATAACTCCTGATCCACAATAGAGTAATTGCTCTTAGCGGAGGAAAAAAGTCTTGAATAATAGCCACACACCACTGCCTTTCCTTTGAAGCTTCTCTGGAACAGAAGTGCACCTGCACCAACAGAGGAAGCATCCACCTCCAACGAGAACTGTCGAGAGACGTCAGAATGATGGAGGATTGAGGCTGAGGTAAAAACACTCTTGAGGCTATTAAATGCAGATTCTGCCTTTGGAGTCCACACCCTAGCGTTCACACCCTTCTTGGTAAGGGTAGAGATGGGAGCCGTCAGTGATGAGAAGTTTGGGATAAACTGCCTGTAGAAGTTGGTGAATCCCAAAAAACGCAGTATGGACCACAGGCCCTGAGGACGTTGCCATTCCAGGACAGACTTTACCTTCTCAGGGTGCATCTTGAGACCTTGATCCGTGATGATGTAGCCCAGGAAGGGCAGAGAATTTTTTTCAAAGATGCACTTCTCCAGCTTGGCATACAGACGATTCTTCCTTAATCGCAGTAGAACTTGAGAAACATGCCTCCGATGAGTCGTCGGATCTGGAGAATAAATCAAAATATGATAGAGATAGACCACAACACAGACATAGAGGAGATCTCAGAAGATATCATTGACAAATTCCTGTAAGACCGCCGGTGCGTTACGCAGACCGAAGGGCATCACCAGGTATTTGTAGTGCCCGTTTTGTGTGTTAAATATCGTCTTCCACTCATCACCTTGACGGATTCGGATCAAATTGTAAGCCCGACGCAAGTCTAGTTTAAAAAAAATCCTGGCTCCTCGTATATGGTCAAACAGTTCGGATATTAGTGGCAACGGGTATTTGTTCTAGACTGTGATCTGGTTGAGACCATGGTAGTCGAAGAGATCCGTCTTTCTTCTTAATGCAGAAGAACCATGCCCCGGCACAACGAGGAAGACTTTCGTATGAAACCCCTCTCCAGATTCTCCTTGATGTAGGCGGACATGGATTGAGTCTCTGGCAAGGAGAGAGGATATACCCGTCCAAGGGAAGGAGAAGCATTTGGAACTAGTTCAATCGAACAGTCATAAGACCGGTGTGGGGGAAGCATCCCAGCTTCCTTTTTGCTAAAGACGTCTGCAAATTGAGAAAAATTAGTAGGTAATCCCGCAAATAAGAGGCAGAGAAGGCTGGATGGGATGGATCTGTAACAGGCAGAGGTGGGAACATTTGTGACCCCATTGGAGAACTTCTCTGGAACTCCAATACAACCGGAGCCAAGGCAGGCCCAGCAGAACCTAGATTGACAGCTTTAGACAAGACAAGAAAGTTAATCAGTTCCGTATGAAAGACTCCAACTTCGAGCTTCAGTGGCTTGGTTTCAGACACGATTGGATCAGGTAGAGGAAGACCATTCACTGAGGCAACAGCCAAAGATGTTTACAGAGGAACAGTGGGAAACTGGAGATGATCCACTAGGTCTTGCTGGATGAAGTTTGCCGTGGATCTTGAGTCCATATAGGCAGAGACCTGGTGCGTCTTCTCGCCGGACACTATGCTCACAGGAATGGTCAGTTTGGAAGATAATTTTTTATTTAGTGCTGTTCCACCTAGGCTTGTCTCTCCAACCAATCCTAGGCACTGGGTTCTCTTTGGCTTCTGAGGACACAAACGCACAACTTGTCCTCCGAGGTCGCAATACAGACAAAGTCCTGAAGTGCATCTGCTTAGATTCTCCTGGGTAGACAATTTGAGCCGGTCCACGTGCATAGGCTCCTCTGGTGGAACAACTGATGAGGACAGTAGGGATTGCTAGAAAGTAGGAGCTAGCCTTGGAAATCCTCTCTCCCGGCGAACCTCTTGGGAACGCTCCCACATCCTCTTGTCAACCCGGGTTGCTAGTAGAATGAGATCGTCCAGGGTAGGTGGCAGATCGCAAGCGGCAAGCTCGTCTTTAATCCCAGAAGACAGTCTCTGCCAGAATGTAGCCACCAAGGCCTCGTTGTTCCAGGTTAGTTCAGCAGCCAGAGTACGGAACTTAATGGCATACTCGTTCACAGAAATGTCTCCCTGTTGTAGGGTCAGCAGGGATGCATCAGCAGAAGAAACTCTCCCAGGTTCTTCAAGGAAAATCTGTAAAAAATACTGCAAGTCACGAGTCTCTGGTCCCTGATGTTCCCAAAGGGGGTTCATCCATGCCAGGGCCTTGCCAGTAAGGAGAGAGATTATGAAGGCGATTTTTGCGTCATCAGAGGGGAAGGCCTTTGCATGTAGTCTGAAGTGGATCTGGCACTGGTTCAGAAATTCCCTGCAGGTCCTCGTGTCTCCGTCATGGCGAGGAGGTAGCGTCAGGAAGCATTGGGAAACGGCACTGGTACTGACAGGAGGTGTAGGAGGAGGAACAGCAGGAATAGGTGCGGTGACGAGTGCAACTTGCGCATCCAGCCGATGTGCAATGGCGTTCACCGGCAGGAAGAGTTGGTCTTGTCGTGACTGAAGGTCTTGCATGTCTGCCTGCATGGCTTGTGTAACACAGCTGACACCTCACTGTGATGGGCGGACTTAAAGATCACTTTGATGCCACCCGTTTAACCCTTTAAATGCTGCGATCAATTGTGACCGCGGCATTTAAAGAGGCGCTGTCACCACATTATAAGTGGCCTATCTTCTACATAATGTGATTGGCGCTGTAATGTAGACTACAGCAGTGTTTTTTTATTTAGAAAAACTATCATTTTTGATGGAGTTATGACCTATATTAGCTTTATGCTAATGAGTTTCCCAATGGACAACTAGGCGTGTTTTACTTTTTGACCAAGTGGGCGTTGTGGAGAGAAGTGTATGACGCTGACCAATCAGTGACCAATCAGCGTCATACACTTCTCTCCATTCATTTACACTGCAGATAGCGATATAGCTATATCGCTATGTGCAGCCACAGAAACACACTATAACATTACTGCAGTGTCCTGACAATGAATATACATTACCTCCAACCAGGACGTGATGTGTATTCAGAATCCTGACCACTTCTGTAGCGTCTTTGTGAGACTACAGCACAGCACAGCGAGATCACACTGTAAATGACAGTTTACAGCGTAATCTCGCGAGACTACGCCTGCTATGCTGTAAATCACAGAGAAGTGCAGAGACGTGCTCAGAATTCTGAATACACATCACGTCCTGGCTGGAGGTAATGTATATTCATTGTCAGGACACTGCAGTAATGTTATAGTGTGTTTATGTGGCTGCACATAGCGATATAGCTATTTGTGGGACGGCCCTTTGGGGGCGAATACCCTGCTTTCTTGTAGGAGTAATCTAGGGTGCTAATTCTACACCTTTTTAAAAAAAAATATTTCTAATAAAAGTTGTAAGACTTTGTGCAGAACCAGTGGCGTAACTACCGCTATAGCAGCCGTAGCGGCTGCTACGGGGCCGGCGGCATGAGGGGGCCCGTGTCGCCCGCCGGCACGGGGCCCCACCATGGCCGGAGGCTCCGCTAGCTGCCGCTATGGCTGCTACGGCAGAGCAGGGAGGTATCTCCCCGCTCTGCCATTAAACGGGTTGTTCCTACATAAGACATGTATCCCCTATCCAGAGGATAGGGGATACATGTGTGATCGCTGGCAGCGATAGGGAGAACGGGGGACCGAAAGTCCCCTGAAGTTCTCCATGACAGACCTCGGACCTTCCGGGGTCTGTGTCGGCAGCTCCGTAGAAATGAATGGAGCGCCGGTCGCGCTTGTGCGCATGCGTGACCAGCGCTCCTTTCATTTTTATTGAGCTGCGCAGACTCCAGAAGTCAGAGGTTAGTCATGGAGAACTTCGGGGGACTTTCGGTCCCCCGTTCTCCTTATCAGTGCCAGCGATCACACATGTATCCCCTATCCTGTGTATAGGGGATACATGTCTTTTGTAGGACACACTATAGGTCGGATTGTTTTGGGGGGTTGGGGCTGCATGGCGTTACCTACAGGGGGGGGCTGTATAGCGTTACCTACAGGGGGGGCTGTATGGCGTTACCTACAGGGGGGGCTGTATGGCTTTACCCACAGTGGGGCTGTATGCCGTTACCTACAGGGGGGCTGTATGGCGTTACCTACAGGGGGCTGTATGGCGTTACCTACAGGGGGCCTGTATGTCGCTATCTACAGGGGGGGCTGTATGGCGCTATCTACAGGGGGCTGTATGGCGTTATCTACAGGGTGGGCTGTATGGCATTATCTACAGGGGGGCTGTATGGCGTTATCTACAGGGGGGCTGTTTGGCGCTATTTACAAAGGGGTCTGTATGGTGTGATCTACAGGGTGGGAAGGCGTTATCTACAGGGGGGCTGTATGGCGTATCTACAGGGGGGCTGTATGGCATTATCTACAGGGGGCTGTATGCCGTTATCTACAGGGGGCTGTATGCCGTTATCTACAGGGGGGGCTGTATGGCGCTATTTACAAAGGGGTCTGTATGGCGTTATCTACAGGGGGTCTGTATGGCATTATCTACAGGGGGGCCTGTATAGCGTTATCTACAGTGGGGCCTGTATAGCGTTACCTACGGGGGGCTGTATGGCGTTACCTACAGGGGGCTGTGTGGCATCACCTACAGGGGGGCTGTATGGAGTTACCTACAGGGGGGCTGTATGGCGTTACCTACAGAGGGAACTGTGGCAGCATCTACAGAGGGAACTGTGGCAGCATCTACAGAGGGCACTGTGGCAGCATCTACAGAGGCCACTGTGGCATTATCTACAGAGGGCACTGTGGAATTATATACAGAGGACACTGTGGAATTATCTACAGAGGGCACTGTGCCAGTATCTACAGAGGGCACTGTGGCAGCATCTACAGAGGGCACTGTGGCATTTTCTACAGAGGACACTGTGGCATTATCTATGGGTGGGTGTGTGGCAGTATCTACAGAGGACACTGGCATTATCAAGGGGTGTGTGGCATTATCTACAGAGGGTCCTGTGGCATTATCTACACAGGGCACTGTGGCATTATCTACAGAGGGCACTGTGGCAGCATCTACAGAGGGCACTGTGGCATTATCTACAGAGAACACTGTGGCATTATCTACGGATGGGTGTGTAGCAGTATCTACAGAGGACACTGGCATTATCTAGGGGTGTGTGGCATTATCTACAGAGGGTCCTGTGGCATTATCTACACAGGGCACTGTGGCATTATCTACAGAGGGCACTGTGGCAGCATCTACAGAGGGCACTGTGGCAACATCTACAGAGGGCACTGTGGCATTATCTACAGAGAACACTGTGGCATTATCTACGGGTGGGTGTGTGGCAGTATTTACAGAGGACACTGGCATTATCTAGGGGTGTGTGGCATTATCTACAGAGGGTCCTGTGGCATTATCTACACAGGGCACTGTGGCATTATCTGTAAAGGGCACTGTGGTAATATCTACAGAGGGCACTGTGGCAGTATCTACAGAGGGCACTGTGGCAGTATCTACAGAGGGCACTGTGGCAGTATCTACGGAGTGCACTGTGGCAGTATCTATAGAGGGTTCTGTGGCATGATCTAAAAAGTGTCTGCCTACTCTTGACATTTGTGTGTCTGCCAAACGCTGCCAACTGAGCTGCCGGACTGCATTTAGCGACACTTAAAGAGGCTCTGTCACCAGATTTTCAAACCCCTATCTTCTATTGCAGCAGATCGGCGCTGCAATGTAGATAACAGTAACGTTTTGTTTTTTTCCAAAAACGAGCATTTTTGGCCAAGTTATGGCCATTTTTATATTTATGCAAATGAGCCTTTCTTATGTACAACTGGGCGTGTTTAAAGTTATGTCCAACTGGGCGTGTATTGTGTTCGTTACATCTGGGCGTTTTTACTTGTTTTACTAGCTGGGCGTTGTGAATAGAAGTGTATGATGCTGATGAATCAGCATCATCCACTTCTCTTCGTTACCACCCAGCTTCTGGCAGTGCACAGACACAGAGCGTGTCCTCGCGAGATCACGCTGTGACGTCACTCACTTCCTCCCACAGGAACTTCATCGCATCGGATGAGCGAGGACACGCTGTGTGTCTGAATTGCCAGAAGCTGGGTGGTAACGAAGAGAAGTGGATGATGCTGATTCGTCAGCATCATACACTTCTATTCACAACGCCCAGCTAGTAAAACAAGTAAAAACGCCCAGATGTAACGAACACAATACACGCCCAGTTGGACATAAGAAAGGCTCATTTGCATAAATATAAAATTGGTCATAACTTGGCCAAAAATGCTCGTTTTTGAAAAAAAACAAAACGTTACTGTTATCTACATTGCAGCGCTGCAATAGGAGATAGGGGTTTGAAAATCTGGTGACAGAGCCGCTTTAAACTGTAAAATTGGATTGTTGAAATAAGCACGTGGAGAAATCTCACAAATTTCCGTTAAGTTTAAACCTAGCGCTATTATTATAGGAATGTAGTATTGTTATAGTAGTGTAGTATTGTTATGGTAATGTAGTATTATTATAGTAATGTAGTGTTATAGTAATGTAGTATTATTACAGTAATGTAGTATTGTTATAGTAATGTAGTATTATAGTAATGTAGTGTTATAGTAATGTAGTATTATTATAGTAATGTATTGTTATAGTAATTAGCATTATTATAGTAATATAGTATTATTATAGTAATGTAGCATTATTGTAGTAATATAGTATTATTATAGTAATGTAGTATTATTATAGTAATGTAGAATTATTATAATAATGTAGTATTGTTATAGTAATGTATTGTTATAGTAATGTACCATTATTATAGTAATTTAGTATTGTTATAGTAATGTAGTATTATTATTATAATAGTAATGTCGTATTATTATAGTAATGCAGTACTTGTCACGGTCACAAGGTATGTGGACCCACTAGGCCGCTCCGCCGCAGTGGAGAGGCAGCTGACCAGGTCTCAGTCTATACGAAAGTCTACAGCAGTTTGGAACACTCGGGTACCTGAACTAGTCCAGACAGTAGCTGTGGCTTCAGCACGGATGGAGGTCGGTGCAGCAGGTTGCGCAAGACGTGACGGGCAGTACAAGACGTGGCAGAAAACACTGGACGGGGCAAACGACAGCAGGTGCAGTAGTACACGACTCCAACGCTAGTAGGCACAGGAACAAGGACACAGCACGGGATACAGGAACAGGATAACAGGGCACGGGTAACAACTGGAACAGGAAACACTAAGGGACCATTTGCAAGACAGACTTGGGATAAACTAACAATGCTCAGGCAAGGATCAGAAGGGCAGGGGCTTTCTTATAGACCAGGAAATCATGTGGGTTGATGATGATGATGATGATGATGATGATGATTTTCAAGTGCGCACTGGCTCTTTAGATAGATAGGATAGATAGATAGATAGATAGATAGATAGATAGATAGATAGATAGATACTTTATTTATCCCCAAAGGGAAATTGGTTTACAGTTGTAACTCCCATTTACAGTACATATTATACAAACAATACAACATACATCGACAACATATAATAAAATATGTATTAAAAAGCATCATCACACACTACAAAAATATATTATAAAGTGCAATAGATTTTGGCATAAAAGATCTTTTAAATCGTTTAAGAGCGGGCACGAGCGTGCGTGAGTACACTACGGGACACAGTGGACCGGAGCGCTGGCGTCTCCTAGGAAGGAGATGGGGACCAGCGCTCAAAGATCCAAGGCTGCGGGCGTCGGGAGGGGAATGAACCCGACGGCCCGCGGCCATGGACGCTACAGTATCCCCCCTCTTACGCCCCCTCTTCTTGGGGCCAGAGCGAGAGAAGAATTTCTTAATGAGAGCAGGAGCACTGAGGTTCTCCTCCGGCTCCCAGGACCTCACCTCAGGACCGAACCCTCTCCAGTGCACCAAATAGAAAGTCCTTCCTCCTACCCTTTTGCAGTCCAGAATCTCGAACACATCAGAAGAACCGCTAGGAGCAATTGTGGAACTAGAAGTCTTGCTGTGGTGGTTCAGGACCACAGGTTTCAGGAGGGACACATGAAAGGAGTTGGGGATTCTGAGGGTAGGAGGCAGCCGCAGTGTATAGGAGACAGGGTTTATCTGTTGCAGAATTTCAAAAGGACCAAGGAACCTGGGAGCAAACTTGTATGAAGGCACCTTCAAACGAATGTTCCGAGAGGACAGCCAGACTTTGCAGAAAATCCCCAAATGCAGAGTCAGCAGCGGGTACCTGAGATGTTGTCGACACAGGAAGAGGGACTCTAGGATGTTGACTGTACACAATGTAAAACGGAGTGGAAATGGTGGACTCACTTGTGTGGTTGTTGTACGAGAACATGGCCCATGGAAGAAGCTGTACCCAATTATCATGCTGTAAAGAGATGAAGTGGCGGAGATAATTCTTCATGATCTGGTTAATCCTCTCGACTTGCCCATTGGACTGGGGGTGATAAGCTGAGGAAAAGTCCAATCTCACAACCGGGAGTTTACAGAGGGCTCTCTAGAACGTTGAGGCAAATTGAACCCCCCGGTCGGACACAATGTGAAGGGGCAAGCCATGCAAGCGAAAGATGTGCTAAATGAAGGGACTCGCCAGTCGGGGAGCAGAATGTAGGCCGGTCAGCGGGATAAAATGTGCCATCTTAGAGAACCGGTCCACCACCACCCAGACAGTGTTGCATCCTGCTGTGGAAGGAAGGTCTGTGACAAAGTCCATCGCAATGTGCTGCCAGGGGGCATTGGGTACAGGCAGAGGTTGAAGCAGGCCGGCAGGCTTGGAGTGAGTAACTTTGTTAGAAGCACACACCGTGCAAGAAGAGACAAAGTGCAGAACATCTTTAGGTAGTGTGGGCCACCAGAAGTGACGAGCAATCAGGTCTTGGGCTTTGCGAACACCAGTGTGCCCAGCTAGTTTAGAACTGTGTCCCCAGCGGAGAATTCTTCTCCTGTCTGCCAACCGAACCAAAGTCCTCCCAGAGGGATGTCTCTAACCTGCAAAGGATTAGCAGTGACAATGCAGGACGGGTCTATGATAGTTTGAAGGGACTCCACTGTGTCATCCGTCTCAAACGATCTGGACAGGGCATCGGCCCTCACATTCTTGTCAGCTGGAAGGCTATTGGAGAACAAATTGGAAACGGGTGAAGAACAGCGACCACCTGGCTTGATGGGGATTTAGTTGTTGAGCGGACTGCAGATATGTAAGGTTCTTGTGGTTGGTGTAGACCAAGATGGGGTGAACTGCACCCTCTTGAGGATGTCTCCACTCCTCCAGAGCCAATTTGATGGCCAGTAGCTCCCAATCCCCAATAGAGTAATTGCGCTCAGCAGAAGAAAAAAGTCTTGAGTAGTAGCCATATACTACTGCCTTTCCTTTGGAGCTCCTCTGGAACAGAAGTGCACCTGCACCAACAGAGGAAGCGTCCACCTCCAATGAGAACTGCCGAGACACATCAGGATGATGGAGGATTGAGGCTGAAGTGAAAGCTTTCTTGAGGCTAATAAACGTGGACTCTGCCTCTGGAGTCCACACCTTGGCGTTCACACCCTTCTTGGTAAGGGTAGAGATGGGAGCCGTCAGAGTTGAGAAGTTTGGAATAAACTGCCGGTAGAAATCGGCGAATCCCAGGAACCTATATAACCAAAAAGAAATAGATGCTCACAAAGCACAAGGGATAATGAAAATAGAAAAATACTTTATTGAAATATATGAGGAACAATAAACAATAAATTAAAATGAGGAATCCATAAACACCAGTTAAAAACGGGACAAAAGGCTGTGTAACTACTGAATGAATACAGGGTACAAATTTCTACCTATAGCAGACCTTCAAGAAAGTGCAAGTGCAAATGCAGCCCAAAAGAGGGCATAAAGGTAATATAATGACCTTGTATAAGTGCAGCAAAGTGCTGTGTAAACCCAATAGGTATATATGATAATGTTAATAAGCCATGCAAAACATTGACATAGGTTTAAGCAAATATATGGTCAATAGAGACTGAAGGAAAGGAACAATTATCTGCAGAGTTTAATGCAACATATCAAACAGGACATGTCATACCCATGGTAGATACGGCAGAAAACACAGTCAGAGTCTTCTCCAACACGCGTTTCGGCGCAAATGCCTTCATCTGGGGGTGGTGCCAAACAACAGACAAGTACTATTTAAATGGAACCGAACCAATTGCGTGTCAAAGCCTCAGCTGAGAAAACTCTGTCATAACTAATTAACTTCACTGTGTACTGACCGGCCGCTGTATCCCGGAGAGTGAAGCGACCACACCCCCGAAGCCGTCAGTCGCGAGTGTCCGAGACCGGAAACGCGTCACCGACTGGCTCGGTCACGTGAGTCCAGTAATTGGCGCGTTGCGAGTGACGAAGACGGGGGCCGGTCACCACGCACCAATGACAGAGCGGCACAGTGAGCAGAGAGCACAGACGCTGAAACAGGTAAGTGGAACCCATCAAAACAAAGCGCAAATGTTACATTTCATTGATGATCAGTATATCAAAGGAATGTCAAGGATTAAAGCTGCAAGATGCATCTACCCTTCAAAAAACTTTCTATACAAAACAAATAGTGAACAACAAAGCCCTGAATATGACTATACAATAAATATAGAAATTTATATGTAAATTTAAATGATCAGAATAATCAAAAAAGTGCCAGTGTATGGTGAAAATAAAAATATATGAATAAAGTAATATTGCGTGAGAAAATGATAGAGTATATGAGTGAATCATTTCTATTGACAAAAAAATCAATATGACAAAAGTGTATGAAAAAATATATAATGAAAAAATAAAAGTGAGGACAAGTGAAAATGTCAAAAATAAAAAACACATGAATAAAGATTTTTTTAAAAAAGTGCTGAATATAATACCTTAAAGTATCTTAAAATATTAATATGTATGAATACATATTGGTGCAAAACACAACCAATCGTACAGTTATTCTGATAAAGCAAGTAGCATGCATATATAGATAAAAAGCATGGACATATAGAAACATATCAGGCTGTGATTCGCATAGCATCAAGTAGTTCCTCGATATATCGCATTTGCTACGATGAATTTGACTGACGGACGTAAAGAGACACACTGGCACAATATGAAAATCCCCAAATAAGGAAAATCAGATTCCAGAAGATACAGTAAATTTAACAGTATGGATCTAGTCTGTATAAAGAGAAATGTGTAAGTTAAAATCATAACAACAAATAATAATACAAACAATATAAAAGTATGTGTAGATATACACATTCAACATCACTAAAATAAGCTGGCAATCAGAGAAATGCAGAGAACCCAGTAGTTTCGTTTAAGCCTTTGGGGTATACAGTTTGAAGCCTCCAAATCCATTTACATTCTCTTTTCAAGAGAAGTTTCTTTAAACCACCCCCTCTCATATCAATGGTAATATACCTTTGACCTTATATAATCTAGAATTACGTGAGTGGTGAAGTCGGAAATGTTTGGGGATTGTTTTTAATTGTTCCACGTCTATTGCCGTTTTAGTGTCTTCTATATCTCTGACGTGTTCTCTGACCCGAATCCGCAATTCGCGAGTAGTCATGCAAATATAAATTTTAGGGTATGAACTAGTCGCATAGTATATGACGCACTTTGTATTACAAGTAATTGGCCAGCAGATTTTAAATTGATTAATACCACTTGAGTCAACAAAAGACTCTGAGCGCTCAATATTGGGACAGCTCAAACAATCCCCACATGATCTACACCCCCATTTGGGGCCTTTTGTACCAAACATTTTACCAGGTTTAGTTGGTGTCAAATAACTATGTACTATGGCATCACGCAGATTAGGCGCTCTGCGAGGTGCCATAGCAGGATAATTGGGTAACACTTTTTGTAACGTTGGATCAGTCAACAACACCGGCCAGAATTTACAAAGTACATGTAATGACAGGGATAGGGAAACAGACAAGTGAGCCCTAATCTACCCGCCACTCAGTCCCTGCCTACTTGCAACGACCCGCCCTAGGCGACGGGGTACAACTGGGCGACGGTCCCTACACTCAGTAAGTGCACGACAGACAACGAGGCAAGGAAACACAGAACAAAGGGAAGCGGGGCAGTTGCCCACGGCAACACCGTGAGCAACAAGAGTAGTAAATGAGCCGAGTCAAACCAGGAGAGTACGAGGTGAAAAACGCAGAGCAGGAGAGTAGTGAACAAGCCGAGTCAAACCAGGAGTGTATGAGGTACCAAACGCAGAGCAGAAGAGTAGTCAGTAAGCCAGGGTCAATACGAAGCAGGGACAAGTAGTTCAAGAAGCTGCAGCAGGGCCTGGAAACCAACAGAGAAGAATCACAAGCAAAGGAGGAACAGGAAAGGCAGGTATAAATAGACAGAGGGCGGGAGCTAGCTCCGTCTGGCCAGGCTGTGATAGGCTCTCCCACTCCTAAGCCTGCCATCCTGAGTGGGGGAAGATGGAGTCAGTCTCACAGACATAGAAGCAGGTGCAGACTGATTACCTATGGGCGTGGATACAGAAGCTGTGCCTGGCAGATCCGTAACAGTACATCACGTATCTCAGCCCAAAGAGAATTAAATGTTGTTACAAATCTCACCTTCGCTTTATTCTCTTTTTTGGTGGTAATTTGGAGGCGTTTTTCTCGAGAGGTATTTTGCGCGATCGGTGATGCCCCCTGCGTATGTTATGATGACTATACCCTTTTTGAATAAACCTATCCTTTAGCTCATTGGATCGAAATTTTAAATCCTCAGAAGTTGAGCAGATCTATTGGACAAACTGTCCAATTGGAATTGCTCCAATGGTGTGTCGGGAGTGTTTAGAGGTTGCATGCAATAGAAAATTGGTCGAAGTTTGCTTAGGATGAAGATCGGTCTGTAAAAAACCATTCAAGTCCCTTTTAATTAAAATATCCAAAAAGTCAATGCTATGATGACTCCACTTACAAGTAAGCTTGATGTTAAGGGAGTTCTGGTTCAGTGTATTAATGAATAACAATAATTAATCTGGAGTTCCCTGCCAGATCATGAAAATATCGTCAATGAAGCGGGCCCAAAAGAGGACCCGGCTCATTGATGGTCCACGGTCCGACAGAAAAAGATTTCTTTCCCACAGCCCCAGGAACAAGTTGGCATAGGAGGGAGCGCATGCTGCCCCCATCGCCATCCCCTGGAGCTGTAGGAAAAAGGAACCATTGAAAGTAAAAAAATTATGTTGAAGAACAAAATCCAAAAGGGATTGAATCAGTTGAGAGACCTCCTTCTCGATGTCACTCATTAGTAAGAAATTAGCCACTGCATGTAAACTATCCCTGTGTTGGATGCTAGTATATAGGAACTCAACGTCACATGTTATTAAAATGTGGTCCGAATCAAGGTGGATTCCTTCGATTTTCACCAATAAATCAGCTGAATCATGAAGGTAGGATGGAAGACATTCCACCAATGGTTTAAGGTGAAAATCTATCCATCTACATATTTTCTCAGTCAGACCCCCAGTGCCTGATATAATGGGCCTACCTGGCGAATTCTTGGCGTCCTTGTGTATTTTTGGTAATAAATATATCGTTGGTATAGTAGGTTTCGCTACATTTAAAGAGTCCCTCAGAGATTTTGAGATAATCCCATCATCCATGGCCTCCTGTAAAATCTGAAGTAGTTCCATCCTGAAGGACAACAAAGGATTGCAGGTGAGCTTTCTATAACAAGAGGTATTTCTTAACTCGCGATTAACTTCGTTAATATACATTTGACGTGGCCATAATACCACGTTACCCCCTTTATGGGCAGGTTTTATTACTACATCATCCAATTATCTAATTTTTCTAAACTCTCCCTCTCAGATATGGTTAAATTATCATTTTTGATCTTATTTGGTATGGTGTTCCATTCATCGGAAACCAATTTCACAAAGAGGTCCACTGCAGGACTCGTAGACAACGGAGGAAATTTGGTGGATTTAATCCTAATACAATTTGGTATCTCACGTTTAGGTATGGATTCATCCTGTACAATTCTTCCAAAATTCTCAATGTTTCTCTTTCCTCTGCTGTTGTAACATTATCTTCCTCCTTAAAGTACCATTTTTTGAAAATCAATGATCTCCCAAATAAAACAAAATCTTTCACTGCCGAAAAAAGATCAAAGGGGGAAGCAGGAGAAAATGTTAGACCCTTCTCCAAAAGAGAAATATCACTGCTGGTCAAAAGGTGTTTAGACAAATTAATCACCTTCATGTCTTGTTGTCCCGGGCCAGAATCACTATCCTGATGTCTGGAGTCATGTTCAATTCCCTTATTGGTCTATTTTTTGGGATATATCGAGTTATTGTAATTTGCCTTCCGCTTTTGTCTAGTGGTGGCATACCTTGAGCCAGTGCTACGTAGAGTCATTTCATGATGATCACTACTTGATGACATGACATGGATGGGTGTACACCCTTGAATCGGCTCATATAGATTATAATACGTCTACTTCTCATACTTTATCTGTTTGGGCCATATTGATTCATGCTGCTTTTTCGGTTAGGATATGAATCCCAGGAACCGCTGTATGGCCCTCAGGCCTTGAGGATGTGGCCATTCCAGGACAGACTTTAGTTTCTCAGGATCCATCTTAAGACCTTGATCTGAGATGATGTAGCCCAGAAAGGGCAAAGACCTCTTTTCAAAGACGCACTTCTCCCTTAGTCGCAGAAGAACCTGATGGAGATGTCTCCGATGGGTCATCAGATCTGGGGAGAAAATCAAAATATCATCGAGATAAACTACAACACACATATAGAGGAGATCTCGGAAGATATCATTGACAAATTCCTGGAAGACTGCGGGAGCGCTACACAGTCCGAAGGGCATCACTAAGTATTCGTAGTGCCCGTCACGGGTGTTAAATGCTGTCTTCCATTCATCACCCCAGCAAATCCGTAGTAGGTTATAAGTCCCCCGCAGGTCTAGCTTAGAAAAAATGTTGGCTCCTCGTATGCGATCAAACAGCTCGGATATAAGTGGCAACGGGTATTTGTTCTTGACCGTGATCTCTCCTGTCGAACCTCTTGAGTGCGCTCCCGGATTCTCATATCAACCCAGGTGGCTAACAGGATGAAGGCATCCAAGGTAGAAGGAAGGTCGCGGGCCGCCAGTTCGTCCTTGATGTGAGAGGACAGTCCCTGCCAGAAGGTTGCCACCAGTGCCTCATTGTTCCATGCCAGCTCGGCTGCTAGGGTACGGAAGGAGATAGCATACTCCCCTACTGTGGAGCCCTCTTGCTTGAGGGTCAACAGAGTGGCTGCGGCAGAGGATGTTCGACCCGGCTCCTCAAACACTGCACAAAAGGACTGCAGGAACAAGGCTAGGTCCAAGGATACAGGTCCTTGTTGCTCCAAGATTGGGTTCGCCCATGCGAGGGCCTTGCCAGCAAGAGGAGAGATGATAAATGCTACTTTGGCCTCCTTGGAGGGGAAGAGATGAGCCCGTAGCCTAAAATGAACTGTGCATTGGTTAATAAATCCTCTACATGCTCTGGGATCACCGTCATAGTGAGGAGGAAGAGGCAGAGTAACTGTGGATCTGGAACAAACAGGAGGAGCAACGGGCAGTGGCACAGCAACAGCCTCTGGAGGAAGAACCGGAGGTGGAATTGTGAGTACATCCAGACGAATCATGAAAGAATTTACAGCCTCAAGGAGTTGATCCTGACATGTGCGAAGGTCATGCATCTCCGACTGTATCTTCTGGTCTTGGGCTAGCCAGTGGGTTCCATGGTCTGAGAGTACTGTCACGGTCACAAGGTATGTGGACCCACTAGGCCGCTCCGTCGTAGCGGAGAGGCAGCTGACCTGGTCTCAGTCTATATGAAAGTCTACAGCAGTTCGTAAAACTCAGGTACCTGAACTAATCTATACAGTGGCTGTGGCAGCAGCAGGTTGCGCCAGACGTGGCGGGCAGTACAAGACGTGGCAGAAGACACTGGAAGTGGCAGAAGACACTGGACGTGGCAAACGACAGCAGGTGCAGTAGGACACGACTCCAACACTAGTAGGCACATCAACAAGGACACAGCACGGGATACAGGAACAGGTAACAGGGCACGGGTAACAACTGGAACGGGAAATACTAAGGGACCATTTGCAAGACAGACTTGGGATAAAGTAACAAGGCGGAATGGAGAACTTGACCGACCCCTGAGAGAGAGGGGTATTATCTATAGCAAATACTTTGACAGGGCTACTCAGTTGAACAAGGGGAATAGCCAATTTTGTAGCAACCTGAACCCAAAAATTTGCCGCAGAACCACAATCTACAAAAGCCTGACCAGAAATACAAATATTATTAAACAATACATTAACAGGCAAAAGGATTTTTTTGAGAAGATTTAGGAAAAACCTGGCTGCCCAGATGGCATTCCTGGGGCCGTTTAGGCTCTGAAGTTTTCAAGGGGCTGGAAGTCTTTGAACAGTTCTAGAGAATATGATCAGCATCCCAGCAATAGAAACACAGCCCTTTGTGTTTCCTGGAAAAGTCTTCGTTCATGAGAAGACATCGTGGAGCCCAACACCATAGACTCCTGCGAGACAGATGGGGGGATCTCAGCGCAGAAAGGAGGAGAGAACATTGCTGAACCTTCTTTTTTACGCTCCCGTAGACGTCGGTCAAGACACACTAGTGGGCCCCTTTGCGGTGCAACTTGAGCGGCGGCAGTATAAAAGCAGAAACTAGACCGTGAATATGAAAACATTTTTATATGGTCATGTATCTATGCCTACCATGTGGTAGGCTTAGATACAGGGTCCATGTGTGATACTGTCTGTTAGACCCTGTAGCCAAGTCTACCACAAGGCAGGCTTAGATACAGGAGCCTAGCAGACAGTAATATTACACTCACCCTCCTCTTCGGCTCCGGGTGCAGCAGATGTCTTGACACCATCCAGCGTCATGACGTCATGCATGCCGCACAGCGTTGTAATGTTATGACCCGAGAAGACGTCAGGACTTCTGCTGCGATCGGGAAGGAGGAGGTTAATTATATTGTTATTACTATAGTAACAGGGGTCCGGTCACAATTGCGACCGTTGCAACCCCTATAGCTTAACCACTGAATGTGGCAGTCACCCGGGGATCCGGGGCACCGGGCCAAAGATTCGGGGCTTGGGCTAATCCCCCAGTTTTTGCCCCCATGTAAAAGTCAGGCCCCCAGTTTCTGTCATGTACCCATATAAAAGTTAGGCCCCCAATTTGTGCCCCCATGTAAAAGTTTTAGGTCACAAGTTTGTTTCCGCCGTTTGGTCCCTTTGCTCCAATACAAATAATAAAAAAAAACCTCACCTAACACGTTCCCACAACGAGCTGAATGGTCCCATCACTGTATTCTTACTGGTACTTGGCGCAGCTCGCATCCACAATAACAAGCGGTGTGGCGCAGTCGCGCAGATGATGTAATCACATCAACACGAAATGATTACATCATCTGCGCCACAATGCATTGTTATTGTGGATGCGAGAGGCGGGGCTTCCACTCTGCAATCTGCTTCCGCGCACCACAGGTGGCTATAGTTAATTTAAGCAGGTGAGTGGCGTACAGCACCTGGTGGCCGAGTGGGCCCCTACAAGAGCAGTGGTCCCCGGCACTTGCCCGGGTTCGCCGGGTGCTTACGCCGGCCCTGCACTATGTCCCTGATTATAATAGCACCATACACGGTGTCCCACACACACACACAGTGTTCCCTGTAGATAGTGCCCCTCATAGATCCCCCTGTAGATAGTACCCACATATAGCCCCCTGTAGATAGCGCTCTACATATAGCCTCCTGTAGATAGCGCTCTACGTTTAGCCCCCTGTAGATAGCGCTCTAAGTATAGCCCCCCCTGTAGATAGTCCCATATATAGCTCACCCTGTAGATTGTGGCCCACATATAGCTCCCCTCCAAAGATAATGCCACTCACAGTTTTAAAGAGGCTCTGTCACCACATTATAAGTTCCCTATCTCCAACATAATGTGATCGGCATTGTAATGTAGATAACAGCAGTGTTTTTTTTATTTAGAAAAACGATCAATTTTGACCAAGTTATGACATATTTTAGATTTATGCTAATCACTTTCTTAATAGACAACAGGGCGTGTTTTTACCTTTTGACCAACTGGGCGTTGTAAAGAGAAGTGTATGACGCTGACCAATCAGCGTCATACACTTCTCTCTATTCATGTTCATTTGTACTCAGCACAACGTGATCTTGCGAGATCATGCTGTGCTGTCACATACATCCACATTAACTTTACTGAAGCGTCTTGAGAGTGAATAGACACCACCTCCAGCCAGGACGCGTTGTCTATTCACGATCCCGACATTTTGTTGACTTGTAGATACAATAATCAAAGATTGCATAGATTGACTGCTGCTATGCTACTTCTCCCCTTCTCTGCTGTGAGTACACTGTCAACCCAGCTCTGGAGTTATTTGAGATAGGCCGTTTGCTACGATTAAAGAGAATCTGTCACTTACTTCATGCTGTCCTCTCTAAATAGTAGTGACAGACAGATACTTGTGTCAACTACCCGTATTTCTCTGACTTTAGGATGCACTGGACTATAAGATGGACTTATAATTTGAAGCATAAAAGAGCAGAAAAAGGTGGTTTTTTTTTATTGTACATTTCTTATAAGTTATATTCAGGCGATATGGTACAAATACAGTACCATAGTGCCCCACCACCATGCCAGCCACACTGCCCAAATACAATGCCATCCATAGTGCTTCAATACAATTCCAGCCACAGTGTCCGACCACAATGAAAGCATCATTGCCCCAATGCAATGCCAGCCACAGTGCTCCACCACAATGCCAGCCACAGTGCCCCAATACAATGCAAGCCACAGTGCTACAACTTATTGGCAGCTATAGTGCCCTCACCCTTCCCTGAACTCACCAGAGATCAGATGTTTGTAGGGGCAGAGATCAATGGTGATGAATCAGCTCAGGTCACTTCTTGAGAGTTGATGGTGCTCGACAGTAAGATTTTACAGCGTCTGTGTATAAGGGCTCATTCAGACAAGCGTAATTCTCGTCCGTGTGCTGTGCTTTGAAATAACTCACAGCACACGGACCCATTCATTTCAATGGGGCCATTGAGACATGGGTGAGTTTTCACGCAGCGAGCGTCCGTTGCGTAAAACTCACTGCATGTCCTATATTAGTGCGTTTTTGCGCACCTAGTCGCCCATTGAAGTCAATGGGTGCGTAAGAACCATGGACAGCACGCTGATGACATCTGTGTGCTGTCCGTGTTTCCCGCATCAGTTCCATAGAAAGAGAAATTTTTTAAGAAAAAAGAAGTGCTTGCAAGGACGTGAAAAACACATGCCACACACAAAGTACACTGATGCCAATGCACACTGACAGCACACGGACATGAAATGTAAAAAAATCACTGCGTTTTTTTTAAGCGTGCAAATTGAACACGCTCGTCTGAATGTAGCCTAAGATGTGACTGTTCAGTAATGAGATAACACAGAGATTTAGTACACACAGCACAGGCTGCTTCCAAAACACTGCATTGCAAGGACCTTTGAATCACAGAGCTCAGTCTCCTGCTTCATCATACATTGTGTAATGGCGGAAGGAGGTGAAGGGAACAAGTGAGCCCTAATCTACCCACCGCCCTGTCCCTGCCTACTTGCAACGACCCGCCCTAGGCGACGGGGTACAACTGGGCGGCGGTCCCTACGCTGTCTAAGTGCAAGGGGGTACAAACAGGGAACACGCAAGGGAATACAGTAGCCCACGGAACGCCGCGAGGAAACGGAGCGGGAAAGAGCCAGTCAGGATCAGGAAGTAGTGGAGTATACAAACGGGAGCACGGAGCAGAAGCAAGCCAGGGGCAGAGCAACGCAGGATAAACGGAACTGAAGCAAGGCAGAAGCACGGCAGAAGCAGGCTGGAGCAAGGCAGCAGTGGGGCCAGGAATCCAAGAGAATAACAAGCAAGGAGGAAGAGAAAACGGCAGGTATAAATGGACAGGGGGCGGAGCTAACTCTGACTGACCAGGCCGCAATAGGCTCTCCCACTCCTGAGCCTGCCACCCTGATTGGTGGGAGCAGGTGTCAGTCTCAGAGGTCTGGCCTCAGGTGTCGACTGATTAATCCTGGGAGTATACCCAGACATAGTGCCTGGCAGATCCTTTACACATTGGCAGTTTATTAGTTAAAGAGGCTCTGTCACCACATTATAAGTGCCCTCTCTCCTACATAATGAGATCGTCGCTGTAATGTAGGTAACAGCAGTGTTTTCTATTTAGAAAAATGATTTATTTTCACCAGTTCTGAGCGATTTTAGCTTTATGCTAATGACTTTCTAAATGCCCAACTGGGCGTGTTTTTACTTTTGACCAAGTGGGCGTTGTGGAGAGAAGTGTATAACGCTTACCAATTAGCGTCATACACTTCTCTCCATTCATGTATTCAGCACATAGTGATCCTGAGTTGTTCACTATGTGCTGTCACATACACCCACATTAACGTTACTGAAGAGTCCTGACAGTGAATAGACATCACCTCCAGCCAGCCAGGACTTCGGTATCGTTTGTGTGGGACTTACAGCACAGCACAACTAGATCACGTTGTGCTGTCATTTACAGCGTGATCTCGCAAGATTACGCTTGCTGTGCTGTGTCACACACAAACGTTACCGAAGTGTCGGGATTCTGAATAGACATCCTGTCCTGGCTGGAGGTGATATCTATTCACTGTCAACACACTTCAGTAACGTTAATGTGGGCGTATGTGACAGCACATAGTGAACAACTCAGGATCACTATGTGCTGAATACATGAATGGTGAGAAGTGTATGACGCTGATTGGTCAGCGTCATACACTTCTTTCCACAACGCCCACTTGGTCAAAAGTAAAAACACGCCCAGTTGTCTATTAAGAAAGTCATTAGCATAAAGCTAAAATAGGTCATAACTTGGTCAAAATAGATAGTTTTTCTAAATAAAAACCACTCCTGTTACCTACATTACAGCGCCAATCTCATTATGTAGGAGATAGGGCACTTATAATGTGGTGACAGAGCCTCTTTAAAGCACTCTACCAGTGTTGTGTACTTGGAGTCCAACATATTCATCAGCTGCGGGCTCCACCCACCTGTTGCTGACTGACAGCTTTCTAACTATGCACAGTAATAAAGAGAAAGCTGTCAATCAATGGCGGGAGGGTGGTTGATTCCCACAGTTGCATAGTTCCACAAGTGACACATGTCTGAAATCAGTGGGCCTGTACCTACTACACGCTGTCCTCAGAGGGGTGGCAAATTCTGTTTAAATTGCCTACGGTCACAGATTTATCGATTAGGCTGTGGAGTAACACATCTCTTGCAGTCGAACAAGCACTGTGTTAAGGGAAAATAAGAGTTTGGCTTTGCTAAATTTGTTACAACCCTTTTAATTACTTTTTTGGTGTATGTAAATTCAGGTGTAGCATTTCTTTTAGTGAAAGTCAATAAGAGGAAGCTGTGTTCTGCAACCATTCCCTTGCTAGCAAGTAAATATTATAGAAGCTAATGATAATGATAATAAATATAGTGGTATTTCCTATGGAGATAAACTATATTAAATCATTAAATGCAATATTTTTTTCCTACCTGGCTTGAATAATGTCAGTTGTGTGTATATATGAAGAAACTGATGTTCAGTATTTGGTGATTTAGAAATACACACGTTCTCCATATCTTTATCAGAAATCTGAACAGGAAATGTTGTCATTAGAATCTCTTCGTAATGCAGCCTCAGGCGTTGGGCTTTAAATTTGAAGCAATCTAGTTTGGACACACCTTTTCATTCCATATATATATATATATATATATATATTTTTTTTTTTTTCTTCCACATTGTAGTTTCATATTGAAGAAATGATAACTATGAAGGAACACATATGGAATTCAGTGGTAAACAAAAAAGTGTTAAACAAACTAGAATATGTTTTATATTTTAGATTCTTAAAAGTAGCCCCCTTTTGCTTTCATGACAGCTTTGCACAGTCTTGGCATTCTCTCAATCAGCTTCATGAGGCAGTCACCTGGAATGGTTTGCCAACATTCTTAAAGGAGGTCCGAGAGGTGCTAAGCACTTGTTGGCTGCTTTTCCTTCACTATGCGGTCCAACTCATTCCAAACCATCTCAATTTGGTATAGGTCAGGTGATTATGGGGGCTACGTCATTGGACGCAGCACTCCATCACTCTCCATATTGGTCAAATGGCCCTTATATACCCTGGAGGTTTTTTTGGGGGTCTTTGTCCTATTAAAAAAAAAATGATGGTTCCACTAAGCGCAAACAGATGGGATGGTATGACATGTTGCAGAATGTTGTGGTAGCCATGCTGGTTAAGTGATCCTTGAATTTTGAATAAATCACCAACAGTGTCACCAGCAAAGCACCGCCACACCATCACACCTCCTTCTCCATGATTCACGGTGGGAATCACATATGTAGAAATCTTCCGCTCAACTTTTCTCTCACAAGACTTGTTGGAACGAAAAATCTCAAATTATGACTCATCAGCCCAAAGTACAGATTTCCACTGGTCTAATGTCCATTCCTTTTTTTTCTTGGCCCAAGCAATTCTCTTCTTCTTGCTGTTGTTCCTCAGTAGTGGTGTAGTGGCAGGGGGTAGGGAGACGGACAAGTGAGCCCTAATCTACCCGCCACTCTGTCCCTGCCTACTTGCAACGACCCGCCCTAGGCGACGGGGTACAACTGGGCGGCGGTCCCTGCGCTCAGTAAGTGCACGACAAACACGACAAACATACAAGGAACACAAGCAAGGAAAAGGGGCCGTTGCCCACGGCAACATCGTGAGCAACCAGAGTGGTGAACGAGCCGAGTCAAGCCAGGAGTGTGCGAGGTACAAAACGAAAAGCAGAAGAGTAGTCGGTAAGCCAGGGTCGGTATGGAGCAGGATCAAAAATAGCAGGAGCTTTAGCTGGGCCAGGAACCACAAGGAAGGAAACAAAAGCAATAACAAGCACCGAGGGACAGGAAGTGCAGGCTTAAATAGACCGAGGGCGGGAGCTAGCTGAGTCTGGCCAGGTTACGATAGGCTCTCCCACTCCTAAGCCTGCCAGCCTGAATGGTGGAAGCAGGAGTCAGTCTCAGGGATGTATTCTCAGGTGCTGACTGATTAGTTCTGGGAGTTAACCCCGCAGTGCCTGGCAGATCCTTTACAGTACCCCCCCTTTTATGAGGGGCCACCGGACCCTTTCTAAGTGGACCTGGCTTACTGGGGAAACGCAGGTGGAACCTCCTGACCAATACCCCAGCGTGAACATCCCGGGCGGGTACCCAAGTCCTCTCCTCGGGCCCGTATCCTCTCCAATGGACCAGGTACTGGAGGGAGCCTTGGACCATCTTGCTGTCCACAATCCTGGCCACCTCGAATTCCACCCCCTCCGGGGTGAGGATGGGAACAGGAGGTCTCCTCGAGGGAGCCAAGGACGGGGAGCAGCGTTTGAGGAGGGAGGCATGAAACACGTCGTGTATCCGAAAAGACGGGGGTAACTCCAGCCGGAAGGAGACAGGATTGAGGACCTCAATGACCTTATACGGCCCAATAAACCGGGGAGCAAACTTCTTGGACGGAACCTTGAGACGCAAGTTCCTAGACGACAACCACACCAGATCCCCGACCATAAACAGGGGGTTAGCAGAACGTTTTTTATCAGCCTGAGTTTTTTGTACGCTCTGGGACACCTCTAGGTTTTTCTGAACCTGGGCCCAGACTGTGCACAGTTCCCGATGAACGACCTCTACCTCAGGATTGTTGGAACTACCAGGTGAAACGGAGGAGAACCGTGGATTAAACCCAAAATTACAAAAAAAAGGAGAGACCCCAGACGAGTTACTGACCCGGTTATTAAGGGAAAATTCGGCGAGGGGAATGAAAGAGACCCAATCAAATTGACAGTCAGAGACAAAACACCTTAAGTATTGTTCTAGAGACTGATTAGTCCTCTCCGTTTGGCCATTGGTTTCAGGATGGAAGGCAGAGGAGAAGGACAGATCAATCCCCAACTTCATACAGAAGGCTCTCCAAAACAATGAAACAAATTGTACCCCTCTGTCCGAAACAATATTGACAGGGACCCCATGGAGACGCAGGATGTGTTTGACAAACAAGGTAGCCAACGTTTTGGCGTTGGGTAGTTTCTTGAGGGGCACAAAGTGGCACATCTTACTGAAGCGGTCCACCACCACCCACACCACCGACTTGCCTTGGGATGGAGGCAAATCGGTGATAAAATCCATGGAGATATGTGTCCAAGGTCTCTGGGGAATGGGCAACGAACGCAGTAAGCCCGCTGGTCGGGACCTGGGAGTCTTGGACCTAGCACAAACCTCACAAGCGGCGACGTAGGCCTTAACGTCTTTAGGCAACCCAGGCCACCAATAATTTCTGGTAATGAGGTGTTTGGTACCCAGGATGCCTGGATGGCCAGATAGTGCGGAGTCATGATTTTCCCTAAGTACCCTTAGCCGGAATTGCAGGGGAACAAACAGCTTGTTCTCAGGAAGGTTCCCGGGAGCTGCACCTTGATCAGCAGCAATTTCAGAGACTAAATCAGAATCGATCGAGGAAATGATTATACCTGGAGGCAAAATACAAGCAGGATCTTCCTCCGAAGGAGGGCTGGCCATGAAGCTACGCGACAGTGCATCAGCCTTAATATTTTTAGACCCAGCCCTATAGGTAACCAAAAAATTGAATCTGGTAAAAAATAACGCCCATCGAGCTTGTCTCGGGTTTAGCCTCCGGGCAGATTCTAGGAACACCAGATTCTTGTGGTCGGTAAGGACCGTTACCTGGTGCCTAGCCCCCTCCAGGAAGTGGCGCCACTCTTCAAATGCCCATTTAATGGCTAAGAGTTCGCGGTTGCCAATATCATAGTTACTTTCAGTTGGCGAAAACTTCCTGGAGAAGTAGGCACAGGGGCGGAGATGGGTGAGGGACCTGGTACCCTGGGACAAGACAGCCCCCACTCCCACCTCAGATGCGTCAACTTCCACGATAAATGGCTCCATTTGGTTGGGCTGAACCAGCACCGGGGCCGAGACAAAGCACTTCTTAAGGACCTCAAAAGCCTGGACAGCCTCAGGAGGCCAGTGGAGGAGATCAGCACCTTTGCGAGTGAGGTCCGTAAGGGGCTTAGCGATGACCGAGAAGTTAGCAATAAATCTCCTGTAATAATTAGCAAACCCCAAAAAACACTGTAACGCCTTCAGGGAGGCAGGTTGGACCCATTCCGCCACAGCCTGAACCTTGGCTGGGTCCATGCGGAATTCATGAGGAGTGAGGATTTGACCCAAAAATGGAATCTCCTGTACCCCAAACACACATTTTTCGGTTTTGGCAAACAGTTTATTTTCCCGAAGGACCTGGAGCACCTTCCTGACATGCTCCACGTGGGAGGACCAGTCCTTGGAAAACACCAGTATGTCATCAAGGTACACTACCAGAAAAATCCCCAGGTAATTTCTCAAAATCTCATTTATGAAATTCTGGAAGACCGCAGGGGCATTACACAACCCAAAGGGCATGATGAGGTATTCGAAATGGCCTTCGGGCGTGTTAAACGCAGTCTTCCACTCATCCCCCTCTTTGATGCGAATAAGGTTATACGCCCCCCGTAGATCCAATTTAGAAAACCATTGGGCCCCCTTAACCTGATTAAAGAGATCAGGAATCAAAGGAAGGGGATACTGGTTCCTTACCGTGACCTTATTCAGGCTACGGTAGTCAATGCATGGCCTAAGACCACCATCCTTCTTCCCCACGAAGAAGAAGCCAGCACCTACCGGAGAAGAAGAGGGACGAATGTAACCCTTGGCCAGGGATTCCTGGATATACACTCTCATAGCTTCACGTTCGGGACAAGAAAGATTAAATATCCTACCCTTAGGAAGCTTAGCTCCTGGTACCAATTCGATAGCGCAATCGTATTCTCTATGAGGAGGTAACACTTCGGAGGCCTCCCTAGAGAAAACATCAGCGAAGTCCTGAACAAACTCGGGTAGCGTATTCGCCTCCTTAGGGGGAGAAATAGAATTAACAGAAAAACATGACGTACAACATTCATTACCCCATTTGGTTAGCTCCCCAGTATTCCAGTCAAACGTAGGATTATGCTAGGGAAGACCTAGCACCAAATCGTACGATAATCCCTGCATCAACAGTACAGAGCATTTCTCCAAATGCATGGAGCCAACAAGGAGTTCAAAAACAGGGGTATGCTGTGTAAAATAACCATTAGCAAGAGGAGTGGCGTCGATACCCACTACCGGGACAGGTTTAGGCAAATCAATAAGAGGCATAGCAAGGGACATAGCAAATTCCACAGACATGATATTAGTAGAGGACCCTGAATCCACGAAAGCACTGCCGGTAGCAGACCTACCACCAAAAGAGACCTGAAAGGGAAGCAAGATCTTAGTACGTTTCATATTTACGGGAAATACCTGTGCGCCCAAGTGACCTCCCCGATGATCACTTAGACGCGGAAGTTCTCTGGCTGCAACCTTACGCTTAGGACAGTTGTTCACTTGATGCTTGTCGTCCCCACAGTAGAAGCAGAGACCATTCTTCCTGCGGAATTCTCTACGTTGTTGGGGGGACACGGAGGCCCCGAGTTGCATAGGTATCTCTGAATCTTTCGGGGAGGAACGAAGCAACGGAGCTTCGGGAGGCATCATGGGGGAGTCGGAGGAGAAAACACATAAACGTTCACGTTGTCGTTCCCTGAGACGTCGGTCAAGTCGTATCGCTAAAGCCATAACCTGGTCTAGGGAGTCAGAAGAGGGATAGCTAACTAGCAGGTCTTTCAGGGCATTCGACAGACCCAACCTAAACTGGCACCTTAAGGCAGGGTCATTCCACCGAGAAGCTACGCACCACTTCCGAAAGTCAGAGCAATACTCCTCAACAGGTCTCTTACCCTGACTTAAGGTCACCAGCTGACTCTCGGCAAAGGCAGTCCTGTCAGTCTCGTCATAAATAAGTCCGAGAGCAGAAAAGAAACAATCAACGGAGGAAAGTTCAGGGGCGTCAGGAGCCAAGGAGAAGGCCCACTCTTGGGGCCCTTCCTGGAGCCGGGACATAATTATACCCACCCGCTGGCTCTCAGAACCTGAGGAATGAGGCTTTAAACGAAAGTAAAGCCTACAACTCTCCCGAAAGGAGAGAAAAGTCCTCCGGTCCCCTGAGAACCGGTCGGGCAACTTGAGGTGGGGTTCAAGAGGTGCGGTGCGGGGAACTACCAGGGTAGCATCAGGCTGGTTGACCCTCTGAGCCAGGGCCTGGACCTGTAGGGAGATACCCTGCATTTGCTGAGCCAGGGTCTCACGGGGATCCATAGTGGTGTCAGGGACCAGGGGTAGACTAGGTATGGGCTTGTTATTATGTAGTGGCAGGGGGTAGGGAGACGGACAAGTGAGCCCTAATCTACCCGCCACTCTGTCCCTGCCTACTTGCAACGACCCGCCCTAGGCGACGGGGTACAACTGGGCGGCGGTCCCTGCGCTCAGTAAGTGCACGACAAACACGACAAACATACAAGGAACACAAGCAAGGAAAAGGGGCCGTTGCCCACGGCAACACCGTGAGCAACCAGAGTGGTGAACGAGCCGAGTCAAGCCAGGAGTGTGCGAGGTACAAAACGAAAAGCAGAAGAGTAGTCGGTAAGCCAGGGTCGGTATGGAGCAGGATCAAAAATAGCAGGAGCTTTAGCTGGGCCAGGAACCACAAGGAAGGAAACAAAAGCAATAACAAGCACCGAGGGACAGGAAGTGCAGGCTTAAATAGACCGAGGGCGGGAGCTAGCTGAGTCTGGCCAGGTTACGATAGGCTCTCCCACTCCTAAGCCTGCCAGCCTGAATGGTGGAAGCAGGAGTCAGTCTCAGGGATGTATTCTCAGGTGCTGACTGATTAGTTCTGGGAGTTAACCCCGCAGTGCCTGGCAGATCCTTTACAAGTGGCTTCTTTGCAGCAATTCGACCACAAAGGCCTGATTTCTGCAGTCTCCTCTGAACAGCTGATGTTGGGACGTGTCTGTTATTTGATCTCTGTGAAGCACCTATGTGGGCTCTAATCTGAGGCTAGTAACTCTAATGAATTTATCCTCTACAGCAGAGGTAACTCTTGGTCTTCCTTTCCTGGGGCGGTCCGCATGAGAGCCAATTTCATGACGGTTTTCATGACTGTACTTGAGGATACCTTCAAAGTTCTTAACATTTTCCGGCTTAATTGACCTTCATGTCTTAAAGCAGGGGTGGGGGAAGCTTTTTTTCTGCCAAGGGCCATTGGGATATTTAGAACATCATTTGCAGGCCATACAAAATTATCAACTTAAAAATTAGCCTGCTATATGTGTTCAAAAATTTTATTAACTCACTCCTAACAACCTCAACCTATGTAACTATCTAACTAATGTGATGGCTGGAACTGCTTCTCTTTGGTGAGGTGTGTGTGATTTCAGCCGGTATTGATGATGTTGCTACTGCGTCGGTCTTTCTGGAGCGCAGTCGACTCTTTGCAATGGTAAGTTTTGAAAAGAACTGCTCGCAGCAGTAAGTTGTTCCGAGTTACTTAAAGGGGTTTTCCCATCAGGTACATTTATGACATATCCACTGGATATGTCATAAATGACAGATAGATGCAGGTCCCACCTCTTGGATCCACACCTAAATGTAGAACGGGGCCCCATAAACCCCATTCTACCTCTCTGTGTTCCAGCTGATTTCCAACCATGAAGAAGAAAACAGCATAGCTCGCTGAGCTACGCAGTTTCCATAACTCCCATAGTAGTGAATGGCAGTTATGGAAGCAGCGTAGCATGCGAGTTACGCTGTTTCTGTAACTACTATTCAGTTCTATGGGACTTACGGAAACAGCGCAGCTCAGCAAGCTACGCTGTTTTCTTCTTCATGGTCGGAAATCACACGATTCAGCCACAACACATAGCAGTAGAGCGGGGTTTAGGGGGCCCAGTTCTAGAGATCTATCTATCTGACATATCCTGTGAATATATCATAAATGTCCTCGATGAAGAAAAAACTTTTAAGTCCCCTGACCACACTTCATGCATTTAGGACAGGTTCTATGTCTACACTACAGCTACATTTTCTACATTTAGGCCTCAGCTAAATGTCTAAATTTTAGGTCAGGAGCAGGAGGGCAGATAAAGCCAAGTAATGTCATTCACTACTAGTGAATGAGGATGCTGCAGTCTGAGTGAGGAGGTCAGTGCGTTCCGGCTCAGGAGTGGAACTGTCCAGTCACCTGACCTCACATCAGGTGACTGGACTGGTCCACTCCCAGGCCAGCACGCACCGGCCTCACTCAGACTGCTGCCATACTTGGCTCAGACTGCTGCCCTCCTCCTGCTCCTAAATGTGAGTGAGTAGGGCGGACAGAGCCAAAGAGGGAATGACATGGCAGCAGCGGTGGTCAGAGTGAGGTCGGGGCGTGCTGTGACGGGAGTGGACCAGTCCAGTCACCTGACCCCACGTCACTGGAGTGAGGTCAGGTGACTGGACTGTGCCGGCCAGGGAGTGGACCAGTCCGGTCACCTGACCTGAGGTCAGGTGACTCCGGTGAATGACATGGCGGTAGCGCGGTCTGAGTGTGGTCGGACCAAATGATCTCGCGGGCCGGTCTGTCTTAAAGTAATGATTGACTGTCGTATCTCTTTACTTAGTTGAGTGTTTTTTGCCATAATGTGGATTAGAACAGTAGTTGAATAGGGCTAAACACTGTATGGATGTGTGTACCAATCCTACCTCTGTACAACACAACTGATGGTCTCAAACACATTATGAAGGCAAGAAATTCAACAAATGAACTCTTCACAAGGCATACCTGTTAATTGAAAACCATTCCAGGTGACTACCTCATGAAGCTCATTGAGAGAATGCCAACAGTGTGCACAGCTGTCATCAAAGCAAAAGGAGGCTACTTTGAAGAATCTAAAATTTAAAACATATTTTTTGTTTACTACTTCATTCTATATGTGTTCCTTCTTAGTTAACATGTCTTCAATATGAATCTACAATGTAGAAAAAAAAACAAAAAACCATGTAATGAAAAGGTGGGTTGAAACTTTCTACTGGCACTGTATATTTTTTTTAAATCGTGTGTACATATATATATATATATATATATATATATATATATATATATATATATATATATATATATATATATATTAAAAGGTATTTTTTAATTGGTCCTGACATTTTACTACAGAAGATTGTAATTTTAAACCAGTTAAATTATTGGTTGCCAGCGTTAATTTAATTTCATAATCAATCCCATTGTTAGCTAATCTGTATCCCACAGTAGTTTTACATCACACTTGGGGGTTAGCTAGCTACATTGCTGGGACACTGAGTGACACAGCTGGCAAATGGGAAAGAAGCATACAGCAGTTATAATTTATATTATGTCACACACAATGGGTTGTTACCATCACTTCAGCTATATGTCAAAACATGTTACACATGACATTGCCTTTGTCTAAAGTTATTGTTTATTACAATTCAAATTAGATACATATTTGAGCAAAAATATTAAAAAGTTACATTATTTCATGTGCTAATTTGCTGCCCCTCCAAACCTTCAGGAGCTGTAAATAGGCTGTTACACTGCTACAGTTTACAAGTGAGAATGTATTTTGAGTGCGCCCATTGATAGAGTAGATATTAATATTTATTTATTGTAAGGTACAATGTACTGTATGTGATGATTTATAGGTTTTATTTATGAAATCGGTAATAACAATTTTACTCAGACAAGTAGAACTTACAACAGAACATTAAATATCTTTTAAAGTGATTTACCACTTTCTCTTTCTAGGTTCACTGAAAATTATGTTATCCTTTACCCCATATCTAGAGAAAGTATAAATAATTCCCATAGCAACATTGAGCACAAAAGAAGGGAGTTCAATGTGACATTCCATTCAGTATTGTGTGAACATTCTACACTCAGGGAAGTAAGCCTGGCATCCTTGGGGAAATCATATTGCATGTGAAGAAAGAAGTCTTCTTTATTCCACATGAGCTCAATATTATGAGACGAAAACGACCTCTAGCAGACCCAGTGCAGAGGCTGCTGGGTGAAATGTATAGCCATACACGCTTCCCCCGGCGATAACAGCTGATTGCAGGGAGTAGAGAAGCAGGACCTGCGGCGATCAGCTGGTTGCCTCAACAGCTTTTTCGAAGGAAATTGTCTTTGTGAAATAACCCCTTTAAATATTAGGGAATTACATAAATTGGAATTCTCACAGCGCTTGGAAGTTTTTGGCAGAGCCATAGATTTAATCTTGTGGATACATCGAAATTCAGTAGACTGCAGGGTTCTTGTTGTGTACCAACTGTGCATGTCAGGAGACGAGGGTATCTCCTGTATTGAGTATATCATTAATCTCGTCTCTGGCCCTACAACGTAATTCAGGTTTGGTCTCTATGTAGTGAGGGGATAGCTGCACTTAATAAAAAACATCCCTCCCCTTGACTCGAAATATATAAAGTCCCTGATCTCAACGTCTTGGTTAGTGGAGGAGCTCGAGAAGTTATGTGTTACTTTTATTTGATCACAAGCAAGACAGCCACCACAGCGAAATGTACCACATGGTTTAAGTGATAACCAATTTCCCTGTTGGAGGGATAGTTTGAAGTTGCTGTTTACTGGTTGGTCTCTTAGGCTCCTTTCCCTTATGAAGGTAATCTGGGGTCAGAACGATACCCCACTTACATAGTTTGTAAGGCTGAAAAAAAATCATACATCCATCCTTTTAAGCCTATTATTCTGCAATATTATTCCTGATCTCATTATGGCAATCAGAATAAATCCCTGGATGAACGACCCATCTCCCGTAATCTTGTAACCATAACTTGTAATACTATTACACTCAAGAAAGGCATCCAGACCCCTTTTGAGCTCTTTCGGTGAATTCACCATGACAACTTCCTCTGGCAGAGAGTTGCATAGGCTCAATGCCGTTACAGTAAAAAAATCCCCTTATATGTTTGTGTACAAACCTTCTTTCCTCTAGACGTAGAAGATGCCCCCTTGTTATAGTTACATTCTTGGGTATGAATAGATCACGAGAGAGATCTCTGTATTGACCTCACCCGTCTTTTCTCTAAATTAAATAACCCTAATTTTGATGTTTCTTTCAAATCTCTATTATGTCTTTCTTGTGGACTTGTGCCCAAAACTGTACACAATATTACATGTGCGGTCCGACTAGTAATTTATAAAGTGGTGGAACTATGTGCTCATCATGTGCATCTATGCCCCTTTTTATGTACCCCATGATCTTATTTGCCTAGGCAGCAGCTGCCTGACACTGGTTGCTACAGTAAAGTTTATGGTCAGCTAAAATTCCTAAGACCTGTATAAATATTATGCTCTTCCATGTTGCAAGTGGAAGTGTGCGGGGATGTTAGGGATGGGGAGGGGTATAAGGGAAGATGAGGGCGGGGGATTGCTGGGAAACTCAGCTTTTGTTTTCTGTTTATAAAAATAATAGAAATGTACCTAATTAAAAAAAAAAAATCCAAAGTCCTTTTCCATGTCAGTTTTACCCATGGTTTTCCCATTTAGTATGTAATGGTAACATGTATTTTCCCTTCTCAAGTGCATAACCTTACATCAATCAGTGTTAAACCTCATTAGTGTATACCATCTGGACCCAGTGATTTGTCTATTTACACTACCGTTCAAAAGTTTAGGGTCACTTAGAAATTTCCTTATTTTTGCAAGAAAAGCACAGTTTTTTTTCAATGAAGATAACATTAAATTAATCAGAAATACACTCTATACATTGTTAATGTGGTAAATGACTATTCTAGCTGCAAACGTCTGGTTTTTAATGCAATATCTACATAGGTGTATAGAGGCCCATTTCCAGCAACCATCACTCCAGTGTTCTAATGGTACATTGTGTTTGCTAACTGTGTTAGAAGGCTAATGGATGATTAGAAAACACTTGAAAACCCTTGTGCAATTATGTTAGCACCGCTGTAAACAGTTTTGCTGTTTAGAGGAGCTATAAAACTGACCTTCCTTTGAGCTAGTTGAGAATCTGGAGCATTACATTTGTGGGTTCCATTAAACTCTCAAAATGGCTAGAAAAAGAGAGCTTTCATGTGAAACTCGACAGTCTATTCTTGTTCTTAGAAATGAAGGCTATTCCATGCAAGAAATTGCCAAGAAACTGAAGATTTCCTACAACGGTGTGTACTATTCCCTTCAGAGGACAGCACACACAGGCTCTAACCAGAGTAGAAAGAGAAGTGGGAGGCCCCGCTGCACAACTGAGCAACAAGACAAGTACATTAGAGTCTCTAGTTTGAGAAATAGACGCCTCACAGGTCCTCAACTGGCAGCTTCATTTAATAGTACCCGCAAAACGCCAGTGTCAAGGTCTACAGTGAAGAGGCGACTCCGGGATGCTGGCCTTCAGGGCAGAGTGGCAAAGAAAAAGCCATATCTGAGACTGGCTAATAAAAGGAAAAGATTAATATGGGCAAAAGCACACAGACATTGGACAGAGGAAGATTGGAAAAAGTGTTATGGACAGACGAATCGAAGTTTGAGGTGTTTGGATCACACAGAAGAACATTTGTGAGACGCAGAACAACTGAAAAGATGCTGGAAGAGTGCCTGACGCCATCTGTCAAGCATGGTGGAGGTAATGTGATGGTCTGGGGTTGCTTTGGTGCTGGTAAATTGGGAGATTTGTACAAGGTAAAAGGGATTTTGAATAAGGAAGGCTATCACTCCATTTTGCAATGCCATGCCATACCCTGTGGACAGCGCTTGATTGGAGCCAATTTCATCCTACAACAGGATAATGACCCAAAGCACACCACCAAATTATGCAAGAACTATTTAGGGAAGAAGCAGCCAGCTGGCATTCTATCTGTAATGGAGTGGCCAGCGTAGTCACCAGATCTCAACCCCATAGAGCTGTTGTGGGAGCAGCTTGACCGTATGGTACGCAAGAAGTGCCCATCAACCCAATCCAACTTGTGGGAGGGCCTTCTGGAAGCATGGGGTGAAATTTCTCCCGATTACCTCAGCAAATTAACAGCTAGAATGCCAAAGGTCTGCAATGCTGTAATTGCTGCAAATGGAGCATTCGTTGATGAAAGTAAAGTTTGAAGGAGAAAATTATTATTTCAAATAAAAATCATTGTTTCTAACCTTGTCAATGTCTTGACTATATTTTCTAGTCATTTTGCAACTCATTTGATAAATATAAGTGTGAGTTTTCAAGGAAAACACAAAATTGTCTGGGTGACCCCAAACTTTTGAACGGTAGTGTACATTTTTTTAAGGCGGCTCTGCACTCCTTCTTGGGTTAGACAGGTGACATTTAATGGAGAATGTACTTAATTCCTACTTCATTTCTCTGCATTTCACCACACATTTAATTTTCGTCTTTAAACACGGTGGAGATAAAATTAAATAAAATTAAATGGAGTTTAAAGGAACATTTCAGGCAGACCTGAAACATTGAGTTATTCCTAGTACAGGGCATGAGGGGGTGGTGCGTGACACAGGACAGTGGCGGAAATACCACTATACCACCCATAGTGGCTGCTACACGGCACGCAGCCCATGCTGCCCAGCCCGGCACAATATTTAATTTGGTGTCGCTAGCATTCAGGGGGGCCCCTGGATGCACTGTGCTAGCGACTGCTACATTCAGTTCTATGTACAATTGTATCTACAAGGGGGCTGTGTGACACTATCTACAGGGCTGTGTGTGGCGCTATGTACAAAGGGGGCTGTGTTTGGTGCTATCGACGAGGGGGCTGTGTGTCACTATCTACAAGGGGGAATGTGTGGCACTATCTACAAGGGGGGCTCTGTGGCACTATCTACAAGGGGGCTGTGTGTGGCACTATCTACAAGGGGGGCTGTGTGTGGCACTACCTACAAGTGGGAGCTGTGCCTGGTCCTATCTACAAGGTGGGCTGTGTGGCACTCTCTATAAGGGGTGCTCTGTGGCACTGTCTACAAGGGGGGATGTGGCACTATCTACAAGGGGGTGTGTTTGGCACTATCTACAGGGGGCTGTGTGTGGCACTATATACAGGGGGAGCTGTGTATGACACTTTCTACAAGGGGGCTGTGTGTGGCGCTATCTACAAGGAGGGATGTGTGTGGCACTATCTACAAGCGGTCTATACGGTCTACAAAGGGGGCTGTGTGATACGGTCTACAAAGGGGGCTGTGTGGCACTGTCTACAAAGGGGGGCAGTGTGGCACTGTCTACAAAGGGGGGCTGTGTGGCACCATCTACAAGAGGGTGTGTTTGGCACTATATACAGAGGGGCTGTATGTGGCAATATCTACAAGGGGGCTGTGTGTGGTACTATCTACAAAGCGGGTTATGTGGTGCAATCTACAATGGGGAGCTGTGTGTTGTGCTATTTGCAAGGGGGCTGTGTGGCACTATCTACAAGGGGGGTTGTGTGGGACTATCTACAAGGGGGGATTGTGTGTCACTATCTACAAGGGGGGGTTGTGTGTCACTATATACAAGGGGGCTGTGTGGCACTGATTACAAAGGGGGCTGTGTGGCACTGACTACAAAGGTGGCTGTGTGGCACTGCCTACAAGGGGGGTTTTGTGGCACTATCTACAAGAGGGTTTGTTTGGCGCTATCTACAGCGGCAATTTGTGGCACTATCTACAGGGGGACTGTCTGTGACATTATCTACAGGGACTGTGTGTGGCACTATCTACAGAGGGACTGTGTGTGGCACAATCTATAGTGGGACTGTGTGTGGCACTATCTACAAGGGGGCTGTGTATGGAGCTATCTACAAGGGGCCTGTATGGCACTATCTACAAGGGGCCTGTGTGGCACTATCTACAAGGGGGGTTTATGTGTCACTATCTACAAGGGGGGTTTATGTGTCACTATCTACAAGGGGGGCTCTGTGGCACTATCTATAAGGAGACTGTGTGTGCCACTATCTACAAAAGGGGCTGTGCATGGCATTATCTACAGGGGGACGGTGTGTGGCACTATCTATAGGGGGGACTGTGTGTGGCACGATCTATAGTGGGACTGTGTATGGCACTATCTACAAGGGGACTGTGTGTTGTGCTATCTACAAGGGTGCTGTGTGTGGTGCTATCTACAAGGGGGGCTATGTGGCACTTTGCACAAGGGGTGCTGTGTGGCACTGTCTACAAGGAGGTCTATGGCAATGTCTAAAAAGGGGCTGTGTAACAGTGTCTACAAGGGGGGCTGTGTGTGGCACTATCTACAAGGGGGCTGTGTGTGGCACTATCTACAAGGGGGCTGTGTGTGGCACTATCTACAAGGGGGGCTGTGTGTGGCACTATCTACAAGGGGGGCTGCATATGGCACTTTCTACAAGGGGGGGCTGTGTGGCACTATCTACAGGTGGCTGTGTGTGGCACTATCTACAGGGGCTGTGTGTGTGTCACTTTCTACAATGGGGCTGTGTGTGGCACTATCTACACGGGCTGTGTGTGGTACTTTCTACAAGGGGGCTGTGTGTGGCACTATCTACAAGGGGGCTGTGCGGCACTATCAACAAGGGGGCTCTGCGGCACTATCAACAAGGGAGCTATGTAGAAATGTTTAAAAAGGGGGCTGTGTAACACTGTCTACAAGGGGGGCTATATGGCACTATCTAAAAGAGGGCGTATTTGGCACTATTTACAGGGGGCTGTGTGTGGCACATGAGATCCTATTGACATAGATCTATCATACATTTATATTCATGGGCTCTCATAAAATAGGGGGGCAGGGGAGATGCATGTAGTGATAGCTGTAAGATAACAAAAGAGGCTAGACTCACCCCTCCCCTTTACACTTTAAAAGTTAGCACGAACATATGGAAAAAAAAGTCCTTCCTGTCCCAAAGCTTTGAGTTGCAGGTCAGTTTTTTTTAATTAACTTTTATGGCCATGAAATAGTAGAATTATATGATAAAAAATGTTAAACAGCTTAAAGAGGCTCTGTCACCAGATTATAAAATCCCTATCTCCTATTGAATGTGATCGGCGCTGCAATGTAGATAACACCAACGTTTTGTTTTTTTAAAAACGATCATTTTTGCCCAAGTTATGAGCAATTTTAGATTTATGCAAATGAGCTTTTCAATGGACAACTGGGCGTGTATTGTGTTTTTACCAACTGGGCGTGTTTACTCGTTTTACCAACTGGGCGTTGTGAATAGAAGTGTATGACGCTGACAAATCAGTGTCATACACTTCTCATCGTTCCCACCCATCTTCTTTCACTGCACAGACACACAGCGTGACGTCACCCACAGGTCCTTCAACCTTGGCGTCGGACGAGAGAAGATACTTCGGCTCCAGGCGTCCGAGAGGGTAATATGCTCGTCTCTAGGGAGTTTACTATGCTTACCTGCACACGGTGATGCTGCTGCAGATTCAACTGTACCCTCTCGGACGCCTGGAGCCGATGTGTCTTCTCTCGTCCCACGCCAAGGTTGAAGGACCTGTGGGTGACGTCACGATGTGTGTCTGTGCAGTGAAAGAAGCTGGGTGGGAACGATGAGAAGTGTATGACGCCGATTTGTCAGCGTCATAAACTTCTATTCACAACGCCCAGTTGGTAAAATGAGTAAACACGCCCAGTTGCTAAAAACACAATACACGACCAGTTGGTAAAACGAGAAAACACGCCCAGTTGTCCATTGAAAAGCTAATTTGCATAAATCTAAAATTGCTCATAACTTGGGCAAAAATGATCGTTTTAAAAAAAAACAAAAAAAACGTTGCTGTTATCTACATTGCAGCGCCGATCACATTTAATAGGAGATAGGGATTTTATAATCTGGTGACAGAGCCTCTTTAACGGTTTGTTACAATTTTCTTAACCCTGTAACTAAAGCTTAATAAGAGTACAGTTGGCGGCCTAGCTGTATTTTTACAGTGCACACAGAACTGATAAATATTCTAATGTCGGGAGGGCAGGGGTTGTGGGAGTGGGGGGTTCTTTGGTTGTGGGAGAGGTGGGCCAAGTCAAAAGTTTGTCATGGGGCCCAGTCTTTCCAATGTGTGCATCGGGTAGTCGGAAAAGCGCTGCAGCCAGTTTGGATGACAGCATGGAGTTTGTATGTTCTCCCTGTGTTTGCGTGGGTTTCCTCCAGATACTCTGGTTTCCTCCCACATCACAAAAACATACCAATAGGGAATTTAGATTGTGAGCCCCAATAGGGACAGCAAGTAAGGACCTCTGTACAGCGCTGCGGAATATGTTGGAGCTTTATAAGTAACATAAATAAATACATAAATAATAACAGAAAACAGGGCCCAAGAATCGTCGTATTAGTGGCACAACAAGTTAAACGGAGGGTATCAGGCAAGTAAACTCTGCATTCCCCAGCAAACTGTCAAGTTTTAGCTAAAATAGGAGGGTAGCTTTAATAAATTTTCATTTTCCTCATTACCCTCCACAATTTCTCTCTCAATACTTTTTAGGGCAAACACTTTCAGTTTTAACTTCTTTTATTGTATATAATTGAAGAACATTTTAGGGTTAGTTTTACTCTCTTTTGTGTCTCCAGCTCTGCTGCCTTTATGTTTTTCCCCTTTAGCTTTTTGGTGCTTTCGTACTGCCTTCCTGTTATAGTAGTTTAAAAGCTTTCTGTTTGTTATTTATTGCCCCTTTACAATTTTATGTATTCACATTGTTTTTCTCTTGTTCCTAACCCTTTTATTCCCAGAAGACATGTACCCCTCACACAGTGTCTCTCACATTTTTACGGGCTATGTCGTAGACAGCAATGATCCTGATTTGTTTTTTAGACTTCGTGATGTCTTTCGTCACTAAAAGTTAATTTCTGCTGTTATTTTATAGCCCAACCAAATGCATCCTTGAGTATTCTGTCAGAGTAGCTTCTTTTATGAAATGTATCCCGGATTATTTGTTTGGCTAATAAAGGTTTCTTTACCTCTGAACAATTCCACCTAACACCAAGGAATTGTCCCTTCAGTTGTCCTCTTTTGAGTGACTGTTATCTGCCGTTACCTAATAAATGTCCCCAGGTCTGCTATCTTTATAAGGCAGGGCTTAATAGGAGGCTGTCGGAATCACAAAATACTGCAATACATTAGTATTGCAATATATCGTGCAAGTGATCCAAGGATCGCTGGTTCAAGTCCCCTAGGGAGACTAATAAAAAAGGAACAATACAGTTAAATAAAGTTTTTTAATATATAAAAAATATATGTATATTAAAAGTTCCCGCAAAAGCAATATATATATATATATATATATATATATATATATATATATATATATATATATATATAAATTAACATAACTGATATTGCCGTGTCCATTAAAGTCGGAACTATTACAGTATACCATTAGTTAACCTGCACGGTGAACTCCGTAAAAAAAAATACAAATGCTAGAATCGCAATAAATGGAATAAAAAGTGATCAAAAAGTCTTATGTACCCCAATATGTTACCAATGAAAACTACAGCTCGCCCAGCAAAATAAAAAAGTTACGGTTCTCAGAATATGGAGACACAAAACAAATTAGTTTTTCCTTGTAAAAGTAGTAAAACATAAAAAAACTATATCAATTTGGTATCACCATAATCATATTGACCCACAGAATAAAGACCAACATGTCGTTTTTACTACACAGTAAACGCTGTAAAAACAAAACCCAAAAAACAATGGCGAAATCTCATTTTTTTTCCCATTCCACTCCACAAAGAAATTTTTCCCAGTACATTATATAGTACAATAAATGGGTCCATGTAAAACTACAACTCGTCCCGTAATAAACAAGCCCTCATGCAGCTATATCGACGTAAATTGTAATTGGAATGGGTGAAGGAAAAAGCGAGAATGAAAAGCCGAAAAATAGCGGTGAAAGGTAGGAGTTAAAAGAAAACAAGCAGTGTAGCAAGAGAACAAATAAAAACATGTATACACCAGAAACTATGCCTAGGCCTTGGAGACATGCTTTTTCATTTTAGCCCTTCTAATTTCCCTTTTATAGTTGTTGTACATCTTTTGTTATACACATATTTAATATTATAATTAACTCTATTCTGAATCTTCTGCACTAATTTAATGTTTGCTCCTGTATCTATTATTGAAAAGTATGAAGTTGATTAAGTTCTTATTGGTGACTTTTTTTCTTCTATTCATTTATTTACGGTAATGGAATTCCTCATAAACACATTAGCAAGTCTCTTAATGTAACTCCTTCAGCTCTTATACAGCACATCCATAGTCACCAGTATCAGCAGATACACATAGCTGTCACTCCTCGCTCTAGCACTTGGGAACAGAAGGCCATCTCCTACTGCTAAATGTAGGATATGAAAAAAGTTACTGACATGTCAGCAATACATGGTACCAGCATTTGTCGGCCATAGAAGGTGACCACACTGGTCTGCACAAGAACATGGACATCCAACATGTTTTCCCCTGGTGACAAGGCTTGTTGCTAAGCCGTGGCCCCTCATTCAGTTCAGTTCTTGCATAGATCATTCATTAAGGAGTCTGAAGGCTTCTTAAAAGCTTTAAAAATATATCAAATGAAAGCAGTCCTGGAGAGGCCAAAGTCTTCCACTGGAATCACGTGAGTCATATTAAATAAGCTGGCCAATCAATGATGACTTAACATTGACATAATAACTTCAATATCCTTGTTTCCCATGTCTCCGTGCCTGGCACATTACTCACAAAATATGTCTTTGTTCCTTATTAATCAAGGACGAAGAAATTTACAACTCTCATGTCTCAATGAATTAAGTGACTCATTTAAAGCCTAATGCGCCTTCTTAGGGCGGATTTACACGAACGTGTAATACGTCCGTGCAACGCGTGCTTTTCACGTGCGTCGCACGGTCCTATTCTAGTCTATGGGGCAGTGCAGACTATCAGTGATTTTTGCGCAGCGTGAGTTCCCTGCGTAAAACTCACGACAGGTCCTATATTTCTGCGTTTTTCGCGCATCACGCACCCATTGAAGTCAATGGGTGCGTGAAAAATCACGCGCACCACACAGAAGCACTTCCGTGGGACGCGCGTGATTCGCGCAACAGCAGTCAAAAGCACCACGTGCTTTTCTGTTTACAAATAGAGTGTCATAATGACGCAGCCGCCCATCCTATGTGATGACAAACGGAGCTGATAAGTGCCTTTTGCGCACGCAAAACTTGTTTTTTGCGTGCGCAAAAACGCACACGCTCGTGTGAATCCACCCTTAGAAAGAGGAAAAGTATGTCTCATCTTTGGCAGTACATTTTAAAGTTTTGTTTTTCTTTCTTAAGGACAGTTTCGGTTAGATTCCAGTAATATGCACATTAAAGTTTTCCTCCAGTCTCATGTTTGCCTGCTTTTATTTAAAAAAAAATAATAATAACAATAATAATAATAATAGACACAAATGATAGCAGAGGAGACCAATTTGTATTGCCACAGGAGAGGGCATTAAGCAACTGCCAGATACTATACCTCTAGCTCAACTTATCTCCCAGTTGTTAAAAGGATCAGGCATATTAAAATGCAACATGATCAACTTTGTTTCCCCAACAGCAGAAAGCTTGGGAGAGGTGGGTCCCTCCTCAATCACTGTCCATATCAGCAGGTTGTGCAAACAATTATTTAATATTTATAACCAACGTAAGTTGCCCAATTACTATGGAAAGTGGCCTCCATCAACCTTGATCTTTTTCTAAATTCAGTTGTGTGTTATGGAAATGCAAGTGGAGTGATACCTCAAGACTGCCAGAGTCTGCCGGGAGAGAGGGTACACGTAAACCCGCAACCTCAAATCCGTAACCACTCTGATCGACAGTGTCTAAGGCTATTCTAAGGTGTTCGCAAGAGCTGACCGCAAGGTTGCTGCCTAGAACCCAGGTTGCCTTTAAAAGAGTGTAGTTTTGAATAAAAGATGCAATGCAGGCAAACCTGAGATGGAAACCAGACAGCCAATAGGTTAACTGAAAGTCCAGAAATGGAGTACAGGTAATCAAACAAGCCACGGTCAAAACCAGCCAGGAACGGATAATCAGAATCAGTAAGCAAAGGGTTAATGAGAGACAAGCCGAGGTCAGTATACACAAGGTCCAGAAAACAGAAGTGCAGGAGCAGTCAGCAACTTGATCAGAAACCAGGAGATATGATAATTCACAAGCAAAGACAGGTGGGAAAAGGCAGGTATAAATACAACCCCACAGCTGATTAGCAGAAGGACAGAGAAGAGAGACATGCTCAAGGTAAAAGAAGAACCGCCCAGAAGCTAGACAGATGGTCATAGCGATCTTAGGGGAACAGGTGTTTTCCTAACAGTACCCCCCCCCCCTTCTACGATGGGCCTCCGGACCCTTAAGCCTTGGTCTAGATTTTAAAGGAAACTTCAAGTGGAAAATTTTAATCAAACGACTGGCGTGTACTGAATGGGCAGCAACCCAAGTACGTTCTTCTGGCCCATACCCCTTCCAGTGTACCAAGTATTGTAGAGTACACCAGACCCTTCTAGAATCCACAATTCTCTGAACCTCAAACTCCATAACTCCTTCTACCTGAGCTGGAGGAGGAGGTTTCTTGAGTGGTCCAGATGATGTAAAAAAAATTCTTAGGAGAGATTTGTGCAATACATTATGAATCCTAAAGTAAGCAGGAAGAGCAAGTTGAAACAACACAGGGTTAATTATTTTAACAATTTCACATAGACCAATGAACCTAGGGGCAAACTTACAAGAACGTACTTTCAGTTGCGGATTTTTCGTAGAAAGCCAACTTTTTGACCCACACAAAATACAGGACCCACAGTACGTTTTTTTAGCATTTTTCTTTTCAATAACTTGGGAGTTCTTCAGGTTCAATTGAGCCGGAGCCCAAACTGTGCACATTTTATTTGATTAAACTTCCACCTCAGGGTTATCACTAGAAGAGGTGGAAAATGAACCAAAACGAGGATGAAAACCATAATTACAGAAAAACGGCAACGTATCAAGAGCAACATGGTGGTGATTATTTATAGCAAACTCTGCTGAAGGAAGATATGAGACCCATTCAACCTGGTTATCAGCAATATAACACCCAAGATATTGTTCCAAGGTTTGATTAAAACGCTTGGTTTGACCATAAGTCTCAGGGTGGAATGCAGAAGAGAACGATAAGTGTACACCAAGTTTTTTACAGAAAGCTCTCCAGAAGCTAGCCACAAATTGTACACATCTATCTGAGGCAATATTTTATGCAATACATTGCAGACGAACCACTTGATCAATAAATAGTTTAGACAAGGTTTTGGAATCAGGTAGGACAAGTTCAATGAGTCTTAGCGCGAGCGCAGACATCGCAAGCAGAGACATAGAAACTCACATCACGAGACAAGGTCGGCCACCAATAGAGCCGTGAGATAAATTTTTTAGTACCAGTTATACCTGGATGACCACACAAAACAGAATCATGTAACTCATGGAGCAAACAAAATCTGAATTGAGGAGGTACAAACAACTTCCCTGCATGAATAGTTTGCGGAGCAAGTAGCTGACATTCTTTAATTTCAGTTGTAAGATCAGATGATATTGCAGAAACCACTATGCTCTTAGATAAAATAGGTTCAGGATGAAAGTCGGGGACCTGTGAGGAACAAAAGCTTCAGGATAATGCGTCGGCCCTGACATTTTTAGACCTGGGTCTGTAGGTCACAATGAAGTCAAATTTGGTAAAAAAAAAAAAAAAAACAACAAGGCCCACCTAGCATGACTGGGATTGAGTCTTTTGGCAGATTCTAAAAAAAGTCAGGTTTTTATGGTCAGTCAGTACAGTAATTTGATGTCTAGCCCCCTTTAGATTGTGGCGCCACTCTTCAAATGCCCACTTAATAGCAAGAAGCACAAGATTACCTATATCATAGTTCTTTTCAGTGGAAGAAAATTTACGAGAAAAAAAAGCACAGGGGTGTAAGTTGGTTAATGCAGAAGATCATTGAGACAACACAGCCCCAACACCTATTTCTGAGGCATCAACCTCAACAATAAAGGCACTAGAAAGTTCAGGTTGAACAAATACAAGCGCTTCCATAACACATTGTTTTAAGGTTTCAAAGGCGGAGACCGCACTAGGTTTTCAATTAACAAGATCAGAACCCACTTTAGTAAGATCCATCAAAGGTTTGGCAATGGAGGAAAAATTATAAATACATTTTCGGTAATGATTAGCAAAACCCAAGAACCTCTGCAGAGCTTTTAATGAAGTGGGTTGAACCCAATCAAGGATTGCTTGAACCTTAGCAGGGTCCATATGAAAATCATGAGTAGACAGCACATATCCTAAGAAATTAATTGCTGAGGGGGCACTTTTATTGTGTCGCACACTGAGGGATCATTATTACCATCCGGGGCACTGTTGATTACGAGTTTGTTTAGAGGATGGGGTATAGGTATGGAGGGTGCTGGAAAAGCGAGAAACCAACATATTCTGTGTGTCAAATTCTGCAAAGACGAGTCGTGGCTAGAAAAAGTCGTCACAAAGCTCTGGGCCGGATGGAGAAAAAAAGGGAAAGTGAAGGACTAATCAGAGAAAACATCACCTGTGAGTGACTGGATATAAATGTGCTGTAATCACTTTTATGGTCTGTAGAGCTCCTGTGTATAACTAGCATCTACCACTATATGCAGTGGCGGTTTAAGTAGACCATAGGCCTTGGGCAGTTAATCAAACTTGGGCCCCCCTTCCCCACCGCCACTTTGCCATGCCTATAACGAATGCAAACAAGATCGAGCGCCTATGACTTACGGGTCAATAGCTAGCCTATGTGTGAACACCCCATTTCTGTGCGAGCATTGACAAATGGGTGTTACGATTCCCCTTGTCAAAGGGCTGTGTCCCTACATACTGACTGTAATGACAGGGTAGGGAGACAGACAGGTGAGCCCTAATCTACCCTCCACTCAGTCCCTGCCTACTTGCAACGACCCGTCCTAAGTGACAGGGTACAACTGGGCGACGGTCCCTACGCTCAGTAAGTGCAAGACAGACAAAACAGACAGGGGTAAACAGAAGCTAGGGAAACGGGGAAGCTGCCCACGGAACACTGTGAGCAACAAGAGCGGTATACGAGCCGAGTCAAACCAGGAGAGAGCGAGGTACAAAATGCTGAGCAGGAGAGTGGTCAGAAAGCCAAGGTCAATAACAAGCAGAGGATCAGTAGTACAAGCAGCAGCAGCAAGCCAGGAAACAAGCGTAGAAGAATCACAGGCAAAGGAGGAACAGGAAAGGCAGGTATAAATGGACAGTGGGCGGGAACTAACTCCGTCTGGCCAGGCTGTGATAGGCTCTCCCATTCCTAAGCCTGCCATCCTGAGTGGTGGAAGATGGAGTCAGTCTCACAGACATAGGAGCAGGTGCAGACTGATTGCCCACGGGCGTCGACACAGAACCTGTGTCTGGCAAATCCTTTACACTGACAGTCTCAAACAATCGCTGACAGCATCACATTGTGTAGGGACACATCCTCCTGACATTGGGAATGGTAACTCGCATTTGTCTATTAGTCCCGGGTACACAAAGACTTTATGTGGAATACCAGGATTTCCTACAACAGACATTTTAGGACAGGGGACAGATCTTCTATAGATCCAGTGACTCACAAGTGATGTCTTCTCTGATGGGAGTCGTTCTCTTTTCTTCTCCATCTGACACAGACCGCAATGGCGACTTGTCCTGATGAGACATCTCTGCTCCTCGCTTCTGCAGCCATTTCCAGCCTCTCTAGAAAGACAAAAATTTAGACACCATAGCCCAAGCTCATACATTAAACCCTCCCTCTATTGGGCGTGACTATACAACCTGATTAACAGTGCATTCCCGCAATAGGGCGTACAGTCATGCCCTGTAGACGAAGCGTTCACAGGAGCCATGCACGCTTCATCTTCAGTGGTTGACAGCTGTAATATACGGCTGACATCCCGCTGCAACGGCGGCGATGGTAGTTACCGCCGATTGCCACCGTTTAACCCCTTCAATGCGGTGGTCAATGGCGTCCGCCGCATTGAAGTGGTTGACAGAGAGAGGGGGCTCCCTCTGTACCCCCCGCGAGAGATCGCGGGTGCCGATGGTTGCTATGCCAACCAGGAAGCCTAGCAACGGCTTCCTCTTTGGCCAGGTACAGAAGCCTATTAGGCTAATTGTCAGATGAAGAATGACAGTAACAATACACTGCACTACATAAGTGCAGTGTATTGTACAGGGGATCAGAAGATCAGATCTTCAAGTCTACTAAGTAACGAATGTTCAAGAAAAATAAATAAATAAAAGTTTTAAGTAATAAGAAACAATAATTGCCCTGTTTCCCTGATCAAGTCCTTTATAATTTGAAAAATGAAAAAAATCACGTTATTTTTACCGCTCGGAGAACACCGTAAAAATGAAATAAAAAACAAGGACAGCATTTCATTTTTTGGTCATCTTGACTAAAAAAATTTTTAATAAAAAGTGATAAAAAATTTGCAAATACTCCGAAATGGTACCCACAAAAACTACAGTTCGTTACGTATAAAACAAGCTCACATCGATATCAACTGAAAAATAAAAAAGTTATGGCTGTCAGAAAATGGCGACACTAAAACATGATTTTTTTTTTAGAAGAGTATTTTTATTGTGGGAAAGTAGTAAAACGTAAAAAACAAACTATGTATATTTGGTATCGCTGTAATCGTATCGACCCGCAGAATAAAGTTAACATGTTTACACTGCACGGTGAACACTGTAAAAAAGAAAAAACAAAACAGTGCTAGAATTGCTGTTTTTTTATTTCCTCATCTACCAAAAAATGTAGTAAATAGTGATAAAAAAAAAATCACATGTACGCCAAAATAGAACCCCAAAAAATGACAGCTCGTTCCACAAAAAAAAAATCCCTCATACAGCTCCATCAATGGAAAAATAACACGTTATGACTCTCAAAACGCAATGATGCAAACTTATGCTAAATGACGGGCCAGACTCATTTTTTAGGTGCACTAGTTTTTCACTAAATACCCCACATCATCATTTGCTGGACCCCACAGGTGGATCCCTTAGATGCAGCGGAGATGAGGAAACTTTAGGGCCTTGTTCTGCTTATAGTACCAGTGAAGAAGTCAAAGATTAGGCAATACTGGAGCGCAGATATTTTGTATAATACCCTAAAAACCCGACCTGTGCATAAAAGAATGGTTCACAGCGTACCACACCAATCCATGGATTATTCATTCACCCCATTATTACATCATCCTATTATTCCCTGATGTACCCCGCCCAGTTTACATATACCCTGATATACTCCACCCAGCTTACATATGCCCTGATGTACTCCGCCCAGTTTACATATACCCTGGTGTACTCCACCCAGTTTACATATACCCTGATGTACTCCACCCAGTTTACATATGAGCTAACATTATAAGCGGAAATACCAGTAAAACCCCAAGCAAAAACTGCGCTTCAAGATGGCAAAATGGCTGTCCTTCTGAGCCTCACAGTGTGCCCAAACGGCAATTTATGACCACATATGGAGTATTACTGCACTCTGGAGAACCCGCTTAAAGGGAATGTGTTGCCAGAAAAACATGTTTTTTTAAAAAAAATTAAACATTTAGTGTGTGGGTGATTAAACATTGTTCAAATTTTTTTTATTTTTTTCACGAGTCAGGAAATAGTCAGGAAATATTATAAATTAATTCTAATTTATAATACTACCCATTTTTGGTCACTAGATGGAGCTATTCCCAAAATTGCAGCATTGCAACAATGGGTTAAAAGCCCTCGCTCTAGTGAGCTCTCAGCATCCCCCCCTCCTTTATCCTGGCTAGTGCTGTAGATTACGTTACTGTAATCTACATTGCAGCGCCGATCTGCTGCAATAGCAGATAGGGGTTGCAAAATCTGGTGACAGAGCCTCTTTAACAATATATGGGGTGTGTAACTCCAGGGTACAAGCTGGGCACAACACATTGGGCACTGAAATGGCATATCTGTGGAAAATGACAATTCTCAATCTGCAACATCTATTGTGTACTAATTTTTGTAAAACACTTCTGGGGTCAAAATGTTCACTACACTTCTAGTTGAATTCCTTGAGGGATCTAGTTTCCAAAATGGGGTACGTTTTCGGGGGTTTCCACTGTACTGGTACCTTAGCTCAATGCAACATGGTGTCAAAAAACGAATCTTGTAAAATCTCCACTCCAAATACCAAATAGTGCTCCTTCCCTTATGGCCTTGCTGTGTGTCCAAATAGCTGTTTATGACCACATGTGAGGTATTGCCTTAACCCCTTAATGACCGGGCCATTTTGTACGTTAATGACCAAGGATTATTTTTTGTTTTTTCACGGTCGCATTCCAAGAGTCATAACTTGTTTTTTATTCCGTCGACATAGCCGTATAAGAGCTTGTTTTTTGCGGGACGAGTTGTATTTTGTAATTGTACCATTTTTAGATGCTTACAATATATTGATTAACTTTTATTAACTTTATTTTAGGAGAGAATTGAAAATAAGCAGCTATTCCAGCATTAATTTTCACGTTATAAATTTACGCCGTTTACTATGCAGCGTAAATAACATGTTAAATTTATTTTATGGGTCGGCACGATTACGGGGATACCAAATATGTAAAGGTTTTATATGTTTTCCTACGTTTGCACAATTAAAACCCTTTTAGAAAAAAAATTACTTGTTTTTGCATCGCCGCATTCCAAAAGCCGTAATTTTTTTATTTTTACATCGATGTGGCCATATGTAGGCTTGATTTTTGCGGGCCAATGTGTAGTTTTCATTAGTACTATTTTGGGGTACATAGGACTTATAGATTAACTTTTATTTTATTTTTTATAGGGAAAAGAGAGAATTTTGCCGTAGTTTTTTGCGTTTTTTTGGACGCCGTTCATCTGGTGGTTTAATGTGTTCATTTTATTGGTCAAGTTGTTACGATCGTGGGGATACCATATATGTGTATGTGTTATTTGTTTTGACACTTTTACTATGTATGTGTTATTTGATTTTGACTGTCATTTTTTTTTTTTTTTCACAAAATGTATTTAACTGATTGACATTTTTTTTAAGTCCCACCAGGGGACTTCACTATGCAATCTGTTGATCGCATATATAATGCTTTGGTATACTTAGTATACCAAAGCATTATTGCCTGTCAGTGTAAAACTGATAGGCAATCTGTTAGGTCATGCCTCCGTCATCGCCTAACAGGCATTTGCTGAAGACAGACCTGGGGGTCTTTGTTAGGCCCCCGGCTGTCATGGAACCCCGACAGTGACCCGCGATTTGTTTGTGGGGGCGCCGATCGGGTAACAGAGGGAGCTCCCTCCCTCTGTCAAACACATTAGATGCCGCTGTCACTATTGACAGCGGCATTTAATTGGTTAAATTGCCGGAATCGGAGCGCGCTTCGATTCCGGGAGTTGCAGCAGGAGCCAGGCTGTGTATAACAGCCGTGCTCCTGCCGCTGATCGCGTGGGTACAGTGGCAGTACCCGTGCAATCACAGGACGGATATATCCGTCCTCCTGCGCGAACTACCAGCTGCTGAGGACGGATATATCAGTCCTTCGGCGTTAAGGAGTTAATCGGGAGAAAATGCTGTACAAACATTTAGCTGATTTTCTCCTATAAGGACTATAGGAAAATGCTAAATTTTGAGCTTAGAACTACATCTTATTGGAAAAAAATGTTTGTTATTTTATTTTCACATCCCAGTTCTAATACATTCAGCAAAATCCTATGGGGTCAAAATGCTCACTACACCCCTAGATCAATTCCTCAAGGGGTGTAGTTTACCAAATGGAGTCACATTTCAGGGGTTCTGACTGTACTGGTATCTCAGGCGCTCTGTAAATGCAACATGGCGCCCAGTAATCAATCCAGCAAAATTTGTTCTCCAAAAGCCAAATGGCGCGCCTTCCCTTCTGAGCCCTGATGTGTATTCATACAGTAGTTTATTACCACATATGTTGTATTTACATACTCTGGAGAAGTTGCTTTATAAATGTTGGGGTGCTTTTTCTCCTTTATCTGATAAGAAAATGAAACATTTTGCACTAAATCTACGTCTTAGTGGAAAAAAAATAAAGTTTTCATTTTCACTGCCCAAGTCTAATAAAATCTATGGAACACCTGTAGTTTCCAAAATGGGGTATTTTTTGAGGAGTTTCCTTTGTTTTGGCATCACAAGACCTCTTATAACCTGACATGATGCCTAAAATATAATCTAATAAAAAGAAGGTCCCAAAATCCACTGGGTGCTCCTTTGCTTCTGAGGCCTGTGTTTCAGTCCATTATCACACTAGGGCAACGTCTGGGATATTTCTAAAAATTTCAGAATCTGGGCAATAAACTTTGAGTTGTGTTTTTCCGGTAAAACCTGTGTTAAAGAAAAATTTGGTTCAAATTGAATTTCTCCTAAGAAAAACCTGAAATTTGTTAATTTTACGTCCACTTTGCTTCAATTCCAGTGAAACGCCTAAAGGGTTAAGAAACTTTCTAAATGCTGTTTTGAATACTATGAGGGGTGCAGTTTTTAAAATGGGGTGATTTATGGGGTTTCCCAAAATATAGGCCCCTCAAAGCTACTTCAGAACTGAACTGGACCCTATAAAAATAGGGTTTTGAAAATGTTCTTCAAAATGTAAGATTATGTATATGCTGCTAAAATTATAAGCCTTGTAACGTCCTAGAAAAATGAAAGGATGTTCAAAAAATTATGGCAACATAAATTAGACATATGGGAAATGTTAATTAGTAACTATTTCGTGTGGTATTACTAATCTGTCTTACAAGCAGATACATAAAAATTTAGAAAAATTAAAAATGTTTAATTTTTTTTACAATTTTTTTGTGTTTTCCCACAAATAAGCAATGAATTTATCAACAAAATTTTACCCCTGACATATAGTATAATTTGTCACGAGAAAACAGTCTCAGAATTGCTTGGCTAGGTGAAAGCATTCCAAAGTTATTACCACATAAAGCGACATGTCAGATTTTAAAAATTAGGCTCTGTCATTTAGTCAAAAAATGGCTGCTACGCGAAGGGGTTTAAGGGGTTGTCCGGGCACCGACCGGTTTTTCATACTGATGACCTATCGATGTGCCCGGACAACCCCTTTTACTCAGACTAATAAATTCGGACCCCAGACCAGATCCTCGAATACATACAGACATTATAAACTATTGCAGTCCCCAGAACAAACCCCTCTAAACAAATACAGACCCCAGAACAAGCACCCTAAATAAATACAGACCCCAGAACAAGCACCCTAAATACAGAACTCAGATAAAACCCCTAAATACAGACCCCAAACCTGACTCCCTAAACTAATAAATACCCCAGACCTCTAAACGAATACAGACCCCAGACACCCTAAATAAAGACCCCTAAACTAATACAGACCCCAGACTAGACCCCCTAAATTCAGACCCCATAAGCTAATACAGACTCCAGACCAAACCCCTAAATACAGACTCCAGACCAGGCCCCCTAAATACAGACCCCAGACCAGGCCCCCTAAATATACAGACCCCAGACCAGGCCCCCTAAATATACAGAGCCCACACAAGACCCCCAAAATACAGATCCCTTAAACTAATAGACCCCCAGACCAGACCCCCTAAACATACAGACCCCAGACAAGACCCCTAAATACAGACCCCTTAAACTAATACAGACACCAAACTAGACCTCCTAAATACAGACCCCTTAAACAAATCCATCCCCTTATATTTACCTAGCAGCTTACCTCACAGTCTTCTCTCTCTGGAGTCTTGCTGCTGTTCTAGGACCTGCGGTCACGTGACCAGCAGGTCTCTAAACAATAACAAGAACTGCAGACATAAGGTCATGTGACCATATGTCTGCAGGTACTTTTGTAGGACATACACAATGCCGTTTTGTCGCGGTTTTTCTTGCAATTCGCAGAAAAAAACACAACAATACGGCATTGTACTTTGTGGTGGCCCAAAACACCCTAATGATGATCCGCCATTCACTATATGGTCATTATATGGTGGTAATATGGGTCTTTGTATAGTGATTTTTATTCAGTAACAGTATGGGGGTATTATTCAGTCACTATGTGGTTATGGTGTGGCGGTATTATTCAGTAACAGTATGGGGGAATTATTCAATCACTATGTGGTTATGGTGTGGCGGTATTATTAAGTCACTATGTGGTTATGCTGTGGAGGTATTTTTCAGTAAATGTATGGGGAGTTATTCAGTCACTGTGATCATTGTGTGGCAGTATTATTCAGTCCCTATGTGGCTATGGTGTGGCGGTATTATTTGGAACTTATATTGTGTTATTATTGGTAATATTGGTCTTATAATAGTGAGTTGTGTTGAGTAACAGTTAGCAGGTAATAAAATGTAATCTGCTATAGTGGTACGATTTAATAACTGTATATGTATAGAGATAATTTTTTTGTGTGAGAGGGGAACATTTGCTTTGGGGATTGGAACACTCCTGGAGGCGCTAGAAATCAGCAATGCATTTCTCTGCACACCGCCTTCTGAAATGACTGCATTATTGATACAGTAATTCAGCATTTGGGGCCCCACTTTTAACTTTGCCCATGGCCACACTTTGTCTAAAACCGGCCCTGCTTATAAAGGGACTAAACAGAATCTACATCCCTCTCCAGGGTAACAGATATGAATAAGTGACAAGTTCTTGCTTTTGTCCAACCCACCTGGCTTTGTATTGTGGTTATTTGCGTATTATATTCTTACATATTTATTACCAGCTTTGCATGCACATAAAATATAATTGCTGTGAGATTTTAGCCACAGAAAAACACCATCATGTCAATCAAATACTTTGCTGCTTATGTCCTGCTGTTTAGCTCCTTCCTGTTAAGATACTTTATGTAACCCAGCACATGAACAAGTGTGATAAGGAATGACAATGTTCCTGTGCTGTAGCCTAATGCAACTACATTAGATACCAGCAAGAACCTACATACAAAAGCAAAGGTAAACATTCACCAAAAAACAGGACTCCTCAGTTTCTCTACACTTCGTCTTTATTTAGTGACCTGAAGGTCTGCAACCTTTGTTATTTGTGATTACAGTTAATGATATAACAGGGAAAGGTCATGTCCATACTTGCATGTTGGTCCCATAATAGCCTTATCAATGTACAATTGCAGTAGAGCGCTGAAAATGGTTAGCCCAGGAGACAAAAGACCTACTGTACTGTGGGATTTACTGAATACAAAGAAGAATCTAGCGATAAAAAAAATTCAAGAGGCTCTGTCACCAGATTTTGCAGCCCCTATCTGCTATTGCAGCAGATCGGCGCTGCAATGTAGATTACAGTAACGTTTTTATTTTTAAAAAACGAGCATTTTTGGCCAAGTTATGACCATTTTTGTATTTATGCAAATGAGGCTTGCAAAAGTACAACTGGGCGTGTTGAAAAGTAAAAGTACAACTGGGCGTGTATTATGTGCGTACATCGGGGCGTGTTTACTACTTTTACTAGCTGGGCGTTGTGTATAGAAGTATCATCCACTTCTCTTCACAACGCCCAGCTTCTGGCAGTGCAGACACAGCGTGTTCTCCAGAGATCACGCTGTGACGTCACTCACAGGTCCTGCATCGTGTCAGGACACATCGGCACCAGGGGCTACAGATGATTCTGCAGCAGCATGGGCGTTTGCAGGTAAGTCGCTGTAGCTACTTACCTGCAAATGCTGATGCTGCTGCAGAATCAACTGTAGCCTCTGGTGCCGACACGATGCTGGACCTGTGAGTGACGTCACAGTGCTGCACTGCCAGAAGCTGGGCGTTCTGAAGAGAAGTGGATGATACTTCTCATCAGAGCGCCCAGCTAGTAAAAGTAGTAAACACGCCCCGATGTACGCACATAATACACGCCCAGTTGTACTTTTACTTTTCAACACGCCCAGTTGTACTTTTGCAAGCCTCATTTGCATAAATACGAAAATGGTCATAACTTGGCCAAAAATGCTCGTTTTTTAAAAATAAAAACGTTCCTGTAATCTACATTGCAGCGCCGATCTGCTGCAATAGCAGATAGGGGTTGCAAAATCTGGTGACAGAGCCTCTTTAACTATTGTTTGGTCCTTTAGGGTAGTCATTATTAGACCAATGCCTCAGCATTAGGTAATAAGCCACTAACAACTTCTCAGTTTTGGCCTTTATTTCTCAACTAAAAAGTGACCTATCCTGCCATCTTGCAAGGTCGGGACAAGGGATAGTCTGAGTAGGCTGTCTAGGGCACCCAAGAGGAAAGGGGGCACAAAATGTCTTTGTACAGCCAATTGAATGCTGTGTAAGGGTACAATGATCACTTCTCTTTAGTGCATTGGTGAGATAATGCTGTCTGTCATCCAGTAAATAAGTGATTGTCCAGTTATCATACTAAATAAACTTCAGAGGCCGAAGAGAGGAGCACAACCCCTGCCTTGGTCGCACCCCTTCTTTGAATTGATCTGCAAGGCTTTCAAACCAAAGTAGTCCAAAATTACTTATATAATATTTCAGAAACATCCATTTTTAGATGAGTACAACCTAGAAAATAGATGTCAATGCCAAGTGAAGAGCGTTAGGATCTACACATTTTCATTATGCAGTAGTGGTTTAAAGCATAGATAACTTTTCAGGTGACTTTTCAGAATAAGCCGTCATGTGTGTGTACATGAGGCATAACATTATTTCTGGCCATTATATGACTTGTTTTCATGTCTTCTATACACTGCACACAGAGAAGAATATAATCCTGCTCTCCTATCACAGGTGACAGCAACCTTCACACTCCAGCTCTTGTGAAACAAACTTGCAGCATGCATTGACAGCCAAAGGCTGCCATGACATGCTGATAATTGTAGTTTTACAACAGCTGGAGTGCCGAAGGTTGCCGACGCCTGCTCTATCACATATAAAAGCAGCACCAGCATGGAGGAGATTACATAGCAGCAATAAGCAGTGTAGCTGTGAATCCAGCACTAGGGTGATATGTAACAATTACTAGAAGTTGCAGCAGCACTCTGCTTATGCTCCCTCCTCCCTTCTACAGAGACTTTTATGGACAGCTGTAACCTGATCCCTCAATGAGCTGATAGTCTGTCTCTTGAGATGAAAACAGCAGTAAATTCAGAGTGAGTGAAAAGTTAGGGGAGGTGTTGAAAAAGAATGATTCAATTACAAAGTTCAAGTACATGATAAAACTATGCTATGTGAATGGAATGACAGATAATGCAAGAAGGCATAACAAGATTGTATTAAGAATGCTGCTGAACGACAGACTTGAGAGGTGTGTTCACATTTTCATGCATATTTGCAATCAAATTGCCTTTTCTTTTATGGCTGCTATAACACAGAATAATACTTGTGTGATTGTCTCATTAATCACAAGGATCCTTTTTTTAAATAGAAGTTACAGGAACATACGTCTGCCTTTTACTTTAAGAATAATATGCTATACATAGAAGTATTTTATTCTTGGAAGAACAAAGACAACGTGAGCGGTCCATGTTCTTTTACCCTGTATTGTCTTCCCCACCAGGACTAACATTTCAGCAGATCTACTGATGTTCTCAGGAAGAATAATTGCTGCATTTAAGTCTGCAGCCTTAAATTACTGTGACATTTTTATTTTATTGTTCTGTGAAACATATGAAAGGGACAAAACTGTTGCAATTCTTGTCTGCCTAAAATTTCTCAGAAAAAAATAAAGAACAAGCCTTAAAGGAGTTATGCATCAAAATATAAAAATATGAATAAATAGTTGTAATTAACAGCTCAGTCTTTACAATTAATTTTTTATTTTGAAGTGGATGCTAAGAATTGGTTTAGTGCAGGGTGCACAGGTCTTTTTAGACCATGGATTACATTTTTAGAATGTACTTCTATAAGGGACAGCAGTGCCTCAGCCATAAAGAGCCGCCATTATCACTGCTCCAGCCAGACTGTTCCCATTAATAGTTGCCCATTTAAAAACTGCCCCCATTAGGTGGTCCAGCTAGAGAGTGGTGCCATTTACAGCCAGAGAGTAACCCATTGACAATGCTCCTACCAGATGGTTACTGATACGTTCTATGGACTCCATGCTGTCCAGAAGTAGGAGTGCGCAGCCAATAATTGGCCACTGACACTATACTCCCTCCTCTTGGTTCAAGCCAGTTGCTGAGTGATCCGAGAGGTTGCAGGAGTCACAGGCTGTGTTCAATTTTATCCTCGAATTCAGGAATCCCATTAAAACCAAGCAGTGAAACCTTTACCTAAGGTTTTGTTTGGGAAAGGTTTCCCTGCTTTGTTCTGACAGTATCCGATCCTGTTCTTGCCACAAAATATATACAGCTCCAATATGGAGCCATACTATAGTTATCAAATGGACGCCTAACTGATCACAGTATTTATATTGTGAATGTGTGTGATAATTTCCATATTTATGTGATCTTTATTGCAGCAGATCTTGTTATTCTATTTTCTGTTAACTGTGGTGTTTGGTGCAGGGCTGCAGAGCAAATAGTCCATCTATGCATTAAAATATCATATCATATCAGCTTATATTTCATAAGTTATGTCACATAGAAGGGTTCATTTATTAACCTATCTACGCCCCATTTCTGGCGTAGAAAAAAACTCAATAGTGCCCAAAAGTCACAATTTGCGGTGCAAATTGTGACTTTTGGCCTTTTTACACAGCCCTTGCCACTAACATGGAAAGGGGGCATGGCTTTGGTAAAGGGGGCGGTGTCACTGCTCCTAGCTGGCGTCAATTTCACTTCATGGAACATAGCAATGTATGGGCCCCACCTTGCCCCCTCCTCCGATTAGACTATTCCCCACCCCCATTTGATAGTTAATGCTCTCCGCTTCTCTTCTCCCCTCGGCATGACGCGGCTCATAAAACCTACGGATGACTGGCAGCATCAGGACGTTGTATGCGTCGCAGCACTTCTGGTGTAGAAGTACTGCATTGCATATAAGGCCCTGACACTGCGCGGTGTCAGGACCTTGAAAGAGCCGCGCTAAAGTGATGTGGAAGTCTGAGTGAAGAAGAAGAAGAGGAGGAGCTGTGAGGTAAGTGTTTTTTTAAATTGTATTGCCGATGTGGGGGGAATGAATGGCGCATGGCTGCGGTTGTTATGCCATAATTGTGGTGTACAGCCCGGCCAAAAGGTTCATCACATTTGTTAAGAGGCTTTCACCTCTTAATAAATGTGTTACAGTTTACTCCAACCTCATTCTATTAAGACCGGGGAATGAAACGCCAGTCTTAATAAATTGCCCTAAATGTTTATGCATCCAGTTGAGATCAAGTTTTTTTTGTTTTTTTTTTACAAAAAGGTACTGTTAAAGACAGAATTCTAATCCCCTTGCTATTTACCTGTCTGTATCCTGTTTTTGACAGGAAAATATGTGACCGGCTAAGTTGTTTAGTCATGTAAAGAAACCCCCCCACAAAAAAACTGGAAAAAAATCCAGGACATTTCAATAGGACGGACAAAACAATATATGAACTGGGCCCTAGGCCACTTTTACATGACAGCATATATGTCAGTAATTTGTATCAGTATGTGGAAGCCAAAACAAGGAGTGGCAAAAAATTATCCTAAACAATGTCAATGAGGCCTTAAAGAGGCTCTGTCACCACATTATAAGTGCCCTATGTTCTACATAATGTGATCGGCGTTATCGGAGTTATGACCTATTTTAGATTTATGCTAATGAATTTCTTAATAGACAGCTGGGCGTGTTTTTACTTTTTGACCAAGTGGGCGTTGTGGAGTTAAGTGTATGACACTGACCAATCAGCGTCATACACTTCTCTCCATTCATGTATTCAGAACATAGTGATCCTGCGTTATTCATACTCACACATTAACGTTACTGAAGTGTTTTGACAGTGAATACACATCGCTTCCAGCGAGGACGCAATGTCTATTCACAATCCCGACACTTCGGTAATGTTTGTGTGGGACTTACAGCACAGCAAGCGTGATCTCGCGAGTTCACGCTGTAAATGACAGCTTACAGTGAGATCACAGAAGTATTGCAATGTATTCTAAAAGCGATCGGATGATCGCATATTAAAAAAAAAAGTTAAAAAAATGTGAAAAAAATGAAAAACCCACTTTTTCCCCTTACAAAATACTTTACTATTAAAAAAAAACAAAATAAAGCAAAAAGGTTTGACATATTTGGTATCGCCGCTTCCGTAACGACCCCGACTATAAAGCTATTACATTATTTAACCTGCACGGTGAACGCTGTAAAAAATCAAATAAAAAACAATGGAAAAATTGAAAAGTTTTCTGTGAATCCAGCCTTAAAAAAATTTGATAAAAAGGTGATCAAAAAGTCGCATCTACTCCAAAATGGTACCAATAAAAACTACAAGTCGTCCCATAAAAAAAAGCCCTCATACAACTGCATCGGCAAAAAAATAAAAAAGTTATGGCTCTTCAAATATAGAGACACAAAAACAAATAATTTTGAAAAAAAAAAGTGTTTTTACTGTGTAAAAGTAGTAAAAAATACAAAATCTATACACATTTTGAATTCTTGCAATCGTAACAACCCGTTGAATAAAGTTATTGTGTTATTTATACCACACGGTAAACGGCGTCGATTTAGGACACAAAAAAAGAGTGGCAAAATGTCATTTTTTTTCTATTCCCCCCCAAAAAAAGTTAATAAAAGTTAATCAATAAATAATATGTACCCCAAAATGGTGCTATTGAAAAAAAAAAACTTGTCCCGCAAAAAACAAGACCTTATACAGCTATGTCGACACGAAAATAAAAAAGTTATAGCTCTTCGAATGGGACTATGGAAAAACTATAAAAATTGCTTGGTCATTAGGGCCCAGAATGCAAGCAGGGGAAGGGGTTAAAGTGAGAATAAAGTAATATAGGTATGCTCCAAACTATGATCAGTTTATTTAGGCTGGATTGTGCAGAAGGGCAGCAATATTGCCCAAAGTAACCCCTCTGTGTTTTTACTAGTATCTTTTCTAACATAACCCAGTGGGGGAATATATTAAAGAGACTCTGTCATCACATTATAAGTGGCCTATCTCCTACATAAGGAGATGGGCGCTATAATTTAGGTGACAGCAGTTCTTTTTTTTTAGAAAAACAATCTATTTTTACCACGTTAGGAGCGATTTTAGCCTTATGCTAATTCGTTTCTTATTGCCCAACTGGGCGTGTTTTTTTTACTTTAGACCAAGTGGGCGTTTTACAAAGGCGTGTATGACGCTGACCAATCAGCGTCATACATTTCTCTCCATTCATTTAGTCAGCGCATAGGGATCCTGCTAGATCAATATGTGCTGTCTTATACTGACATATTAACGTTACTGAAGTGTTTAGACAGTGAATAGACATTCCTTCCTGCCAGGACGGGATGTCTATTCACAATCCCGACACTTCGTTAACATTTCTGTGATACTTACAGCAGAGCAAGCGTAATCTCGCGAGATCACGCTGTGAATGACAGGTTACAGGGAGATTACGCTTTGCTCTGCTGTAAGTACCACAGAAACGTCAACGAAGTGTCGGGATTGTGAATAGACATCCCATCCTGGCTGGAAGGAATGTCTATTCACTGTCTAAACACTTCAGTAATGTTAATATGTCAGTATAAGACAGCACATAGTGAACAACGCAGTGTCACTATGCGCTGACTAAATGAATGGAGAGACGCTGATTGGTCACTGATTGGTCAGCGTCATGCACTCCTCTGTACAACGCCCACTTGGTCTAAAGTAAAAACACTCCCACTTGGGCATTAAGAAAGTCATTAGCAAAAAGCTAAAATCGCTCCTAATGTGGTAAAAATAGATTGTTTTTCTAAATAAAAAGCACTGCTGTCACCTACATTATAGCGCCCATCTCCTTATGTAGGAGATAGGGCACTTATAATGTGGTGACAGAGCCTCTTTAAGCACTTTTCTATGGCAGAAAACTGGAGTAATTTGCACCAAAATCTTAAGCCTATTGCATTTTTACACAGCTTCCGCCACTTTTTAAAAAGTGGGAGGAGAAAAGCAGGAGGGACGGGGCCACCCAAACGCAACAAATTCATTATCATTTATGCCAGAAGCTGGTGTAAATTACAGTGGAAACATGCGCCAACTCATAACTAGTGTAGATTTACCATTCTGGACACTGGACAGCCAGAGATGCACCTAATGATGCACCTAATTTGTTAATAAAGTAGGCACATTTTACTCCTGCGTTCTTCACATTAAGGGTATGCGCACATGAGAACTGTCTTTTACGTCTGAAAAGACAGACTGTTTTCAGGAGAAAACAGCTGCGTCGTTTCAGACGTAAAAGCTCCTCCTCGTAATATGCGAGGCATCTTTGACGCTCGTAATCTTGAGCTGCTCTTCATTGAATGCAATGAAGAACGGCTCAAATTACGTTGCAAAGAAGAGTCCTGCACTTCTTTCCCGAGGCAGTCAATTTACGCGTCGTCGTTTGACAGCTGTCAAACGACGACGCATAAATGACAGGTCGTCGGCACAGTACGTCGGCAAACCCATTCAAATGAATGGGCAGATGTTTGCCGACGTACTGTAGCCGTATTTTCAGACGTAAAACGAGGCATAATACGCCTCGTTTACGTCTGAAAATAGGTCGTGTGAACCCAGCCTAAGGGTATGTTCACACGCTGAGTCAAAAAACTTCTGAAAATACAGAGCTGTTTTTGCAGCTGAAAATGAAGCTTCTTTTAATTTGGAGCTTCTTTTGAGGCTTCTTTTCAGGCGTTTTTCATAGTGTTCAATGGAAAATCAGTGACATGCTACTTCTTTTTACGGAGCGCCTTTTTACGCTCAGTTTTTAAAACAGCGGCGTAAAAAGACGCCCCGTATGAACTAAATTCTGTTTTTCCCATTGATTTCAATGGGCAGATGTTTGTAGGAGTTCCGCTTCCGTTTTGTCAGGCATTTTTCGAGGTGTAAACGCCCCAAAATACGCCTGAAAACACTACGTCTGCACATACCCTAAGGCTCTGTTAAGATCTGCATCAAATTTTTTCTCCGTTAGAGGAGCAGAATGAAAAACCCGATCTGTCGCATGGCGAAAACCAACGGCGCCCAACTGAACCCATTGAATTTAGTGGTCTCTGTTGAGATTCCATCACAGCGTCTGTCGTTTTGCTGGACTAAATAGCACAGCATGCATAAGTAATGGAATCAGCGACGTAGGCTTTCAGAGTCTGTGACGCAGACGTGAATAGAGCCTTAGGGTATGTTCACACGCTTAACCAAAAACGTCTGAAAAAAGACGGAGCCGTTTTCAAGCCTTTTTTTTAGCAACTCCCGTTTTTCGCGCTGTTTTTCTATAGAGTCAATGAAAAACAGCTCAAGAAGTGTCTTGCACTTTTTCGCTGCCATTTTTTACGCGCCCGTTTTTCAAAATGGCCGCGTAAAAAACGGGCTGTCGGAACAGAACGCCGTTTCCCATTGAAATCAATGGGCAAATGTTTGGAGGTGATCTGCTTCCGATTTTTCGTCCATTTTTCGCACGTTTATGGCCCAAAAAACGGCCGAAAATAGACCGTGTGAACATACCCTTAGACTGGTGTACGAAACACCAGTCTTAAGAAATTCCCCCAGTGTGTGTGTGTGCACCCAGCCCAGTAAGAGGACCTATCACCAAAACTTTTAATAAAAAAACCGATGCCAATCAAAAAAAACCTCTAAATAGAAGTAATTTAAAGACCCTAATAAGTTACCACTGTAATTAGATTCTATTTGGCACTCAGTCTTTCTGCAAATTAACCCACTCCTCTTCGATGTTGCCGCCAGACCGCCTCACAGGAAGTTCCTAACATTCTTAGCGGCGCAGAAAACTCTTTTCAGCTCATCAGCGAGAGCCAATCACAAGGTGACATTCCAGACTGACAATACTGAACCTTGTAGAAGCTGCAAGGCGCTAGTTGCTGAAACCTTAAATAGAAGAGCCGCCTGCCTCACAGTCCTTCGAAGGCCAACGTAAAAAAAAACTTAAACCACTGGTTGTTTTTTTTTTACAACGGTAGTCAATACGTAACATGCCACTCTATGCCCATACAGTTACATATATAGAAGCCTTCCATTGGAGATATACTCCATAAGTCTTCCACCGACAAAAGGTTTGAAAGCAGTGTGCACAGTGCCTTAGATAGGCCATGTGCAGATCATCACAATGAAAATCTCCCAACATATACCTCTGATGTACTGTATTCCACTACATAGGCATACAGTGGGATACATCAATAAAAAGTTCCCATTGTAAAAAACAAAATGCATACTGCTCGGTATTTTTTTTTATACTGCGTATCCTTAGTAATTCAATTCAAAAAGTGAAAATCATATTATATAGATTCATTACACACAGAGTGATCTATTTCCAGCATTTTTTTCTTTTAATGTTAAGGATTATGGCAGTTAATGAAAACCCAAAATTTAGTGTCTCAGAAAATTAGATTATATAAGCCCAAATTAAAAAATGATGATTTTTAATACCGAAATGTTGGCCTACTGAAAAGTATGTACAGTATATGCACTCAATACTTGGTCGGGCTCCTTTTGCATGAATTACTGCATCAATGCGGCGTGGCATGGAGTCGATCAGCCTGTGGCACTGCTGAGGTGTTATGAAAGCCCAGGTTGCTTGATAGCGACCTTCAGCTCGTCTGCATTGTTGGGTCCGGTGTCTCATCTTCCTCTTGACGATACACCATAGATTCTCTATAGGGTTTAGGTCAGGCGAGTTTGCTGGCCAATCAAGCACAGTGATACTATAACAGTTCTCAACGGTTTGTTTGTGGATCCTTTGTGTCGTCTGGGAGATGGTGCTTGGAACCCACTGCAATGCTTGGCACAGCGGGTTAGAGGCGGTTGGATGGTAAGGCAGAAGTCAGGACAGGCAGCAGACGTAACGGGTATGGATAGCAATAGGTCAAGGCAGGCAAGGATAGTCACGTTCAGGCAGAGGTCAACAACGGGAAATCCAGACAAAGGCAGAAGGGAAGGAAACAGAAAACCAGGGTACAGGGAAACTCACGGGGAACTTGCTTGAACAAGCATGGATTAGAGGAAGGATCCTTAAATAGGAAGTCTTTTGAATTAAGGCGCGCGCTGGCCCATTAAGAAAGGACGAGTCAGCGCGCGCTCCCTCTAGTGGCTGCAGTCGCACATCGAGGATGACGGCCGCGGAGGGAGGTAAGGGATGTACTTACCTTACGCCGCCCAGGGCCAGCAGAGCGTCCACATATGGTAAGTGGAGCTCGGGATGAGCATGAGGTAATGGAGGGCGCAGGAACCAGAGCAGAGGCCGTGGGGAAGGCGGGGAAAGGCGCGGCAGCCGTTACAGATACTGTGGTTAATTTTTGGCAGTGTGGGCAGGTGCCAAGTCCTGCTGGAAAATGAAATCAGCATCTCAACAAAGTTTGTCAGCAGAGGGAAGCATGAAGTGCTCGAAAATTTCCTGGTAGACGGCTGCGTTGACTCTGGACTTGATATAACAGAGTGGACCAACACCAGCAGCTGACATGGCTCCCCAAACCATCACTGACTGTGGAAACTTCACACTGGAAAGCAAACAACTTGGATTGATGCCACTCCACTCTTCCTCCAGACTCTGGGACCTTGATTTCCAAATGAAATGCAAAATTTACATTCATCTGAAAACAGGACTTTGGACCACTGAACTACAGTGTTGGGCCACTGTGTTATATCAAGTCCAGAGTCAACACAGCAGTCCAGCAGGACATTTCCCAGCACTTCATGCTTCCCTCTGCTGGCAAGCTTTATGGAGATGCTGATTTCATTTTCCAGCAGGACTTGGCACCTGCCCACACTGCCAAAAGTCCCAATACCTGGTTTAATAACCACAGTATCACTGTGCTTGATTGGCCAGTAAACTCACCTGACCTAACCCCCAGAATCTATGGGGTATTGTCAAGAGGAACATGAGAGATACCAGACCCAACAATGCAGACGAGATGAAGGCCGCTATCAAAGCAACCTGGGCTTCCATAACACCTCAGCAGTGCCACAGGCTGATCGCCCCCATGCCACGCCGCATTGATGCAGTAATTCATGCAAAAGGAGCCCGACCAAGTATTGAGTGCATATACTGTAAATACTTTTCAGTAGGCCTACATTTCAGGTATTAAAAATCATTTTTGAGGGGTCGAGGTCTGGACGGACATGGTGATGGACGTGTAACTGTTGAGCTCCGGAGCGTTGAAGCCTAAAACGGCCTAACTAAACCCCTGTACCTGTAATCACAGCCTTCTGTCAGGTTCTGTCGATCCTCTGCCGTGGAGAGTCTAGTGTGCGGTACTCGGTGAGTGTCGCTGAGCAGTATTGGTTGCAGCGCCACTTACCCTGCTTGCCAGGATCCCTTGTCGGTCTGTGCCGGCAGCCTCGTGTCCTACAAGACGCGTGTGCTTGTAGCCTCTAGGGAATAGCTGTCGTCCTGCATCGGCTACCTGCTCCTCTTGCAGTCCTGCTCAGTCTTGGCGATTCCTCTAAGAGGCGAATCTGCGAGGTGCGTCTGCCACGTTTTGCCGCCATTTGAGGCCCATCTTCCTAGCTGTCGGCCATCTTGGAAAACATTCTCTGTGGTCCCGTTGCAGAGAGGGAAGCCTGCGGTCATCCTAAGGGCTTGATCGGACCTGCGATCAGCATCTGCATCAGGGTGAGATGGATCTTTGTGCCCCTGTAAAGCTGTGACAAAGTACTCGTGCTTCTGCTCCATACAATTCTTCCTGCATTTTCTATATATTGAAATTGAGACTGTTTATCTGTGGAGCCGCCATTTTGCTGTATTGCCTACTAGTGCATATCTATACATCTACAAGTGTATACAGCTTGATTGTCCTCACCATATATCAGGATTGACTATTACTATATTTCTAGTACGGCTAGGATCTTTGTTACACCAATATCGTTATACCAGTTTGGATGTCATTGACTTGCGCTGCCTATCTAGATTGATACAAGTGTTGTTTTTCACCATGGGTGGTACGACAAAGTGGAATACTAAGGCTAAACCGGCCAAGCTTACGGAATTCTTTGCCAACTCTTCCTCTCAACGTTCTGATGTAAACAGACGCATTTATCTTCCTCCCTCTTCTCCTTCTCCCTCGTCAAGTTCAAACTCTATGGATAACGATGTGCCAGATGAAATTTACTTGCAGCCGGCCTCAGAAGCTACCCTTAAGAAACTTTTGAACTCATTTAGAGTTTCCCTGCAAGCTGACCTCAAACAGGCCATGGGGGAGTTAAGATCTGATATTCAAGCTATTGCTACGAGAGCTGATCATATAGAGAACAAAATGGAGCAATTTACGACATCTCACAATTTACTCATAGACGCGAACTCCAATCTGGAGGAGGAAGTGGTGCGTCTTTCTAACAAAGTTTTGGACATGGAGGATCCTTCAAGACGGAATAATGTTCGTATTAGAGGTATTCCTGAATTGATCACCCCTGACCTCCTCTACCAATTTTTTGTGGATATGATGTCTCTGGTATTGCCTGGCAAATCCATCATGGACCTTCTGATTGACAGAATTCACCGGATTCCTAATGCACGTCATATTGCAACTCATCTCCCTAAGGATACGATTGCCCGTATCCAATTTTTCTCTATGGGAAAGATGAATTTCTTAGAGCGTTTAAATCCTCTCCTGACATGCCAGATCGCTTTAAGGATATTTCTCTATACCCTGATTTATCTGTTGCTATGCTGAGACGTAAGGATTACGCTCCGTTGACAAAAAATTTGCGAGACAGTGGTATTCTGTATAAGTGGGGTTTCCCGGTGAAGCTCATTGTTTCCAGAAATGGCACTCAACACGTGTGTATGTCTCCAGCTGCGATGAAAGAGCTTCTACACTCATGGGGATTACTCAACTCTCCTCCGCATAGTCCTTCTCATTCTACTGCTGCTCGTCCAGAATTTCGAACACCTTTGTGGTCCGAAAAAGTCGGCAGGATCGGACGAAGACGACCTAATGATTGATGTAATTTTGTCACCTTCTAGAGGTTATATATGAAGGCTTCTAGCTTTCTAGTTGACTGAGTCCTCATTTTTGTATCACTTAACCCTCTGGGTTAGGTGACCAGACGGACTTTTGCTTCCTCATTCCATTTCCCTGAAAGAATGAAAATTGTGTTTAGATTTTATTATTGCTTGACATGGTATACTGTCAAATGGTTTATGCTTTGTTATGGTTTTATGTCACGGTGCCCATGCTACTTCTCTTTCCCACTTGGGGCTTCTACTCCTGTGTACATGGATTATTATTATTATTTGCATTTTATTGACTTATCTAAATGGGGGTTAAAATAGTATCAATTAATGCTCATGGCTTAAACTCTCCATTTAAAAGCTCCCTTCTGTGGAAGGAAACTTTTAAGTCGCACTGTGATGTATTATGTGTACAGGAGTCTCACATTTCCTCTAAGGATTTACACGTATTTTGTAATAAGAAATTTCTGCATGTTTTCTTTGCATCCAGAGTTGAAAAAACACAGGGTCATCATAGCAATTAGGGATACGGTTTCATTTAAATCCCTTAATTCCTAATCTGACCCGCAAGGTCGATATGTCATTCTAGTTTGTGAAATTAATAACATAGCTTACACTTTCCGTTTCTTAAAAAAAGTGTTGACTATTGCATTAGACATTTGAAGGGGGGGGGGGTTTGATCTTGTGTGTGGATTTTAATGTTGTCTGCAACTCTGTATTGGACCGATCTGTAAATTCCCATAGATTGATACAAGATTTGCAGGCTTTCATCTCTGAGGAGGCTCTTCATGATGTTTGGAGGTACCAACATGCTTCCGAGAGAGATTATACATTTTATTCTTCCCCTCATAAAATGTATTCCAGAATTGATTTGTTCCTGGTAGATTGGACATTTAACAAAACTGTTCTATCAACTAATATTGGACTTTTGACTTGGTCGGATCATGCTCCAATTGATCTCATGCTTTCTGACAGGTTTACCAATACCCAGGGCTCTACCTTAAGACTTAACTCCTTTCTTTTAAAATCCTCCTCCCGTCAGTCCTCTATAGGAAATTCCCTGAAATAAATTTTTTGAGATTAAGGGCATGTTCACACGCAGTGTTTTCAGATGCAATTCGGGCGTTTTACGCCTCGAATTACGCCTGAAAAAAAGCCCCTAATACGCCTACACACATCTGCCCGCGAAAAAGAAGTGCATGTCCCTTCTTGGGACGTTTTTGGAGCAGTTTTTCATTGACTCCATTGAAAAACAGCTACAATAACGTCTGTAAAAAAACGCCGCGAAAAACACGAGTTGCTACAAAAACGTCTGAAAATCAGGAGCTGTTTTTGCCTGAAAGCAGCTCCTTATTTTCAAACGTTTTTGGTAACTGCGTGTGAACATACCCTAATACTGACACGGTTTGTTCTCCTGAGGTCCTTTGGTGTGGTCATAAAGCTTTTGTCCGAGGTTTATTTATTCAGGCGGCTGCTAGAGCAAAAAAAAAAAAAAAAGAGGGGAATAAAACTTTGGATTCTTTTTAATAGGATCAATCACATCCCTCGGATGCGTGTAGACGAGAGATTAGAGAACAACGCGATAAACTCCGCTTACATAACCTTTTTTTTATATGAAAAAACTCTTGAGATTGAACTGGAACTTTTATGTTCAAGGGGATAGATTGAGCAAAATTTTAGCAAATCGGGTCAAACAACACATAACAAAGTCCAAAATTTCTTCCCTAAATTCTCAGGATGAATTCAAGATCTATGATTCTCAGAAAATCACGAACGCTTTTGCCTAGTACTACAGCTCCTTATATAACCTTAGGACCTCTCCCGTCCTCTCATTACTACAGATAAGGTTAGTGCTTTTTTGGATCGCCTAGATCTTCCTACTCTTTCGGACTAGCAACTGTCCCTTTTAAATGCCCCTATTTCCCTAGATGAAATCCGCAAAACCATTCTTCAATCTAAACCTAATAAATCTCCGGGTCCAGACAGCTTGCCGAATGACTATTATAAGACTTTTACTGAAAGTTTACTCCCTCATTTGCAAAAAACAACTGTGCAGGAGCACACAAAATACCCAGCTATCAAATAAATGTGTGGAAATAAACTAAGATATGACTTTTATTTAGTCTAGCTAAAGGATATATCTTAGTTTATTTCCACACATTTATTTGATAGCCGGGAAAGCTGGGTATTTTGTGTGCTCCTGCACAGTTGTCCTTTTTTGTAGGTAGTGCCACACAGCCGACAGCCCTCTTGTAGATAGCAAACCCCTCCCCCTTCCAGTATAGATAGCACCACTGTAGCTCCCTGAAGGAGCGGAATCCCCGTGTGGCCAGGGATTCCGCTCCTGGAGCGCTCCTTGAGGTCTCTGTCCATATATGGACAGTGACATCAGGAGAAACTCCTGAAGCGGAATCCCTGTCCACAGCGTTGCCGGGAGCTGACACTCCAGCCTTGCGGGTCAGCGGACCATCGCCGCTGATTTCGGCAATTAACCCCATAAATGCGGCGACGGATTGCCGTCGCTGCATTTAAGTGGTTTGAAGCACATCGGCAGCCCCCACGAAGTGATCGTGGGGGCTACCGATGCTTGTCGTGGCAATCAGAGGTCAGACAATGACCTCCGGGTTGCCATGTACGGAAGCCTCGGAGGAGCCTCCTGCCGCTCCTCCGAGACTTCCTGTCCGTGTGACTGTCACGTCACAATGACAGTTGGAGTGCATCACATTACGTGTGTAGTGTAATGCATTCCAGCAGCGATCAGAGCTGCAAGTCTAAGTGTCCCCTAGTGGGACAAGTGAAAAAAGTAAAAAAAAGATGATAAAAATGTTTTAAAAAAGTGTAAAAATAAAAGTTATAAGTTATATAAACAAACACTTCATTTTTTTCCTATAATAAGTCTTTCATTGTAGGAAAAAAAATGAACACGTTAAAAAAAGTACACATATCTGGTATCACCGCTTTCGTAACAACCCCAACTATAAAACTATAATGTTATTTTTCCCGGACGATGAACACCCCAAAAAAAAATCAATAAAAAACGACACCAGAATCGCTATTTTTTGGTCACCACCCCTCCCAAAATAGAGAATAAAAAGTGATCAAAATGTTGCATGTACCCGAAAATAATACCGATAAAAACTACAACCCGTCCCGCAAAAAACAAGTCGTTACACCGCTTTTTTGACTGAAAAATAAAAAAGTTACGGCTCTCAGAATATGGTGACACAGAAAATAAATTATTTTATAAAAAAATGATTTTATTGCGCAAACGCTGCAAAACATTAAAAAAAACTATATACATATGGTATCGCCGTAATCGTACCGACCCGCAGAATAAAATATAATGGTCATTTATAGTGCACGGTGAACGCCGCAAAAAATAAACTAAAAAACATTGTCAGAATTGCTTGTTTTTGGTCACCCGGCTTGCAAAAAAATTTAATAAAAATTGATCAAAAAAAATCGCATGTATCCCAAAATGGTACCAATGAAAAGTACAGATTGTCCCACAACAAATAAGCCCTCACGCAGCTCCGGTGGTGAAAAAATAAAGAAGTTCTGGCTCTCAGGAATATGGCGATGCAAAATGTGCAGTGTTTTCTAAAAGCGGGTAACATCCGACACCATTTATCAGTGCGACACCAGCCACACATCTATGAATTATTATTTATTTACCGCATTTTTATACCCTCTTATTATGCCCTGATGTTCTCCGCACAGATTACATATGCCCCTACATTATAAACTGAAATACTACCGAAACCCAAAACAGAAAAACTACCAAGCAAAATCTGCGCTCCAAAAGCAAAATGGTGTCCCTCCCTTCTGAGCCCTGCAGCGTGCCCGAACAGCAGTTTGCGCCCACATATATGGCATCGCCATACCCGGGAGAACCCGCTTAACGTTTTATGAGGTATTTGTCTTCAGTGGCACAAACTGGGCACAACATATTATGTACTAAACTGGCACATCAGTGCAAAATTGCAATATTCACACCATCCGCTGTGCATTAACCCCTTTGAGCACTATGACTTAATAGCACGTCATGGTGCGGGGGTGATGTATGGAGCGGGCTCACGTGCTGAGCCCGCTCCATACGCTGCGGGCGTCGGCTGTGTATTAGAGCTGACACCCGTGACTAACGGACAGGAACAACGATCGCTCGGTTACAGAAGCCTGTAAAAATAACAATATACTGCAATACATTAGTATCGCAGCATATTGTACCCGCGATCCAATGATCGCTGGTACAAGTCCCCTAAGGGGACTAATAAAATGTGTAGAAGAATTAAAGTTATTAGTAGTGAGAAAGAAAAAAGTTTAAAGTTAAAAAAAGAACCTTTTCCCATTTTTCTTCAAAAGTAATGTAAAAAAAATAAACAGAATTGATATCGCTACGTCCGGAAAAGGCCGAACTATTACAATATATCATTATTTAACTCGCACGGTGAACACCGTAAAAAACCTAAATCATTTAAACCGCCAAAATCGCTGTAGTTTTCGTTTTTAGTGCACAGCGAAAGCTGTAAAAACGAAAACCCCAAAAAATGGAATCAGATTTTTTTCCTATATTACTATATTTTCCAGTTTTTTTACAGTTTCCCAGTACTTTTTATTTCACTTTAAATGGTATCAATAGAAACTACAACTCCTCCCGCAAAAAAATAAGCTCTCACATCACTCTACTCGGCAAGAAAAAAAGTTATGGCTCTTGGAAGGCGGGTAGTGAAAAACGAAAATAAGAAAGCAAAAAATGGATCAGTCCTGAAAGGGTTAATTAATTTCTAATGAAAAAAATGTATGACCCCATGTGGGGTATTTCCGTACCCGGGAGAAATTGCTTTATAAAAATTGGTTGTTTATTTCTCCTTTATCCCATGTGAAAATGAGAAAATGCAACATTTTAGTGGAAAAAAATTGTGATATTAATTTTCTCCGCCTAATTCTAATAAATTCTGCAAAAGACCCGTGGAGTCTATATGCTCACTATACCCCTAGAAAAATTCCTTGAGGGGTGTTTCCAAAATGGGGTAACTTGGGGGGCTTCCACTGTTTTGGTCTCTCCAGGGCGTTGCAAAGGCGGCATGACACCGAAAAACAATCCATCAAAATCCGTGCTCCAAAATCCAAATGGCGCTACTTCCCTTCTGAGCGCTGCCATGGGTCCAATCAGCAGTTTATTACCACATATGGGGTATTGCCGTAATCAGGAGAAAATGCTTTACAAATGTTGTGGTTCTTTTTTTCCTTTATTCCTTGTAAAAAAAAAAATTTCTATGCTTTTTCAGAAAAAAAGTTGATTTTCCTTTTCACTGTCTAATTCCACTAAATTCTGCAAAAAACCTGTGTGGTCAAAATGCTAACTATACCACTAGATAAATTCCTTGAGAGGTGTCGTTTCCAAAATGGGGTCACTTTTGGGGGGTTTCCCCTGTTTTGGTCTCTCCAGGGCGTTGCAAACGCGACATGGCACCGAAAACCAATCCAGCAAAATCCGTGCTCCAAAATCCAAATGGCACTCCTTCCCTTCTGAGCCCTGCTGTGGGTCCAATAAGCAGTTTTTTACCTCATATGGGATATTGCTGTAATCAGGAGACATTGCTTTACAAATGTTGGGGTGATTTTTTTCATTATTCCTCGTAAATATTAAAAATTTCTATGTTTTTTCAGAAAAAAAGTAGATTTTAATTTTTACAGACTAAGGCCTCATGCACACGACCGTAAAAACACCAGTTATTGCGGGTCGTAATTACGACCCGCAATAACGGGCCCATAGACTTCTGTTAGCCACGGGTACCTTCCCGTTTTCTCACGGGAAGGTGCCCGTGCCGTTAAAAAAATAGAACATGTTCTATTTTTTTATTTTACGGGCGGTGCTGCTATACTTTATAATGGGAGCACGGCTCACAAAAGCGGCCGGCTGCCCGTGGCCGCCCATGCCCGGCCGTGCTCGTAATTACGAGTCGTAATTATGAGCACGGTCGTGTGCATGAGGCCTAATTCCAATATATTTAGCGAAAAACCTGTGTGGTCAAAATGCTAACTATACCCCTAGAAAAATTCCTTGATAGGTGTAGTTTCCAAAATGGGGTCACTTTTGGAGGGTTTCCCCTGTTTTGGTCCCTCCAGGGGGTTGCAAACGCGACATGGAACCGAAAACCAATACAGCAAAATCCGTGCTCCAAAATCCAAATGGCGCTCCTTCCCTTCTGAGCCTTGCTGTGGGATACTGTAAAGATAGGGGTGGGAAAACAGACAAGTGAGCCCTAATCTACCCGCCACTCAGTCCCTGCCTACTTGCAACGACCCGCCCTAGGCGACGGGGTACAACTGGGCGACGGTCCCTACCCTCAATAAGTGCACGACGGACAACAAACTAGGGTACACAGAATCTAAGGGAAATGGGGCAGTTGCCCACGGCAACACCGTGAGCAACAAGAGTGGTGAACGAGCAGAGTCAAAACAGGAGTGTACGAGGTACCAAACGCAGAGCAGGAGAGTAGTGAACAAGCCGAGTAAAACCAGGAGTGTACGAGGTACCAAACGCAGAGCAGGAGAGTAGTCAGTAAGCCAGAGTCAATATGAAGCAGGGTCAAATAGTTCAGAAGCTGCAGCAGGGTCAGGAAACCAAACGAGAAGAATCACAAGCAAGGAGGAACAGGAAAGGCAGGTATAAATAGACAGAGGGCGGGAGCTAGCTCCGTCTGGCCAGGCTGTGATAGGCTCTCCCACTCCTGGAAGATGGAGTCAGTCTCACAGACATAGAAGCAGGTGCAGACTGATTACCTATGGGCGTTGACACAGAAGCTGTGCCTGGCAGATCCTTTACAGTACCCCCCGTTTTATGAGGGGCCACCGGACCCTTTCTAGGTGGACCTGGTTTATTGGGGAAACGAAGGTGGAACCTCCTGACCAATACCCCAGCGTGAACATCCCGGGCGGGTACCCAAGTCCTCTCCTCAGGCCCGTATCCTCTCCAATGGACCAGGTACTGGAGGGAGCCTTGGACCATCTCGCTGTCCACAATCTTGGCCACCTCGAATTCCACAGGGACAGGAGGTTTCCTCGAGGGAGCCAAGGACGGGGAGCAGCGTTTAAGGAGGGAGGCATGAAACACGTCGTGTACTCGAAAAGATGGGGGCAACTCCAGTCGGAAGGAGACAGGATTGAGGACTTCAATGACCTTGTACGGCCCTATAAACCGGGGAGCAAACTTCTTGGACGGGACCTTAAGGCGCAAGTTCTTCGACAATAGCCACACCAGATCCCCGACCATAAACAAGGGGTTAGTAGAACGTCTTCTATGTGCCTGAGTTTTTTGTATGCTCTGGGACGCCTCTAGGTTCTTCTGAACCTGGGCCCAGACTGTGCACAGTTCCCGATGAACGACCTCTACCTCGGGATTGTTGGAACTACCAGGTGAAACGGAGAACCGTGGATTAAACCCAAAATTACAGAAAAAGGGGGAGACCCCTGACGAGTTACTGACCCGGTTATTAAGGGAAAATTCAGCGAGGGGAATAAATGAGACCCAATCATATTGACAGTCAGAGATAAAACACCTTAAATATTGTTCTAGAGACTGATTAGTCCTCTCAGTTTGGCCATTGGTTTCAGGATGGAAGGCAGAGGAGAAGGACAGATCAATCTCCAACTTTTTACAGAAGGCTCTCCAAAACAAAGAAACAAATTGTACCCCTCTGTCAGAAACAATATTGACAGGGACCCCATGGAGACGCAGGATGTGTTTGACAAACAAGGTAGCTAACGTCTTAGCATTGGGTAGTTTGTTGAGGGGCACAAAGTGGCACATCTTACTGAAGCGGTCTACTACAACCCACACCACCGACTTGCCTTGAGATGGAGGCAAATTGGTGATAAAATCCATGGAGATATGGGTCCAAGGTCTCTGGGGAATGGGCAAAGAACGTAGTAAGCCCGCTGGTCGGGACCTGGGAGTCTTGGACCTAGCACAAACCTCACAATCGGCGATGTAGGCCTTAACGTCTTTAGGCAACCCAGGCCACCAATAGTTTCTGGCAATGAGGTGCTTGGTACCCAGGATGCCTGGATGACCAGATAGTGCGGAGTCATGATTTTCCCTAAGTACCCTTAGCCGGAATTGCAGGGGAACAAACAGCTTGTTCTCAGGAAGGTTCCCGGGAGCTGAACCTTGATCAGCCGCAATTTCAGAGACTAAATCAGAATCAATCGAGGAAATGATTATACCTGGAGGCAAAATACAAGCAGGATCTTCCTCCGAAGGAGGGCTGGCCATGAAGCTACGCGACAGTGCATCAGCCTTAATATTTTTAGATCCAGCCCTATAGGTAACCAAAAAGTTGAATCTGGTAAAAAATAACGCCCATCGAGCTTGTCTCGGGTTTAGCCTCCGGGCAGATTCTAGGAAAACCAGATTCTTGTGGTTGGTAAGGACCGTTACCTGGTGCCTAGCCCCCTCCAGGAAGTGGCGCCACTCTTCAAATGCCCATTTAATGGCTAAGAGTTCGCGGTTGCTAATATCATAGTTACTCTGTGGGCGAAAACTTCCTGGAGAAGTAGGCACAGGGGCAGAGATGGGTGAGGGACCTGGTACCCTGGGACAAGACAGCCCCCACTCCCACCTCGGACGCGTCAACCTCCACGATAAATGGCTCCATTTGGTTGGGCTGAACCAGGACCGGGGCCGAGATAAAGCACTTCTTAAGGACCTCAAAAGCCTGGACAGCCTCAGGAGGCCAGCGGAGGAGATCAGCACCTTTGCGAGTGAGATCCGTAAGAGGCTTAGCGATGACCGAGAAGTTAGCAATAAATCTCCTGTAATAATTAGCGAACCCCAAGAAGCACTGTAACGCCTTCAGGGAGGCAGGTTGGGCCCATTCCGCCACAGCCTGGACCTTGGTAGGGTCCATGCGGAATTCACGAGGAGTGAGGATTTGACCCAAAAATGGTATCTCCTGCACCCCAAACACACATTTTTCGGTCTTCGCAAACAGTTTGTTTTCCCGAAGGACCTGGAGCACCTTCCTGACATGCTCAATGTGGGAGGACCAGTCCTTGGAAAACACAAGTATGTCATCAAAGTACACTACAAGAAATACCCCCAGGTAATCTCTTAAAATCTAATTTATGAAATTCTGGAAGACCGCGGGAGCATTACACAATCCAAAGGGCATGACGAGGTATTCGAAATGACCTTCGGGCGTGTTAAATGCAGTCTTCCACTCATCCCCCTCTTTGATGCGGATAAGGTTATACGCCCCCCGTAGATCAAACTTAGAGAACCATTGGGCTTGTGATTATGTAACGACCCGCCCTAGGTGACGGGGTACAACTGGGCGATGGTCCCTACGCTCAATAAGTGCACGACAGACAAACAGACAAGGGTACACAGAAGCTAAGGGAAATGGGGCAGTTGCCCACGGCAACACCGTGACCAACAAGAGTGGTGAACGAGCCGAGTCAAACCAGGAGTGTACGAGGTACCAAACGCAGAGCAGGAGAGTAGTGAACAAGCCGAGTAAAACCAGGAGTGTACGAGGTACCAAACGCAGAGCAGGAGAGTAGTCAGTAAGCCAGAGTCAATATGAAGCAGGGTCAAATAGTTCAGAAGCTGCAGCAGGGCCAGGAAACCAAATGAGAAGAATCACAAGCAAGGAGGAACAGGAAAGGCAGGTATAGACAGAGGGCGGGAGCTAGCTCCGTCTGGCCAGGCTGTGATAGGCTCTCCCACTCCTAAGCCTGCCATCCTGAGTGGTGGAAGATGGAGTCAGTCTCACAGACATAGAAGCAGGTGCAGACTGATTACCTATGGGCGTTGACACAGAAGCTGTGCCTGGCAGATCCTTTACAGATACGTTTACATTTAGAAAAATGCTAATTTTTGCTAAATTGTGGTGTTTTTCAGAAATAAATACCAAAATTATCGACAAAATTTTTTCACTAACAAAGTACAACATGTCACGAGAAAACAATCTCAGAATCGCTTGGTTAGGTAAAAGCATTCCAACGTTATTATCACATAAAGTAACACGTCAGATTTGAAAAAAAATCGGCTGGGTCCTGAAGGGGTTAATTTGTAATACTTTCCACCTTGTGGAAGAAAGAAAAAATACAGCAAAAAACACACAAAAAAACACGTAATAAAAAAAAATTACAATTAATTCGTAAGATGTTTTTAAGTGACATTCCCTTTAAACGGAGGCCATTAACGTGATCTGAACAGGGCCATACACTGGCTCAGCAGACAGTTTCACACATAAGATTAGCTACAGTGGCTCAGAAGCCAATATAACACATCATAGGATTAGATACACTGGCTAAGCAGCACAGTATCACACATGATTAAATAATACGACAGTATCACACAATATGCTTAGATACAGCAGCTCAGCAGACAGTATAATATTATAGACTTACATACACTTGCTCAGCAGCACAGCATTACAGTATGACAGGCTGAGATACACAGAATAAAGTGTACTGTCTCATATCAAGGGATTAGATACATTGGCTCAGTAGCACAATATTACATAATAGGCTTGCCGGAGAAGTAGCACAATCTGCAGTATCATAGGATTAGATACAGGGGCACAAAAATAACAACGAGACTGTGATACTGCTTCTGATAAAAAGTTGTGACTGCAGAGCATACAAGCCTTGTGTCCGGGCGCATGTCCTATTTGAACACCGCAACTAAACTGCCAATCTGTAAGGCACCTCTCACGAGCGGTTTCTAAGATGGCTCTCTCATAACATTTTGGGGCAGCTTTACAAATACCGTCTAAGTTTTAAACAACGTAAACTTTGATAAATTTGGTGCATTTTTTTAAACAGCTTTGTCTAAGTGGTGCAGGCTGTATGATAAATTTGGCGCATCCTGCTAGACACTTTTTCTTATACCACCTATTACTTGGATTAGTTTACGTCAGGCGCACGGTGGTCCATTTTATGCCACGCCCCATTTCAGCTAGATCACGGCCCTTTCCCCACTAAGCCACGCTCCCTTGTCGAGCGTGATGCAAAAAGTTTCTACAACTGTTAATAAATGTGGTGCACAGCATGTTCAGCTGAATTCTGACTCAATTTAAAGAGGCTCTGTCACCACATTATAAGTGGCCTATCTTCTACATAATGGGATCGGCGCTGTAATGTAGATTACAGCAGTGGTTTTTTTTTATTTAGAAAAACTATCAATTTTGACGGAGTTATGACCTATTTTAGCTTTATGCTAATGACTTTAATAGACAACTGGGCGTGTTTTTACTATTGACCAAGTGGGCGTTGTGGAGAGAAGTGTATGATGCAGACAAATCAACGACCAATCAGTATCATACAATTCTCTCCATTCATTTATTCAGCACATAGTGAACAACGCAGGATCACTATGTGCTGTCACATACTCACAGATTAACGTCACTGAAGTGTCTTGACAGTGAATAGACATCGCTTCTAGCCAGGACGCGATGTCTATTCACAATCCCGACACTTCTGTAACGCTTGGGGGGACTGACAGAACAGCAAGCGTGATCTTGCAAGATCACGCTGTAAATGACAGCTTACAGCGAGACAACGCTTGCTGTGCTGTAAGTTTCACACAAACGTTACCGAAGTGTTGGGATTGTGAATAGACATTGCGTCCTGACTGGAAGCGATGTCTATTCACTGTCAAGACACTTCAGTAAAGTTAATGTGTGAGTATGTGACAGCACATAGTGATCCTGCGTTTTTCACTATGTGCTGAATACATGAATGGAGAGAAGTGTATGATGCGGATTGGTCAGTGTCATACACTTCTTTACAACACATAAACTCTAAAGTGACCCTGATAGCTGGCGGGCAATAAACATTCAAGAAAGGACTGTATGTGCAAAAAGCACACAAAATAACCCAGCTTTACCAGCTATCATAGAGTGTGTGAGAAAATAAGATGTAACTTTTATTAAATCTAATTAAAAGGACAATAATGGGACGTACAACATGTAATTTAAAAGTAGCCACGGCAGGCCAGCAAAGATTAGTATACGGAGGAACGTAAAGAAGATACGTGAAAGGCAAGTGCACATAAGCACAGAGGCACAAGTGTAATGAACCAGCGGCAGTCGTAGGTGCTACCGCTGACCGTGATAGTTGAATTGCTGGCCTGACATGATTTAAAAAAAACAGACACTAAAGCCCCACCGACATGTTTCGCTATGTAGCGTCCTCAGGGGTATAATGGGGCTAATTATACCCCTGAGGATGCTACGTCCGTAGCGAAACATGTCGGGAGGGCTTTAGTGTCTGCTTTTTAAAATCATGTCAGGCCAGCAATTCAACTATCACGGTCAGCGGTAGCACCTACGACTGCCGCTGGTTCATTACACTTGTGCCTCTGTGCTTATGTGCACTTGCCTTTCACGTATCTTCTTTACGTTCCTCCGTATAATAGTCTTTGCTGGCCTGCCATGGCTACTTTTAAATTACATGTTGTACGTCCCATTATTGTCCTTTTAATTAGATTTAATAAAAGTTACATTTTATTTTCTCACACTAGGATAGCTGGGAAAGCTGGGTTTTTTTTATGTGCCTTTTGACACGCCCAATTGTCTATTAGGAAACTCATTAGCATAAAGTTAATATAGGTCAGAACTAAAAAACACTGCTGTAATCTACATTACAGCGCCGATCACATTATGTAGAAGATAGGGCATTTATAATGTGGTGACAGAGCCTCTTTAAGGCCTCATTGACATTGTTTAGGATAATTTTTTGCCACTCCTTGTTTTGGCTTCCAGAGCCTCTTAACCCCTTAACGACCGCCCACCGTCTTTTGACGTCAGGCGGTGCAGGTACTCAGTCTACGACGACGCCTTTTGGCGTCGCTGTAGTAGAGGGGGTTTAGCGGCACCCTGGTGAAGTCTGCACTAAAAACCGGCTGCAAGTAACAGGTCCGGTCCTTAGTGCAGCCATCAGGACCTGCCGATTTTGTCGTAACAGCATGTGACCGCTGTGACAGCCAATCCCAGCGGTCACATGCTGTTACTGTGTACAGAGCCGCCGGGAGTGTCTAAATGACAGCTCCTGCTCTAAGAACGAGCTGTTGCTACCAGCTCTGTTCTTAGAGCAGTGATCAGGAGCCAATAGTATTGGTTCCTGATCTTTTGTGTTCACTATGAGATCCAATCATAGTGATCACTACAGTAAAATAAAAGTAAAAACATGTATCTGTTTCTCCTCACTCTTTTCTAGCTGTGGAGAGAAACAGATACAAGTGTGTCAGTGTCCCCACACAAAGTCACTTGTTCCTCACAGTTTAAAAAAAACAAAACATATTTTCAGTATTTTATAGTATATACATATATATATATATATATATATATATATATATAAATATAAGTATATTTACTGTATATACTAAGAATCGTACTATAAACTACTTTGTTTTTAGGGTATGCTGTTAGACGGCGTGTACGCTGTTAGACGGCGTAGGGTGCTGTTCTGGGCTTGGGTTTACGGTTTGTGTTAGGCGTAGGGTTTAGGTTTGGAAAAAAAAAACGTAAAATAAAAAAAGTTTAATTCCTTTAGTGTTCTTAGTGGATTAGTTGATAAAAAATAAATAAACCGCTAGTTCCATTTATTATTTGCGGTTTAGACTGTATAATCATTATGGCTGCCAGAAGATACAGCGTTGAGGAAGCCTATCAGATGCTATGCTCAGATACGGATTCTGCATCTGAAGTTGAGCTTTTACTTGAAAGCGAAAGTGTCGCTTCAAGGGATTCTACGGATATGAGACCCAGCACCAGTGATATGGGAGACGGTGCAGTTGCCACAACGTCCGTTCAAAGTGCAGCCCCTGAAATTGCACAACCCCACCAAACCGATTTAGTGTGGGAACCCACAAGCTTATTTTCTCCCACCATAAATGACTTTATTGCTACTCCTTGCATAAGTCCCAATGTCAGTAATTTTTCACCACTAAATTATTTTAATATTTTTATTACGGACCAAGTTTTGGAACATTTTGTGCATGAAACAAATTTGTATGCCAGGCAGTACATTGCAAATAAGCCTTCGTTACCTCATGCCAGGTTGTGGAATCCCACAAATGCAATGGAAATAAAAAAAAATCTGGGCCTCACCCTTAACATGGGAATTATAAAAAAAACCTCTATTAGGTCATATTGGGCATCAAGCCCTATACATGCCACCCCCATTTTTTTTGGCATTATGTCACGCAGCAGGTACGAAATACTTATGCAATTTCTCCACTTTAGTGACAACCTACAGGCACCCCCTTCCAGCGACAGAAGCTGTGACCGGCTGTATAAATTAAGGCCTTTGCTAAATTTTCTTAATTCCTCCTTTTTAGGAGCATATACCCCTGAACAAAATTTAGCAGTGGATGAATCGCTAATGAATTTCAAAGGGCGTCTCTCATTCCGCCAATTCATACCCTCAAAAAGTGCAAAATGCGGGGTAAAGATCTACAAGTTATGTGAAAGCACTACTGGCTACACATGTGCATTTAAGATCTACGAGGGTAAAGACAGTGAATTTAATCCACCAGGGTGCCCTCCAAATATTGGTACCACTGGTAAGATTGTGTGGGATTTAATTGGCCCTTTCCTACACAAGGGGTATCATGTATACACGGACAGTTTTTATACCAGTGTGCCATTGTTTAGCGCACTTCATTGTGCCAACACCGGAGCCTGTGGCACAATATGCAGGAATCGCAAAGGTTTCCCACGTCAACTTGTGGATAAAAAACTACGAAAGGGGGAGTCATGCACTTTTCAAATTGAGAAGATGCTGGCTTTAAAATTTTGTGACCGCGAGGACGTCTACATGATCAGCACTATCCATACAAGTGCAACAGCAACTGTTTAGAGAACGTGGGGCCTCTGCAGATAGACAAAAGCCTGTGTGTGTCATCGGCTATAACAAATTCATGGGTGGGGTAGATTTGTGCGACCAGATGTTATACCATGTTCTGGTTTTCCTTTTAACCAGATAAGGTTGTAAGAAAGTGGCAATATACCTCATCCAGGTTGCAATGCACAATGCATTTGTCCTGTACAAAAAATCAGCTGGCAGGGCGACATTCTTTGAATTTCAGGAGAAAGTGATTGAAGATCTCCTATTTCAATCTGCAGACCAGAGAGTAGTCCATGAGTCAGAGGATGTACGCGACTTGTTGAAAAACATTTTTTACACCCCATCACTTCAACACCTAACCAAAAATACCCCAAAAAATGGTGTCGGGTCTGCAGCAAAGGAGGACAGCGAAGTGAGTCAAGCTATTATTGTTCCGCTTGTCCTTCCAACCCTGGTCTATGCATAAGTCCCTGTTTTGAAATCTATCATACCGTCGCACATTACTAATTTTCTTTTGTGAGCTATAAAAGTTAAAATGCAGGATTTATTTAGGATTTTATTTTTCTTTCTTTTTTTTTTTAGGGAAGCAGCTTCGCTGTATGTCTAGGAGATGCCAAAATTTAGGGTTCTTTTAGAGATTTCTTTTTTTTATCACTTTTTTTGGGAGGGAGGGAAATATACTTTTCTAGATGGAGTCATTTTGGGATATAACCCAGTTATAGAAAGTGGAATAAGGCCCTGAAATTCATTCAAGATAAAATTGTGCCCTGAAAGCTTTTTATTTCCTTTTCCGTTATGACTATGTCCTGCCATAAATAGCGGTTACTGACTGGGGATACGGCATGATTTTTTCTTTTTATTCTGAGGATTACTAATAAGCGAGCTGTTCCTTATCAATACACTATGGGCTTTATTAGAGATGAGCGAACTTATCAAAAGTTCGGTTCGGCTAGTTCGCCGAATTTCACAAAAAAGTTCGGTTCGGACCGAACTAGTTCTGACCGAACCTGTCACTTACGTGCGCCGAGCATGCTACTGTCCGGGGTGCTGATAGAGTTAATGTGCTGCAGTAACTCTTTCAGCAACCTTCACAGTACATGCTCGGCGCGCGGAAAATACAATTTAAATGTAATAAAAAAATAAAAATTATACGTTCATACTTACTTTCCTCCTGTCCGGCCTCCAGCGATGACGTTTCATCCCTTTCGCCGCTGCAGCCAATCACAGGCTGTAGTGGCGGTCACGCACGCCAGGATGACGCTTCATCCCACGTGACCGCCTCTGCAGCCAATCACAGGCTGCAGCGGCGACATGGATGAAACGTCATCGCTGGAGGCCGGACAGGAGGAAAGTAAGTATGAACGTATTATTATTTTTTTGGGCATGTATGTATGTATGTATGTTGGCATGTATGTATGTTGTCATGTATGTATATCTGTGCATGTATGTTGGCATGTATGTATATATGTGCATGTTTGTATGTATATTTGCATGTATATATTTGCATGTATGTATGTATGTTTGCATGTATGTATTTTTGCATGTATGTTGTCATGTATGTATGTATGTATGTTGTCATGTATGTATGTATGTATATATGTGCATGTGTGTATGTATATTTGTATGTATGTTTGCATGTATGTGTGTTTGCATGAATGTATGTATGCATGTTTGTGTGTATATTTGCATGTGTGTATATATATATGTATGTTGTCATGTATGTATGTATGTTGTCATGTATGTATATATGTGCATGTATGTTGGCATGTATGTATATATGTGCATGTGTGTATGTATGTATATTTGCATGTATGTATGTTGTCATGTATGTATGTATGTATATATGTGCATGTATGTTGGCATGTATGTATACATGTGCATGTTTGTATGTATATTTGCATGTATATATGTTTGCATGTGTGTATGTATGTTTGCATGTATGTTTGCATGTATGTATGTTGTCATGTATGTATGTATATATGTGCATGTATGTATGTTTGCATGTTTTTATTTTTGCATGTATGTTTATATATATGTGCATGTATATAATTATGTTTGCATGTATTTATGTTTGCATGTATATTTGTGCATGCTTGTATATATGTATGTATGTATCTTTGCATGTTTGTTTGTATGTATGTATGTTTTCATGTGTGTGTGTGTATGCATGTATGTATGATAGTTTGCATGTATATATGTGTGTATGTTTGCATGTATGTATATTTGCATGTATATATGTGCATGCTTGTATGTATGTTTGTATATATGTATGGCCATGTATGATACTGTCTGCTGGCGCCCTGTATCTAAGTCAACTTCACGGCAGGCTTCTATACATGGTATAACAGTCAGTATCACACATTAAACTGAATCTAAGCATACGACATGTTTTATTTCATTATTTTTTTTCACAGTTTTGGTGTTTGGACTACGTCGGTTTCGAGGACTACTTAGATGACGTTTTTTTTTCTACAATAAAATGGTTAATGAGGGTTGTGTTGGGGGTGCTTTATTTCAATAAAATATTTTATCTATATCTTTGTCTTTTCAAATTTTATTACTACCACTTTAGTAATGGCCGCTGTCTGAGTGACAACATCCATTACTAAGGCGAGGCTTAGTGTTAGCCGGTGCAGAGGCTAACACTAACCACCATTATTACCCCGGTACCCACCACCACCAGGGGTGCCGGGAAGAGCCAGGTACGATCCAGTACCCGACCATCTGTTGTGATGGTCGGGCTCTGGGGCGGCCGCAGGCTGGTATTGAGGCTGGGAAGGGCCAAAAACAGTGGACCTTCCCACCCTTGTAATGCTAGGCTGCTGCTGCTGTGTTGTATCTGGCTGGTTATAAAAGTGGGGGGGACCCCACATCATTTTTTTAAATTATTTATTTAAATTTTTTTTTTTTTTTAAAAGACATGGGGTTCCACCCAATTTATCATAACCAGCCACATACAACACAGTGTTATTAGCCTGGGAAGGGACAAAACCAGTGGCCCTTCCCACCAATGTAATGCCAGACTGCTGCGGCCTTGTATATGGCTGGTTATTAAAAATGTGGGGGACCCGTCTATTGCTAAATTTGTTAAATTAAAAAAAAAACAAACGACGTGGGGGTCCCCCCATTTTTATAACCAGCCCGATACAACACAGCAGCAGCAGCCTAGCATTACAAGGGTGGGAAGGTCCACTGGTTTTGGCCCTTCCCAGCCTCATAATACCAGCCTACGGCCGCCCCAGTACCCGACCATCACAACAGATGGTCGGGTACTGGATCGTACCAAGCTCTTCCCGGCACCCCTGGTGGTGGTGGGTACCGGGGTAATAATGGGTGGTTAGTGCTAGCCTCTGCACCGGCTAACACTAAGTACCGCCTTAATAATGGATGCTGTCAATCAGCCAACTGCCATTATCTAGGCACTAATAAAGTTTAAAAAAAAACACAGACAATTCTTTTTTATTGAAATAAGAAATCCCCAACAAAACCCTCATTAACCATTAACCGTATATCTACACAGTAGTCCAACGAATCGAAGATGTAGTCCAATCGGTACATCAAAATCTGCAACAACATAAAAAAACAGTTATCAATGTGAACAATAACAATACTTCTACTCACCTACACACATATATACACGCACACACAAACAACCATACACAGACACACACATGTATACACAAACACAACAAGATATACACACACACACACACACACAAACACATATACACAAACACACCCATATATACACACAAACACACACCCATATACACAAACACACACATACAAAAACACACACAAACATCTACACACAAACATATACACAAATACACCCATATATACACAAACATATACACAAACACACCCATATATACACACACATATATAAAAACAAAAACAGACAAAGTCACATACCCAAACACACATATATACACAAACACACACATACACAAACACGGTTTCTTTTAAATGCTGCTGGGGAACCCGCTCGATCCACTATATAAGGCTGCGCTACAGTGCAGCATTTAAAAGAAACAGGATCCTGACCTGTCCATAGAGTTTAAGGCAGCACAGAGTATTTCAGGAGATGAGCATGCAGATTCAGTGCTGCTGTGAACTCTGCTCTTACCATTACGTAGCTCTCAGTCTGTTACCTCTCCTCCACTCCTGTCCTCCAGAACACCTTCACATGATTGGCAAGTCACCACGTAATGGTAAGAGCAGAGTTCACAGCAGCACAGAGTATTTCAGGAGATGAGCGTGCAGATCTTGTGCGGGGTGGTGACTTGCCAATCATGTGAAGGTGTTATTGAGGACAGGAGTGGAGGAGAGGTAACAGACTGAGCTACGTAATGGTAAGAGCAGAGTTCACAGCAGCACTGAATCTGCAAGCTCCTCTCCTGAAATACTCTGTGCTGCTGTGAACTCTGTTCTTACCATTACGTAGCTCAGTCTGTTACATCTCCTCCACTCCTGTCCTCTATAACACGTTCACATGATTGGCAAGTCACCACCACGCACAAGATCCGCATGCTCATCTCCTGAAATACTCTGTGCTGCTGTGAACTCTGCTCTTACCATTACGTGGTGACATGCCAATCATGTGAAGGTGTTCTTGAGGACAGGAGTGGAGGAGAGGTAACAGACTGAGAGCTACGTAATGGTAAGAGCAGAGTTCACAGCAGCACTGAATCTGCACGCTCATCTCCTGAAATACTCTGTGCTGCCTTAAACTCTGTGGACAGGTCAGGATCCTGTTTCTTTTAAATGCTGCACTGTAGCGTAGCCTTATATAGTGGATCGAGCGGGTTCCCTAGCAGCATTTAAAAGAAACAGGATCCTGACCTGTCCACAGAGTTTAAGGCAGCACAGAGTATTTCAGGAGATGAGCACGGGCAGCCGTTCGTTTTTCCGAGCCGTGCTCCCATTATGCACATGACCGTAAAAACACCCGTTATTGCGGGTCGGAATTACGACCCGAAATAACGGGCTCATAGACTTCTGTTACCCACGGGTACCTTTCCGTTTTCTCATGGGAAGGTGCCCGTGCCGTTAAAAAAATAGAACATGTTCTATTTTTCTATTTTACGGGCCGTGCTGCTATAATTATAATGACAGCACGGTTCGCAAAAGCGGCCGGCTGCCCGTGGCCGGCCGGCCGTGCTCGTAGTTACGAGTCGTAATTACGAGCACGGCCCGTAAAATAAAAAAATAGAACATGTTCTATCTTTTTAACGGCACGGGCACCTTCCCGTGAGAAAACGGGAAGGTACCCGTGGCTAACAGAAGTCTATGGGCCCGCTATTTCGGGTCGTAATTACGACCCGTGATAACGGGTGTTTTTATGGTCGTGTGCATGAGGCCCCGTAATGACGGGTGGCTACATGTGTGCACCCGTCATTACGGCAGCGTTGCTAGGCGACGTCAGTAAGGGTATGTGCACACACACTAATTACGTCCGTAACTGACGGACATATTTCGGCCGCAAGTACCGGACCGAACACACTGCAGGGAGCCGGGCTCCTAGCATCATACTTATGTACGATGCTAGGAGTCCCTGCCTCTCCGTTGAACTACTGTCCCGTGCTGAAAACATGATTACAGTACGGGACAGTTGTCCTGCAGAGAGGCAGGGACTCCTAGCATCGTACATAACTATGATGCTAGGAGCCCGGCTCCCTGCACTGTGTTCGGTCCGGTACTTGCGGCCGAAATACGTCCGTCAATTACGGACGTAATTAGTGTGTGTGCACATACCCTAAATAGTCACTGTTCAGGGTGCTGAAAGAGTTAACTGATCGGCAGTAACTGTTTCAGTACCCTGGACAGTGACTACCGATCACAGTACCTGTAAAAAAAAAAGATGTTCATACTTACCGGGAACTCCCTGCTTCCTCCAGTCCGGTCTCCTGGCCGTTGCCTTGGTGACGCGTCCCTCTCGACATCCCTTGATGACGATGCAGCCCATGTGAGCGCTGCAGCCAATCACAGGCTGCCGCGGCCTCTGCAGCCAATCACAGGCTGCAGAGGCCTCTGCAGCCAATCACAGGCTGCCGTGTCAGAAAAGGTCTGACTGGAGGAAGAAGAGGGACTCGTCACCAAGACAACGACCGGGTACGTATGAAATGCTTTTTATTTTATTTTTAATCAGCAGCCTCTTTTCTCTATCAGTGATTGATAGAGACAAGTGGCTGCCGATTTGTATAATGTTTTTGACCGGGTTCGGTCAAAAACGGGTTCGGCCGAACCCGGTGAAGTTCGGATTCGCTGCGAACCGAACTTTTCCGGAAGTTCGGACCGAAACCGGGTTCGGTTGTCCCGGTTCGCTCATCTCTAGGCTTTATTACAGTTTTGTTCGGGTTTTTGGTGGACCTCTTACACCCGACAATACTTCTAGAAATAGCGACATTAATTTGGGGAGTAGTGGTCCTTTACTGTATCTATACATACGGTGTGGGACACTGCCCCTTTATATATTCTACAGGTGATTGGTTGTTTTGTGCACATGGCGGTTCCTACCTTGCCGGGCAGGGGCTTGTTATGGTGTACCGCGTCACTTGGCACATTTGTCCCTTCTATAGGGATTGATGGAGCTAAAGAGACGTTGTATGACCAGTCACTTTGAATAATAAAGTCATTACAGCCCTACAAATTTTCTTTCATCCTTTGAACATGCTCTAGTTTTCCACATAGCTGGACACATTCTTCCTCCTTTTTTTTGGGATATATTGCCTTTTTCCGCCAACAGTTTAATAAATTTTCCCACTCTAAGGCCTCATGCACACGACCGTAAAAACTCCCGTTATTACGGGTCGTAATCACGACCCGTAATAACGGGCTCATAGACTTCTATTGGCGACGGGTGCCTTCCCGTTTTCTCACGGGAAGGTGCCCGTGCCGTTGAAAAAGATAGAACATGTCCTATTTCAGGCCGTAATAACGGCACAGACAGTCCATAGAAGTCTATGGAGCTCCCGTAATGACGGGTGGCTACATGTGTGCACCCGTCATTACGGCAGCGTTGCTAAGCGACGTCAGTAAATAGTCACTGTCCAGGGAGCTGAAAGAGTTAACTGATCGGCAGTAACTCTTTCAGCACCCTGGACAGTGACTACCGATCAGTATAAACCTGTAAAAAATAAAAATAAGACGTTCATACTTACCGGCAACTTCCTTCTTCCTCCAGTCCGGTCTCCCGCCCGTTGCCTTGGTGACGCGTCCCTCTCGACATCCGGCCCGACGTCCTGGATGACGTTTCAGGCCATGTGATCGCTACAGGTCAATCACAGGCTGCAGCGGTCACATGGACTGCCGCGTCATCCAGGGATGTCGGGCTGGATGTGAAGAGGGACGCGTCACCAAGACAACGGCCGGGTAAGTATGAATTTCTTTAACTTTTATTACAGAAAAGGCTGTCCCTTCTCTCTATCCTGCACTGATAGAGAGAAGGGGCTGCCGATTAGTGCAGTGCTATTTTGCCGCCAAAAACGTGCTCTTAAATACGGGTGGAATACGTGTGACACCGGACCCATATTTACGAGCACGGGTTCGTAAATACTGGTGCAAAACGGGTGGAATACGTGTGACACCGGACCCATATTTACGAGCACGGGTTCGTAAATACTGGTGCAAAACGGGTGGAATACGTGTGACACCGGACCCGTATTTACGCCAGTATTTACGGGTGGGAAAAAATACGGTCGTGTGCATGAGGCCTAACTTACTATATATCAAAGCGGGTTGATATACATAATGTCTATGGACTGACATGATTTCAGGACAGCTGCTTTCTTAGCCACGACATAGTCATAGGGTGTAGAAACTGTTAGGGACATATATTTCTCAATCTAAAAAAGTAGAATCGTCCCATTTTCAAGCAAAATGTGTGTCCTGAAAGCCTCCGGGTGCTCCCTTCCTTTTGGGTCCTGCAGTGTGTCCAGGAAACACATTAGGGCCACAATGGGGATATTTTTGAACACAGGAGAAACAGGGTGATACATTTTCTGGCGCATTTCCTTATTCTCATGTCCTTTGTACAAGAAATCTGACCTTAAAATGACACATTTGTGAAAAAAAGTGAAACAACATTTTCTTTCCACCTGCTTTGCATTAATTCCTGCAAAAATTGTGGGATCAAAATACTTAGTACACACCTAGATGAATACCTTAAGGGGTCTAGTTTTCAAAATGGGGTCATTTATGGGGAGTTTCTATCTTTTTGGCAGCTCAGTGCCTCTATAAATGTGTAATGGGACCTGAAACATTTTCAAGCAAAATGTGTGTCCTGAAAGTCTCCAGGTGCTCCCTCCCTTTCGTGCCCTGCCGTGTGTCCAGGCAACGCATTAAGGTCACAAAGGGGGCATTTTTGAAAACAGGAGAAACCGGGTGATAGATTTTGGGGTGTGTTTCTTCATTCTCATGGTCGCTTTACAAAGAAATCGGTCTTCAAAGTGATACTTTTATGAAAAAAGTGAAATTATATTTTTTTACGCCTGCTTTGCATGAATTCTTACAAAAAAACTGTGGGGTCAAAATACTTCCAACACCCCTTAATAAATACCTTAAGGGGTGTGGTTTTCAAAATGGTGTCACTTGTGGGGGTTTCGACCATTCTGACACCTATGAGCCTCTGAAAACCTGGCTTGGTGCAGGAAAACAAAATGTACTTCAAAATTTATAAAATTATTACTAAATTTGTAAGTCTTCTAAATTGCTCAAAAAAAATTTTTTTGTTTCAAAAGTGCTGCCAAAATACAGTAAAGAGATGGAAATATATATTTAATAAAAAATTGTACAGTATGTACATATGGGACATATTGCAGTTAAAAATAGGGAAAAATGATAATTTTTACAAAATTTCTTCAATTTTTCTATTTTTTTTATTAATTTCCGCAAATCGTATCAGTCTACTTTTACCACTAAAATAAAGTACTACATGTGACGAAAAAACAATATCAGAATTACTTGGATATTCAAAACTTTCGCAGAGTTATTCAGACATACCAGATTTAACAAATCTGGCTTGGTCATTAAGGTCTTTTCAGGCCCGGCCATTAAGGGGTTAAGTTAGAATTCTGGTGCATTTTGAATAGTAATCCGCTCCAATGTTTGTATTTACAGTCATCACGCTTCCAAAAGGTAACTTCTTGCATGTGTAGGTATATTTACCTCCTCCCTACTGTAATAAACCTTTTATGCTCAATGGTGACAGGTCCTCATTAAAGCGGCTCTGTCACCAGATTATCAAATCCCTATCTCCTATTGAATGTGATCGGCGCTGCAATGTAGATAACAGTAAAAAGTTTTTTTTTTGAAAAACGATCATTTTTGCCCAAGTTATGAGCAATTTTAGATTTATGCAAATGAGCTTTTCAATGGACAACTGGGCGTGTTTTCTCGTTTTACCAACTGGGCGTGTATTGTGGTTTTACCAACTGGGCGTGTATTGTGGTTTTACAAACTGGGCGTGTATTGTGGTTTTACCAACTGGGCGTGTATTGTGGTTTTACCAACTGGGCGTGTATTGTGGTTTTACCAGCTGGGCATGTTTACTGGTTTTACCAACTGGGCGTTGTGAATAGAAGTGTATGACGCTGACAAATCAGCGTCATACACTTCTCATCGTGCCCACCTAGCTTCTTTCACTGCAGACACACAGCGTGACGTCACCCACAGGTCCTTCAAACTTGGCGTCGGACGGGAGAAGATACATTGACTCCAGGTGTCCGAGGGGGTATTATGCTCGTCTCTAGGGAGTTTACTATGCTTACCTGCACACGGTGATGCTGCTGCAGATTCAACTGTACCCTCTCGGACGCCTGGAGCCGATGTGTCTTCTCTCGTCCGACGGGGTGAAGGACCTGTGGGAGGAAGTGACGTCACAGCGAGAACACGCTGTGTGTCTGTGCAGTGAAAGAAGCTGGGTGGGAACGATGAGAAGTGTATGACGCTGATTTGTCAGCGTCATACACTTCTATTCACAACGCCCAGTTGGTAAAACCAGTAAACCCGCCCAGTTGGTAAAAACACAATACACGCCCAGTTGGTAAAACAAGAACACGCCCAGTTGTCCATTGAAAAGCTCATTTGCATAAATTTAAAATTGCTCATAACTTGGGCAAAAATGATCGTTTTAAAAAAACAAAAAACTTTACTGTTATCTACATTGCAGCGCCAATCACATTCAATAGGAGATAGGGATTTTATAATCTGGTGACAGAGCCTCTTTAAACCCTTTACAGGTAATCTACTGTTTACCATAATAAACTAGGTAACATTGTGTTCTAGTTTGCCTGAAACATCCTTGATAATAAGAAAGACAATGAGAAAACAAACAGGTTGCCATATTTTAATTAAAAACAAATACATTTGTTGCACCAATTAATTAAAACATAATTACAGTGATGAATAGTATAGATAAAGTCAATGGATATCAAAGTCATGCAGTATACATAGTTTTCTGAGTCATCCTTCACAGAAGGAATAAGAGTGAAAGTTACTGCATTTTGGGTTACACCTTTTAGGCTACATTCACATGAGGGTATCAGATTTGCGCGCGTGAATCTGGTCCGTGTGTGTGTGGCGTTATGCATCAGTGTGTTTTGCGAGTGGAATTTGTTATTCACTCACTCGCGGAGCACATCTTTTTTTATTTTCAATCGAATTGATATGCAAATCACGCATCGCACACGGATGTGCATCCGTGTGCGGTTTTCACGCACCGATTGACGTCATTGGGCGCGTAGATGCGTGAAAACGCTCCAATATAGGACATGTAGTGAGTTTCACGCAGCAGACTCTCGCTGCGTGAAAACTCACGCATGCGTGAACGGCCCCATTGAAATCAATGGGTCCATGTGCTGCACGTGATTTCCATGCTCAGTACACGGATGTTAATTACGTTCGTGTGAATGGGCCCTAAAGCGTATGTTCACATTTGACAGTTTTACAATAACTTCAATGGTTTCTTTAAGTATCCCAACATTTCCGGCTTATTCAGTTTCTATGAAAAGCTAAAATGATGATAGCCTTTGGGAAGTGTAGTCTTTGCACCAGGCACTGTGCAGTTACCACTTATACTCTCTCTGTAGTATAGGAGATCAGCTAAGGGCCTGTGCACATCACGTTTGTCACCTACGTTTATCATGTACGTCAGGAAAGTTTCTGATGTACACGATAAACGTGTCCATAGGGCTCTATTAACCCTGACAAAGTCCAAAAGAATGTCCTTTTGGTCTCCGTCAGGCTGGTATCGATATACCTTTATTTTAGAATGATATCACTGGGAGCCTATGGGTGACGGATGCCACTGTATGGCATCCGTCACAGGCATACGTGGGGAAGCTTCCGACATTACGATTTATATTTAAACAGTGATGTCAGGAGCTGCGCCAGAGCCGAAGTCCCTGGCCGGAGCGCTTCGGATGCTCTGCTCGGGAACTTCGGCATTGTAATGCTCCTGCCATCAATGCATACATGGATAGGGACATCAAAGGCTTCTCCAAGGCCGTAGTCCCAGGCTAGAGAGCTTGCGATGCTCTGGACGGAAACTGTCCATATATGCAAAGTGACTTCAGGAACTTCCCCGGGCACATTGCTTAAGGTAGCGATTTGCCCACGGGTTTCGGTCAATGTATCCCACTGCATGCCTATATAGTGGGACACGCTGCAGCTTTCCGTTGGAGCTACACACCGGGTGTCATCCCGACGTATATCTTTGACAGTAGGCAAAAACGTGATATGCACTGGCCCTAAGCTGCTAGGAATGTGTCTGTTGACATAGTATTGACTGGTTCAAACAGCAACCAGCAGAATTATGAATGCAGCTCTGGTCTACAATGTGGTACAAACCGCTCTACTTATCTTGCATTGATCCAGAGTTCGAGCATGAACTGCATTTTTTTTATGTAGATTATGGCTGTATAGATATAGTAAAAACTGCTCAAAAGTGAAGCTACACTTCAAAGAAGCTCACCACCTACAAGAGATGTCTACCTAAGACAAAGTGATCCAGACACTAAGCATTGGCTTGAAATTTACGGTTCTTAATGGACATTTACATCTAGTCTTAATACATATAAAATAGATTCGGCATATTACATATGTTTAAATGTTTTTGCTATTTAACTTAAAAATACATTTATTTATATATTTCATCATCTATCTCACATTATGTACCTACTAAGAGCAGGGCAGCATCTTAATTAACGGAATTTACTATAAATTAAATATGGAATCGGAAGATTTCACACAGTTGAATTTTTTTTTTTTTTTATAAATTAAAAAATATAAAAGTGCAGCTACAGGATAAAAACAAAGCCCCTAACGTTGTCAAGCTGCCTGGAACACGTAACACGTACAGTTTAAAATGATGGACAGAAGTAATACTAAATTCCACGGTGATACTAACAGTTAATGAAATGTAGGACAAAAAGTTGTTGATTTACAGTACATGATATACTTGAAGAACGTATGTGCAATTTCAAACACCGTTTTCATTTACATACATAATATATATAAAATTTTGTATACTTTGCTTTATTTCTCTTCTGATTAGAATTTACACCATATCTTCTAATCCAGAGCTGGAATCCGCTTTCTACTGCTGGGCTCAAACCCCTGGTATTCCTGCCTGTTCAAGGTCTGTACACCGCTTACTCTGCTGATTTGCATTCTGGTTGGTGTAGTCATTCCCCTAAGCATTATATAGTAAATTGGTGTGTGGAACAACAAAAGTGGTCAGATAAATTATTATAGATGTGTTTGTCGACAGAGCGTCAACTAGTTTTTCTAATGGCAACCAGCAGAATTGTGATTACAGCTCTTGGCTCAGATATAAGGTATAACTCCAGATCAGTATCACATAGTAATGTGATGTATTAAGAATTTTACTGAAATCCATTTATAATATATAGAGTTACGATCACAGGAAATGCTACCCATTAAAGTGCCATGGTCTCGAGATGGTGGAACATCAAATACAGGCAATATAAAATTCTTATGAGAAGCTAGGACAGAATTAGGCTGGGTTCACACGAGCACATTAACGTCCGTAATGGACGGACGTATTTCGGCCGGAAGTCCCGGACCGAACTCAGTGCAGGGAGCCGGGCTCCTAGCATCAGTTATGTACGATGCTAGGAGTCCCTGCCTCTCCGTGGAATTACTGTCCCGTACTGAAAACATGATTACAGTACGGGGCAGTTGTCCTGCAGAGAGGCAGGGACTCCTAGCATCGTACATAACTATGATGCTAGGAGCCCGGCTCCCTGCACTGTGTTCGGTCCGGGACTTCCGGCCAAAATACGTCCGTCCATTACGGACGTTAATGTGCTCGTGTGAACCCAGCCTTTAGAATGCTCTGCACTGCCGATTGGAGGAGAGCCCCAGACTGACCGTGTTCTTCTCCTCAAGCGCGACCCCACAGGTCCTTTTCACAGCGACAACAGGATAGTGGGTGCCCCATGTCCTAACTACTCATAGGCATCTTATAGATGTCTGTATTGAAAGTGACACTTTTAAACAAAATTTTTATTATTTCACTTAAACTTTTGATTGATGACCCTGCCTGAAGCATTTATTTACAGAACAAATACATGCTTTGCATATAAAATATGTGTATAGCAGCTTCTACCAATTATAAATGATTTCATGCAATAATAAAGCGTTTTGTCCATGTTCTGTAAATTGAATCTATTAGAAAGGATACATTACAATAATCAATGCAGCAGGAATCTTTGCAGAACAACACAGCAGACAACTTGCCTTACTGGGTGAATTTACACACAGCGTTTTTGGCAAAATACCACGTTTTCATTGGTGTTTTTCGGCAGGTTTTTAGTGGCAAAAAAACGCTGCGGCCAGATGTTAGCTTAAAGTTAATGGGGTAATGTAAAACGGCCTCGAAACATTGCGCTGGTTTTAGTTGCCTTTTTTTTTTCTCATTTTTACTTGCTTTTTTGGGGGGGTCAGTGGCATTTCCAAAGTTGCAGCAAGCCTGGTTTTGGCGTTTTCGTTATCATTTAGTTAAGTTTTTATCCCACAGACCTCCATAGATTTTGTTTCTATTTAAAAAAAAACACGAGTGTCAATGTGTGCTGCTTTTCTTAAGGCGTTTTTGGTGCCATTTAAAAAAATAAAAATAAAATAAAAATAAAAAGCAACTGTTGCAAAGAGGAATCTTTGCATCACATGATGTTTGAATCACAAGAATGGCAATGAGAAAAACTATATCTATAAAAATGCAGGTAGTAAAGACACACTTTAGCAAAAAATGGCATTAAAAAAAGTTGTTTTTTTGGGAAAAAAAAATAAAAAAATGTGTGTCCGAAGGAAGACTAAATAGTCATTTCCCAAATAAACTTCTAAGGACTAGACAATAGGACCATTATTAATCCCAAGAATGAGCCAATGCTGGTCCAAAGCCTACGTACACTGCTCCTCTCCAGTAAAATGAATGGAAGGTTATTGCCCTCACAGAACAGTAGGTACATTGATGGTAAATTCTAAAGATTCAAGTTTCACCATCGTTACTGTACATTATCCATGGGTTCCCTATGGCTCAATTCTCAATACATATATGTACTGAGAAACCCTTCTTTACTCTGCAATTCAGTAAATACTCTATATAACAAGCAGAATTTATGGGTCGACATGCAATTAAGTGAAATTCTATGGCACGGTCTAATACGCAGATGTATTTGGCAAATGGATTTCATGGCTCATAGTCCTTCTGAGTGCAAGTCATAATCCTTTAACAGGACAGAGAATAGAGATATAGGTCTTACTTTCCATCTGTTATTAGCACTTGGCAGCACATGGCACCAAATGCAGTTAGCAGCTTTGCCAAAAGGAACGTTAGTGTTTAATAAGAATATGAATAGATCAGGTAATAAAAATAAAAATCGGTGGGCTCCCTGGTTACTTGGCTTTGCTGCCCACTTTAACGACAGCTGGACAGCGGCATGGTGCTGTATCTTCCACCACAGGAAACCATTACTATTCATGGTCCAGTTTCAGAATGTTCTTTACACTACCAAGTGGTTATACTATTATGTTGACTGTTCTATACCACACACTGTATGTAACGAATACAGCGATAATGTATTTCACTGCAACCAAAAAGATAATTTAGCCCGTAGAGTAAATAGTGGATGGGAGCACAGGTGGCAGGATAAAATAATTACATCATAAATGAGAAGTAATTCATGTATCACAAAGAATCGACATTAAATATAAATTTTGTGCACTCAATAGTTTGAAGTTTAAGGAAGTTTGGAAGATTTACTTTTTTTTAGTGTCCACTTGTGTGGTCCCTGGTTGTGTATAAAGTTTCTGGCCACTTGGGAATTCCATGATTTTTTTTTTTTATATACGTATAAAATTCTTTCAGGTCCAGGTTTCCATGGGCACTATAGCCTCTTTAGTTCCCATGGATGGTAAGAGATTTTCTCCAGAAAGGAATAAGAAGGGGAGTTGGACCACAAACCCACGGATTCTCTGCACTTCTTCCTGTGCTTTCACACGATCCTGTGTGGCCAGTGCTGGCTTGGCAAGGAAATCGGGCAGGTGGAAAATGTTTTGCACCTCATCACTTGGAAGACATCGGAACACCTAATATGACAACACAAAAGCACAATATGAGATTTTTTCTACAGATTAAATATAGGTAAAACTTTTTGAACCAATTAAAAGTGGTTGTCCGCTTTTTAATTTTATTTATTCATAGAATAGGAGTTCATACAGTTTTTAATATATACTAGTCCTTCTCAAATCAATTAGAATATCATTAAAAAGTTAATTTATTTCATTAATTCATTTCAAAAAGTGAAACTCATATTATATAGCTTCAGTACACACAGAGTGATCTATTTCCAGCATTTTTTTTTATTTTAAGGTTGATTATGGTAACAGTTAATGAAAACCCAAAATGTAGATCTCAGAAAATTAATTATATAAACCCAATTTCAAAAATGATTTTTAATATCAAAATGTTGGCCTACTGAAAGGTATGTACAGTATATGCACTCAATACTTGGTCTGGGCTCCTTTTGCATGGATTACTGCATCAATGCGGCGTTGCATGGAGGTGATCATTTTTGAAATTGGGTTTATATAATATTCAAATTTTCTGAGATCTAAATTTGGGGTTTTCATTAACTGTTACCATAATCAACATTGAAATAAAAAATGCTAGAAATAGATCAATCTGTGTAATGAATCTATATAATATAGGCGTTTCACTTTTTGAAATGAATTACTGAAATAAATCAACTTTTTGATGATATTCTAATTCATTGGGAAGGACTAGTATGTATTAAAAAATTCTGTTTACGTATTTTTCTTTTACCAGTGAAGTAGGCCCCGGTCTAGGGGCCGCTTCTACACAGACACTGATAGACATGATGAAATGTTGATGTAGGTTGAAATACTTTATTAAATGACAGAACTTATAAACTACTATTCACCTCTAAAAATACAAGGACAGCATTAACGGTCTTTTATAAGAAAGGTATTTGTGCAGAATTTTGGATACATGTATATTAGAAAACGTTCTATATTTCCTAGTCTATGTATAATACATTAAACAATTAAAAAACTGACAACTCTAAGTTAACTATTACCCTTGGCAAACAATCAAACTTTTACTTTTATTTTTTAACCTGCACTCGGTTGTTTTAGACATGTTCCTATATAGTAATTGTGCTTTTACATGGCCAGATTTCCAAGCTGGTAGACGAGCGCCAAATCGACGATATAGCACGTTGATCGGCGCTAGTTAGCTCCATATAAATGGAGCAATAATCGGAATGTATGACGACCAATGATTCTTAACACTATTGTTCGTCCATATACATTTGCATCTTTTTGGCAGCACACCACTGTTTACACAGGGAATTGTGCTTCCAATTAGAGACCATTTTTTTGGCTCCATAAAAGATGCAATCTGCCAATAAACGAGCGTTCACTCGATTGTCGTTTGATCGATGGACAGTTTGCACAGGACAATGATCGAGAATGAGAGTTTGTATGATTAATAGAATGTATAATTTGTGTAAAAGTGCCTAACAAGGTCTAGTAAGCCAACATGCATGTCGTCATAATACATAAAACATTTTTTTTACCATGGAAACAGAGAAGGATAAGAAGTGGGGCAAGTTGAGAAGAGAGCAGGGAGGTAAAATTAAATATTCCAGGTCAAAATCTAGGCCCAGTTCCCACGAATGGATTCTCAAAAAGGTCATAGGTTTATGCAGAGAAATTCTGCGAGTCTCTCAGGACAAGTATGTTTCTGCAATGGACTCAATAAGGATAGCTTGACATCAGGACTAACATTTTAGCACCAGTTTTTAAAAAGTTTTCCAGTGCAGTTGTACACAAGATAATTCAGCTATACAATTTTTAAAAAAAAAAGGCAGAATGAGTAGAAGTTTTATTAGTTGACCATATCTTACAACATTGCAAAGAAAACCACCAAACATATACCCACTTTGTCGAATATGGTTGTGTTGCGAGCAGTTGTGGCCACCCACACCTCTTTAAAAAATTTGTCACTAATCGGGTCCTGGATATTGACAGATGGATCATTAAGGCAACCAAGGAGAAGCCTGGAAGAGAACATAACAGAGGATTAGATCAAATCAATGTCTTCCAAAACTCCTCATAAGATGTCATAATATAGGACTTTCTAAACTTTTTACTTTTGTGCATCTGTATTTACTGCAGCACATGTAAGTGGTTACGTCTAGTGAGGATTTTGGATTTCAAGACCTTGTTTCAGATGACAATATTCAGTCAATATAAATCTTATAACATAAATGTCGGAGTTAAACTGTGAATGTGTCAGGGCAAGTTAGGTTTATAGAGTGTTCATATTTTTGTCTTAGACTTGATCTACCTGAAGCAATGCATTCGTAGTGATAGGGCAAATTTCCCAGCATTATAAGCCTCCCCATCCATGACCGAGGGAACAGTCTCTGTGTCTTGTATAATTACAGCCATCTCACTGTCACGCTTCCCCATCATGCTGCGGTCATTAATATTAGCTGAACCTGAAAGGATGAAGGAAAATGATGAACGGTCTTATTAGCAGAGCAGTAATCGCGTAAAAATGCCATTCTGGGAACAGTGTGTCAGTCTCTATATAACAAACTGTTCTGACCCAACACACACCATCACTTCTACAACATAGCAACATCATCGGTCTATCATGATAATGGGACTTTATAAACCTCAGCAGGTCTCCAGAACCAATGTAAGCACTAAATGTTTTTGAAAAGGTTTTTTTTTTATTTTTCTCGAATGACAGTTACATGTATTTCCTGCTGGTTGTGTTACAAATAACTGTCCATTGTGTATTTATAGGTAAATGTAAAGTAGCTATTCTCAAGATAATTCAGCTCTAGACCTCTTTCAAAACGTTAGCCAGGATTCCCTTTAGTGCATTTTCTGTCCACTAGTATAACTATAGCGAAAGAAAAACGAAGATTTAATAAACAATATAGAAGTAATGCCGAATTTTATAAATTATACAGTACTGGCAAATACTAATCCCTAGCTGAAAGTGGTGCAATTATGAACTGAACAGCGTCATAGGCCGACATCACTGGAGAACAGAACTTTTTGAATATAGTGATATTGTCAGATTTATTATTGGTTGTATAAAGGATTTGCCTGACACAGCTTCTGTGTCAACGCCCGTGGTTAATCAGCCTGCATCTGTTCCTAGGTCTGCTAGGGTGACTCGATCTGCTACCACTCAGGCTGGTAGGCTGAGGAGTGAGAGAGCCTATCGCAGCCTGGCCAGACGGAGCTAGCTCCCGCCCTTGGTCTACTTATACCTTCATTTGCTGCTTGTCCTTTGCCTGTGATTCTCCCGTTTCCTGGCTCTGCTGTTACCATTGACCTCTGCTTTATATTGACCCTGGCTTGACTGACTATTCTCCTGCTCTGCATTTGTTACCACGTACACTCCTGGTTTGACTCGACTCGTTTATCACTCTGTTGCTCACGGTGTTGCCGTGGGCAACTGCCCTACTTCCCTTGCTTCTGTGTACCGTCTTGTTTTGTCTGTCGTGCATATATTGAGCATAGGGACCGTCCCCCAGTTGTACGCCGTCGCCTAGGACGGGCTGTGCAAGTAGGCAGGGACTGAGTGGCGGGTAGATTAGGGCTCACCTGTATGTCTCCCTACCCTGTCATTACATGTAGCTTCAGAGATGATGATCGGATAAAGGAGTGGCAAACCCTATTAACCTCCCCACTTTTCTCTTGTAGAATAAAGCTTCTTGTATGCGGATGTATTCTTTCCTAGAAGAACAAAAACCTGAACAAAAACCTTAACAAAAAAGCAAAGAAAAAAGCTCCTTCTCTATGGTAAGTGCTCTGGGAAACTATTAAGGGGCAAAAAAACAAACCACTTGCAACCAAAGAGAAGCAGCAAGGAAAGATTTTTAGCTCTGCCTAAGATTTCAAGGTCCATAGACCCATGTGAAGTACTCGACCGGCTCATTAAACAGTTTTTATGACAAAAAAAAAAGCTTTCTGCGGTTTCATTTTAAAATCTCCACTATTTTCCTCCTATAACATTTCTTCAGGAAAGTCAGAAATATTCAGCTAGAGTCATCTTAGGAAGCGGCAGTAGATGCAGTTCTTATGGGGTATTATTCATTTTTACAGTTCGTTCTCCTCTAATCATTGATTTTGCCAGTTACTCATTTAATGGCGTTCATTAGACGGCGGCTGTTGGTCCGCCGATTTGTGAGTTAGTTGTAAACAGAAGCTTTATAGGCCATACTGCACGCTGCCCAATCCAAATAAACAGAATGGAAGAATTAGTTCTATGCAGATACTGATATGAAGTAATAAAAAAAAGATCGTAGGTAGAATATACATCTGTTTTCTATAATCCCATGTGTGAACTGCGGTTATAAAAGGCAGAGCTAACACAAATTGCGGCCATATGCTCAGTTCTGCAATGGTTGGATCACATGCTAATATAATTTAGATTTTAGTGGCTACTTGATGCATTTCAATAATATATTTCTTAATATGATCAGTTAATGTTGAGAACAGAAGCAGGACACACGTCCCTAAATGTCAGTCTACATTATAATAGAGGGTTCCAGTATTGGGAATGTTTTGGGAATTTTTTTTTAGCCATAAAATTATTTCATAGAAAAGCTAATCAGTGCCACATCCAATCAATATTTTCCATTGCCAATCTGGGTGTTCAGGTCTGAAATTCTAGTGCAAAATATAACGCAAAGGTGAAGGTGTTTTAACAATATGATCTTGAGGGTAGGAACACTCATGGCGGATACAGTGTCAAGCTGCGCAGCGTATCCGTCCTGAACACCGTAGGGAATGCCGTCAGACATTCCACACCACACTGTGGTGCGTTTTTTCAGGCATAAATTCTGCTGCATAAATTATTGCACATACTTAACCCCTCCGACCTCACTGGATGACGTTGCAGGCCATGTGACCGCTGCAGCCTAATTGGCTGCAGCGGTCACATGGCCTGCTACGTCATCCAGGGAGGCCACACTGGAGAAGCAGGGAACTCTGGGTAAGTATAACTAAATTACATTGCTGTGATTACGCCGCCAATATCGCAACACACGACTTTGTTGCGGGTTTAAGCACCCCATTGATAGACATGCTGCTTTTAAAGAAACAGCACCGCAGGTCAATTTATGTCATTTTTTTCAGTGGCAATTTTCCGCAGTGTGGGGACGAGATTTGTTGAAATCTCACCCACACTGCTGCTACTGTAATACTCTGCAGATTTTCCGCAATTAATCCGTTGCGGAAAATCCACAATGTTTACGCCGTGTGCGTTTCTACCCTGAAGGAATATTCCATTCATAAGCCAAGAACGTGACCTTCTGGCTATAGCATGGAGGAGAAATAAGCGAGCACTTCAACCACACCTTGCAAAACCCATTCTGAGAGAGAAAAGGAGTGTCTCACAAATATGGAGTACGTCTCCTAAGGCAATGCTAGGATACTTATACTGTGGCACTTTTATTAATCTGCTTTTTGTAATTATTAAAAACAAAAACGATAAAATGTGTAAATATCCGCCCCTGTTATTATTATTGAAATCATCACTTAAACAACTACCAAACGAAGATCACCCATGCGTGCAGTCAAGGGTTTAAAAGAGTTGTACAGGACTAAAAATATATATAAAAATAAATAAATATTAATGCTTCCTTCCAAAAACATCTGCCCACCTGTTGTATGGGGTATTGGAGCTCAGCTCCATTCACTTTAAGGGTATGTGCACACGAGAACTGGCTTTTACGTCTGAAAAGACAGACTGTTTTCAGGAGAAAACAGCTGCGTCGTTTCAGACGCAAAAGCTCCTCCTCGCATTTTGCGAGGCGTCTTTGACGCCCGTAATCTTGAGCTGCTCTTCATTGACATCAATGAAAAATGGCTCAAATTACGTTTCAAAGAAGTGTCCTGCACTTCTTTGACGAGGCAGTCATTTTACGCGTCGTCGTTTGACAGCTGTCAAATGACGACGCGTAAATTACTGGTCGTCAGCACAGTACGTCGGCAAACCCATTCAAATGAATGGGCAGATGTTTGCCGACGTATTGTAGCCGTATTTTCAGGCGTAAATCGAGGCATAATACGCCTCGTTTACGCATGAAAATAGGTTGTGTGAACCCAGCCTAATAGCGGGAGGTGCAATACCAGACATAACCCATGGACAGGTGTGTCGCTTTTTCTGGAAGAAAGTAACTTTCTTTTATCAATATATATATATCTCTGACTACGGAGGGGACCGTTTCCTGGCTAAACAACACCATGAAGAACACAAAACACTCAAACTCTCCGAACAAGCATGAGTCTAGGTTATTAAAAATGACCAGTCAGGGGAAAATGTCCATCAAAAGTCTATCAATAAGAAATTCAGACTCCTGAGAAAAATACAAGGTTCTGTGACTCAGATGGAGTCTATAAAAAAAACAAAAAACATACCCTTGCTAAAGAGAAGGGAGACCAAATTTGAGTCAGCTAATAAATGCTTTGTTTGGCTGCACTATGCCTACCCTAAAGCAAGTGGCGGCAGCATCACGAGGTGGGTATGCTTCACTGTAGTTGGCCTCGGAAGGATTTGTGAAGGTGTGAGGGTACAATGAATGCAGCAAAATATAGTGAAATCCTGGAGTACAGTAAAACCTGCAGCCGTCCGCAAGAGAACTGTGATTTGGGAGATTTCATAGCACAATAAAAACTATCCCCCCCCCCACCCAGAGAGCTGTGAAAAGTGTATAGCCTTCATGGGGTTTACTATTAGATGTATAATTTATTACATAAACATATCATTCCATACACTGTATATTACATTTACATATTGGTATAATTTTCTCATAATGCTGAGTAACTTTGCAAAAGCATTTTGTGCATGTGAGCACTTCATATGTAACCTAACTTCAAAATTATATAGAATGGGTCCACGATCACAGAGCTTAATTTTACTGCAGTGCGAATACTGGGCATTTGGGTGATTATGTTTTTGAATGAAAATGGACCACTAAGCATACTGGTGCTGGTGATGTGCACTACAAGGACAATCCTTACCAGTCCCCAGGGCACCATGACCAAAAGGGACTGACAGCAGTAAAAATACAAACAAACAAAAAACATACGTATGGCATAATGTTTCATGCTCTTCAGTTTCGGCAAAACTTTCCCAAAAGAAGAGCTCGATAACTAACCTGGAACTGCCCCTTACGGACGTATGTGGTAGACGCTATGTTATATACTATTTAACATTTTAGCTTTAACCGAGAACTACAGCAATCTCTCATCCAATAATAGCAGTATCAGCACTGACAGCCACAGCACCTGACCCACATTCTACTTCAATGCATGAGAATTAGGCCAATATTGTTTCTTTTTCACACAGCTGAATAAGCACCTTTAGAAATAAAAAATATATTTTTATCAGAAAAAGCCTGACACCGCCAAAGATTATAATTTTATATCTTATAGAATCAGCATACACTGATCAGCCATATCCCTAAACCCACTGACAGGTGAAGTGAGTAATATTACTGGTCACATTGGCGACTGTCAAGGGGTGGGATATATTAGGCAGCAAGTGAACAGTCAGTTCTTGCAGTTGATGTGTTGGAAGCAGGAAAAATAACTTTGCGTAAGGATCTGAGCGATTTTGACAAGGGCCAAATTGTGACGGCCAAATGACTACTGGGACAGAGCACCTTGTGGGGTATTCCCAGAACGCAGTAGTTAGTACCTGCCAAAATCTGATCCAGCGTCAGGGTCACGGGCGTCTAAGGTGCACTGATGTACTGTAGTACAAATTGCTGAAAAAGTACCTGCTGGCTATAAAAAGAAAAGTGCCAGAACACAGTGCATCGCAGCTTGATGTATTTTGGGGCTACAAGCCGCAGATCGATCAGAGTGCCCATGATGACCGGTGTCCGTCACCAAAAGCACCTACAATGGGCATGCGAGAATCAGAACTGCACTATGGAGAAATGGAAGGCGGTAGTGGGGTATGATCAGTGGCGTAACTATAGGGGTCGCAGCGGTCGTAAATGCGACCGGGCCCTGAAGCCACATCTATAAAAAGTTGCTATAGTAACTGGGGCCTATGTAATAAACTACAAGGACCCCTATTACTAGAGTAACTGACAGTACTTACCCCCCTCGTTCCGGAGCGCAGCGGAGGTCCTGACATCACAACGCTGTGCGCAGCGCATGACATCACAAAGCTGAGCGCTACACACAACATCCGACGCTGGATGAAGTCAGGACTTCCACTGTGGCCGAAGCGGAGGGTAAGTTTAATATTACGGTCTGCTAAAGCGGATAGGTCAGGGTCCGACTCCCTGGACCCCCGCCAATCAGCTGTTTTGAAGGGGCTGCAGCGCAGGTACCAGCGCTACTTCCCCTTCATTTCAGTCACTTGCTCACACTGTAAATCGTAAATTCACAGTGTGAGCAAGTGAGGGAAATGAAGGGGAAGCAGCGCTCGTACGAGAACTGCACCTCCTTCAAAACAGCTGATTGGTGGGGGTCTCAGGATTCGGACCCTGACCCATCATCTATTGATGGCCTATCCAGAGGCCATCATTGTCTAGGGACTGGACAATCCCTTTAAGCCTACCATGTGGTAGCCTTAGATACAGGGTCCATGAAACAGGATCACACATTATGTGAACCTATAGGCAGGGGCCCTGTATCTAAGCCAACAACACGGTAGGCTTAGATACAGGGCACCCAGCAGACAGTAATCTTATACTGTATAATATTACTGTCTACTGGGGCCCTGTATCTAGGCTTCTTACCATGGCCACATGGTAATCTTAGATACAGGGCCCACGTGTGATCCTGTCGGATGGGCCCTGTATCTAAGCCTACCACATGTGTTACTAATGGGTTTTTTTGTGTGCGTGTTGTGTTTTCTATACAGGTTCATTCATTGGACTATGTTGGATTCGAGGACTACTTCGTTGATGGCTTTTTTTTTATCATCAATAAAACGGCTAATGAGTGTTGTGTGTTTTTTTTAATTTCAATAAAATATTTTTTCTATGTCTGTATTTTTTTTTAAACTTTATTACTACCTCCTTAGTAATGGCCGCTGGCTAACTGACTTGACAGCATCCATTTAAAGCATGGTCTTAGTATTAGCCGATGCAGAGGCTAACACTAACACCCCATTATTACACCGGTACCCACTGCCACCAGGGGTACCGTTAAGAGCCAGGTATGATCCAGTACCCAACCATCTATAGTGATGGGGCGGCCGCAGGCTGGCATTATTAGGCTGGGAAAGGCCAAACTAAATTAAGGCAAATTTATGCTAATTAGTTTCTTAATAGACAACTGGGCGTGTTTTTACTTTTACCAACTGGGCGTTGTGAAGAGAAGTGTATGACGCTGACCAATCAGTGACCAATCAGCGTCATACACTTCTCATTGTTCCAGCCCATTGTTAGTGTTCCAGCCCAGCTTCTTTCACTGCACTATCACAATGAGTGTAGGACGCTGATTGGTCACTGATTGGTCAGTGTAATTTACTCCTCTGTACAATGCCCAGTTGGTAAAAGTAAAAACACGCCCAGTTGTCTATTAAGAAACTAATTAGCATAAATCTAAAATTGTTCATAACTTGCTCAAAAATGATAGTTTTTCAAAATAAAAACCACTGTTATCTACATTACAGCGCCGATCAGATTATGTAGGAGATAGGGCACTTATAATCTGGTGACAGAGCCTGTTTAACTTTAGAGGCAGCATCTGTACATGGATGAAAATTCATCAGGTACAAACAATTTTAGCAAAGCTGCAAAAAGCAGATAGGTAGAACAAGAAAAAAAATTGTGGTTGGGGTAATTATTATATAGCTTTAGGGTAACGTACATTCTGCATGACAGAAATGTGGTGTTTGCATGCTTGAGCACCTGATGCACATGCAGGATATTTAATTTTGTGCAAAATTTGGGTTCAGACAGGTAGGTACTTTTTGGAGGAGGGGAGGGTTTTTTAATTTTTATTATTTTGCTCTAATGGTATACATTTCTAAAGATCTTTTTTTATATATTAAGTTTTTTATTTATTATTAATCCAGGCCCGTAGACATTATAATCTGTATATTCTATGGACTCTTTTCTGAATATCTACATAATTCTGAATATTTTTTAGGAAACGTGATTCTGATGTGCAGACAATGCCAAAAAATTCTAATTTCAAAAGCACTATCTGTTCTTCAAGGAACAGATAACAGGTTTGTCAAGTTTAATTGCTAAACTTGACTTTGATTCAAGACAGATGGGCTACATTTTGATAGCTAGCCCACTCGTGAAGCATTTTCGATTTCATGCAAAATGCAGCAAGCAGTAAACCGCAAAAACTCCCCATCCACCATAATCCACTGTACAAACAGTTACATGTATGGATAGAGAGTTTCTAGAAACATTCCATGTGGTTCTTAGACATTTACTTTTGACACACTAAATTTATGCATTTTTCTTTTTTTCAGTAGTAGCAGCAACGGGTTTACTTTTGCACATCAAAACTTGTGTTCCAGGATCAACTACATTAACCCTTTCAGAAACAAGGCCTTCTGATGCCTGAATGCGCACAACAAAATGTTAGTTTTTGGAATGACAGTATTTTTTTTTTGTTTTCTACTTTGATTACATTTTTATTTTTTTCATTTTTTTGCGGCACATGTAGGGTACTAAAACCCAGTAACATTTAATTTTGTTCGTTTTATACAGGAGAATATGGGCGAAAATAAGACAAATGCAAATTTCTTTTTCCCCCTTAAAGAGAACCTTTCATCTCCCCATACACGTGCAGCATGTATCGGAAGGGCTGCACAAACGCTGGGGCACGTTAAATTTTTTTCCTACCCTCCTCCGTTATTTAGATATCGGTGCCGTTATATTTGGCGCCCGATATTTAAACAACCCCCTGAACGGTCAATGGGTCGTGTAATGGCAAGGGGGCGTGTTACTATGGCTGTGACACTGTCCAATCAGATACAGACCGTGTCACAGCAAGAGTTGTGAAATTGCCCCAGGGTTTGTGCAGCCCTCTACCGTGTAAAGCGATACCAAATATGTGCACTTTGCCCGACATACACCGTTGCAATAACACTCGATAAAGGTTCCCAAATTAATTCTAGCTTGTCCTCCACCATTAGATTGTATTAAAGTGTACAAAATAGTCTATTTTAGGTAGTTAAAAAAAAATCAGATAGAGAAGGTCAGGAGAGGCAGAAAATAGTGACCTCAGAGGTCGCGATAACGCCTCTACAGGAGTCATTGACTCCTGTAAATGTGTTTTTACAATTGCAAGTCAGCCTCGTGCGTATTTCAACGCCTGAGACTGAATGCTGAACTAAGGAGGGGTAGCGGAGGATTGCACGATCCTTGGAAGCTCCAGCCAATGAAAAAGCTTCTTACTCACAGGCTGCAAAAGTCACTGCTTGTGAGCACCACGCTGCCCACTGCATTGTTTTTTCTCTGCAG